>NW_005841832.1:960008-970951 GCF_000455745.1 Alligator sinensis | reverse complement strand
GGGGGGCTGGGACAGCAGGGGGGGCTGGGACAGCAGGGGGGGTGGCAGAGCCGCCCACTCAGTGGGGGACAGTGGGGATTACCCCCTACTCAGCAGTACCTGGTGAGTTGGGGCTTTTTTTTCCCGAAGTGCCAGGAGCTGGGGCAGGTGGGGCAACCATTGCCAGGCTGAGAGAGCAGGCAGGGGATGGGCCTGCATGATTCAGAGATTCGGCTGCTGTCAAATCTCCAAATCAGATTCAGCCGAATCGATTTGGGACAGTGACTGGAATTACCGAATCGAATCACTGTCCCCCGAATTGGCTGAATCCAAAGCGAATACTAGCCACTTTGCACAGGCCTACTACTGAGCCTTGGACTATATAACCTGTTTGCTGTGGAACTATCCCTTCTAATGGCTGGAAACAAAAGTCAATGAACCTGCTATAACCTTTGCTAACTACTTATACTCGGGCAAGCCATGTTCCCTGTTTTAGGACTGGAAGCTCTGTCCTTATGCAGCTGACTCATCCCTGAGCACAGCAGGGGTTATGCCTGCTTTCAATTACCTATCTTTCCCTTTGGAGCAGCTCATTCATGAGTGATGGTTTTATGGCCTCAGCAGCAAGCTGGTTCCCTTTCTGTGGTGCATGGAGACCGAGTAAATTAGGTTCTGCTGGTCTCTGTGGCAGGACTAGCCTTGCTGGGCAGTAGCAACACCAAGTAGCTGACTATCTTGTCCCCAGTCCAGCTTTTCTGGACCGCCATAATGGGAGGTGTCCTGAGCCTTGGAGTGGTGTTTTCCTTTGGGTCACCTGGCTCCACTCTACTTGCCTAAACTCTGACCTTCTTGGTCCAAGCCTACTTACTTTAGCTTTCACCTTCAGCCCTAGGCCCACTTATCCTGCCTTGGCTGAGCAGGTGGGGCTTAAATTCCTATGGGCTGGGCTCTGTGCCCCTTTTTTTGGCTCTCTGGCCTCAAAGGGGTTAAATTTCCCTCTCCCCCTCTCCCCAAAGGGCTAATCTCACAGGGCACCTGCTTTTGTAGCCTCCAACTTCCCTCCTAGCTATTCTCAGTTCTCCGGTATTTACTAAGTTAAATACAAATAAAATCATGAATGGCATGTGCCCCCAGCAGATGGGGTGGCAGTTGTGGAGGGGACAAGTGCCAACGAGGGGTCGGCAACCACCCGCAGGCACTGCCAGCAGTGTTGGCAGCAGCCAGCGGCTATTGCATACCGCCTTCAGGTGCTGCCAGCAGTGTCAGCAGTGGAGTGACGAGTGGCAACCCCATTTTTATTGGGGATGCACCGCCACACTCAGGGCATATACCCCCTATGTGTTGCCCTTGAGTAAAATAATGCTGCTCCAGGCACTCACAAACAAAACAAACATGAACTTAAATCCTTATCTTGGTCCACTTTGCAGGGGGAAAGAAAAAAATCAAACCCTCCCTGCCCTTACTCATCAGGGTTTCCCTTACTGTGCTCCTGGGTACTGCCATGGTCCACCTGGGTGTCCTGCCTCATTCCCAGCCAGGGCTGGAGGCCCCCCTAGCCTGAGGGCAAGCATTCTTTTCTCCACTGAGCTCCTCGCTTTCTGGCCAGCCAGACCTATTGCTTTTTAGTCTCTGCAATCCTGCCAGCTGCCTGCCCTTTGGTTGCAATCCCTTCAGTGTTCAGCTGCTCCCAGGTGAAAGCTACTTGCCATTGCAAGAACCTAATTTCTTCCCCTTCAGCTGCTTGCCAGCCTGGGCTTCTCTCCAGCCTTTCCCCACTTTGACAGCCCAACCCTCTGGGCCACAAAATCCCTGCTCTTAAAGGGCTCTTGCCAGTCCTGCTAGCCCTGAAGCCTCCCCACAGTAACAGGGTCAGGGTTTCCAGTTACAGTCTCCCTTGCATGTTGGGAGGGGAGAAGAATCAAGAGATGCCCAGCAAGCTGGCCAAGCCCTCTCACCAGTTCCAGCTAAGACAGTGGTTGTACTGAATGGAGGAGTGTGAGAGAAGAGAGAGAGTGGCAAACACAATCCTCAGATCTGGTAGGTAAAGCAGGATTAGGGAGGTATTAATGCATTAATGAGCTACAAGACTTCCCCTGGAACGCTGAATGCAGTTCTGGTCACCCAGGCTCAGGATAGATAGTAGGCCTGCGTGCGTAGGCAGCTATTCAGTCTAGCTTCGGATCCAGCCACTTTGGATGCCAGGGATCTGATCCAGAGCTCCGGACCCAGTTTCTGCTTTGATCTGGATGAAGTGGCTCTGAAGGCCTTGGAGATCCAGCCATAGGGTATAATGGGGAATCAATGAAATATCTATAACTTGGTTGTTTCTTGTCTGATTTGCAGGGGTAGTAGCCTCTGCTGAGAACATGAAGCCTCCCAAGTTTCAAGAAGATTGGTGCAGGGGTTTGGGAGGAACTATACCCCAAATTCTTGAAAACAAAACTCATGTCATGTCTATCTGTTACATCACAGGGGGGTGAAAACTGCAGGGGTAGTAGCCCCTGGTGCGACCACAAAGTCTGACACGTTTCAAGAAGATCAGTCCAGGGGTTTGGGGGGAACTGCATCTCAAGCTGCCGACAGGCAAAACTTGTGACATAGATGACCCTGTGTGTGTTAAGGTGCAGCGGGCTGAAAACTGGAGGTGTGGTGGCCCCTGCTGAGGCCACAAAGCCTGCCAAGTTTCAAGAAGATTGGTGCAGGGGTTTGGGGGAATCTGCATCTCAAGCTGCGGACAAGCAAAACTTGTGACATGGGCGACACTGGGTGTGTTAAGGTGCAGCAGGGTGAAAGCTGCAGGGATGGTAGCCCCTGCTTCGGCCGTGACGCCTGCCAGCTGTCAAAGAGATTGGTGTAGGGGTGTTTTGGGGCCCTGCACCTCTATCTGTTGACAGACAAAACTGGTGACATGGGTACTTGTGCAACGGACTGTGTCTGTCTTGGGGCAGTTGATTGTCTGTACTGATTATTTCTTCTCCTTAGTCTTTGCTTTTGTAGGTGTTAATTGATGGTAAATAACTGGTTACATTAGCTAGGTCCTGTGTATTGAGCTGGTCCCTGAGTGAATCATGATTGATTGGTAACTGGTAACACAGTAGCTTAGCAGCCAGGCCTGCAGTAGTGTCTTCCATGCCCCAAGACAGAGACAGTCAGTTGCACAAGCACCCATGGCACGAGTTTTGTCTGTCAGCAGCTAGGGGTGCGGGGCCTCTGAGCCCCCCTGAACTGATCTCCTTGACAGCTGGCAGGCTTTGTGGCCTCACCAGGGGCTACTACACCTGCAGTTTTTACCCTCTGTGATGTAACACAGACGTGACATCAGTTTTGCTTTCAAGAATTTGGGGTGTAGTTTCCCCCAACCCCCTGCACTGATCTTCTTGAACCTTGGCAGGCTTTGTGGCCTCACCAGGGGCTACTACACCTGCAGTTTTTACCCTCTGTGATGTAACACAGACGTGACATCAGTTTTGCTTTCAAGAATTTGGGGTGTAGTTTCCCCCAACCCCCTGCACTGATCTTCTTGAACCTTGGCAGGCTTTGTGGCCTCACCAGGGGCTACTACACCTGCAGTTTTTACCCTCTGTGATGTAACACAGACGTGACATCAGTTTTGCTTTCAAGAATTTGGGGTGTAGTTTCCCCCAACCCCCTGCACTGATCTTCTTGAACCTTGGCAGGCTTTGTGGCCTCACCAGGGGCTACTACACCTGCAGTTTTTACCCTCTGTGATGTAACACAGACGTGACATCAGTTTTGCTTTCAAGAATTTGGGGTGTAGTTTCCCCCAACCCCCTGCACTGATCTTCTTGAACCTTGGCAGGCTTTGTGGCCTCACCAGGGGCTACTACACCTGCAGTTTTTACCCTCTGTGATGTAACACAGACGTGACATCAGTTTTGCTTTCAAGAATTTGGGGTGTAGTTTCCCCCAACCCCCTGCACTGATCTTCTTGAACCTTGGCAGGCTTTGTGGCCTCACCAGGGGCTACTACACCTGCAGTTTTTACCCTCTGTGATGTAACACAGACGTGACATCAGTTTTGCTTTCAAGAATTTGGGGTGTAGTTTCCCCCAACCCCCTGCACTGATCTTCTTGAACCTTGGCAGGCTTTGTGGCCTCACCAGGGGCTACTACACCTGCAGTTTTTACCCTCTGTGATGTAACACAGACGTGACATCAGTTTTGCTTTCAAGAATTTGGGGTGTAGTTTCCCCCAACCCCCTGCACTGATCTTCTTGAACCTTGGCAGGCTTTGTGGCCTCACCAGGGGCTACTACACCTGCAGTTTTTACCCTCTGTGATGTAACACAGACGTGACATCAGTTTTGCTTTCAAGAATTTGGGGTGTAGTTTCCCCCAACCCCCTGCACTGATCTTCTTGAACCTTGGCAGGCTTTGTGGCCTCACCAGGGGCTACTACACCTGCAGTTTTTACCCTCTGTGATGTAACACAGACGTGACATCAGTTTTGCTTTCAAGAATTTGGGGTGTAGTTTCCCCCAACCCCCTGCACTGATCTTCTTGAACCTTGGCAGGCTTTGTGGCCTCACCAGGGGCTACTACACCTGCAGTTTTTACCCTCTGTGATGTAACACAGACGTGACATCAGTTTTGCTTTCAAGAATTTGGGGTGTAGTTTCCCCCAACCCCCTGCACTGATCTTCTTGAACCTTGGCAGGCTTTGTGGCCTCACCAGGGGCTACTACACCTGCAGTTTTTACCCTCTGTGATGTAACACAGACGTGACATCAGTTTTGCTTTCAAGAATTTGGGGTGTAGTTTCCCCCAACCCCCTGCACTGATCTTCTTGAACCTTGGCAGGCTTTGTGGCCTCACCAGGGGCTACTACACCTGCAGTTTTTACCCTCTGTGATGTAACACAGACGTGACATCAGTTTTGCTTTCAAGAATTTGGGGTGTAGTTTCCCCCAACCCCCTGCACTGATCTTCTTGAACCTTGGCAGGCTTTGTGGCCTCACCAGGGGCTACTACACCTGCAGTTTTTACCCTCTGTGATGTAACACAGACGTGACATCAGTTTTGCTTTCAAGAATTTGGGGTGTAGTTTCCCCCAACCCCCTGCACTGATCTTCTTGAACCTTGGCAGGCTTTGTGGCCTCACCAGGGGCTACTACACCTGCAGTTTTTACCCTCTGTGATGTAACACAGACGTGACATCAGTTTTGCTTTCAAGAATATGGGGTGCAATTCCTCCCAAACCCCTGCACTGATCCTCTTGAAACTTGGCAGGCTGCATTCTCTCAGTAGAGAATACAATCCCTGCAAATTTCATCCAAATCAGACAAAAAACAACAAAGTTAGAGATATTTCATTGATTCCCCATTATACCCTGTGGCCGGATCTCTGAAGCAGCGCTGAAGCTTTCCTGAAGTGCTTCGGGAGCTCCAAACCACTTTGGAAAGCCTAACAAAGCCAGTGCTTCAATCCAGACGTGCTACTTCAGATGCAGAAGCATCCAAAGCTTCTCCAGATCCGAAGCTCTGTCTGAAGCCTCACACAGCCCTACTACTTAAGCTAAAGGACTCTGCTGGCACAAGAGAAAGCAGTACAAATGGACCAGGAATGGATTTAGGCTGAGCGTTAGAAAGTTTCTGAGCATCAGAACAGTGAAGTTGAACAACGTCTCAGTATGAATGGTGGGGACAAGATACCTAGGAGCTCCTGAGACTAGAACTCAATCAGTTTGTGAAAGGGATTGAAGAGAGACAGTTGGGAATTGGACTTGGTGGGCCTGGAGGCCCCATCCACTCCTATGGTGTTTACATTCCTGTCTCCCAGAAAACTAAAAGAGTTTGGCTTGCTTGGGCTAGCAAATTGAAGGCTGAGAGGTAGTATAATTGTTGTCTATAAATACTGGTAATACAGGTAGGGAGAAGAGCTATTTATGCTAAGGACAATGTTAGTTTGAGAACAGAATGGTATAAATTGGTCATGAAAAGAGTTTAGACTGCAAATTAGGCACATATTTCTCACCATTGGAGCAGTGAGGAACAGACTCTCAAAGAGCTAGTCACAGTAAGAACTACTTTTTAGACAGAGCTTTTATCAATTTATGCAGGGTTTTCCATGATGTATCAAGGGAATGGACATCATGATCCAGGAAGTCCCATCCAAACATGTTTCTAAGCTAGAGAGAAAGTTCTCTATGCATTTCATTTAGTAAGTAGGTAAGATACTTGGGTATCAGAGTGCTGAATGCATGCATATATCTCTGTGTGTTTGTGTGTTCATGGGGTCTGTCTGTCTGTTTTTCTGTTCTTCTGTCTGTCTGTTACACATATGTGAGTGTGTATGTGTACATATGCATTTTTTAGATATCTATATTTAGTCAAGTGGAAACCTTAAAGAGCCTTGAGACTTCCGTAGGGCTAGAGGATGAAGGGTCCTAGTAAAACTCATTTCCAATCTGCTTATGTGAGCAAGTGGTCCATTTACTCTGTGCAAGCCTGTTTTCTTTGGGCTTTCTGCACCTGACAGTACAGTTGTAATGTCTATTATTCTATTAACCTCCACTGCCCAGGATGTCAGGGAGTCCACTGTTTCTAGCTGTAGGTCTAACTTAGGTGAACGTATCAATGGATGCAGCATGTTCTCACCTTCCTCAGTATTTCAGACATGTCCATCAGTATTGGTTTCTGAAGGGCTCATGGTTTCATTATAAAGCCAATTTTCAATTTACACAGGTTGTTGCAATGCTATTATTGTTATTGTGATATTATTATTATTATTATTATTATAGATCATTTTTGATCGCCTGGGAAGCTTATACTATAGCAGCTTAGGGAATTGAAGGAAGACATATAATTTGAAATGCTAAAGCAAGTTGTATTGAAACCAGCAAAGAGACAGTACAGATCTAGAGGAATTATTGAAGAAGTAATGCAGAAATTCTTAACTGTAATTATTTCAAATCAGCCCATTTTGTAGAGTGTGTAGGTTTATGAATCAGTGAAACATAAATTGATTCATAATTTCCTTTAATTTTCTGCTCTTTGGAGAATTTAAATCCACATTAGCATAACCCGTAACAGCCAGCTACTGAGGTACACAGAAGCATTAGCATGGGTGAAGCCTAAAGACTGGCATTTTAATAAGTTAAAATCCCACCTGCTGCTTAAGGCTTGTGATTGAGATTTATCAGCACAGAGTTTTCTCAAGCTCTCTGGAGTCTCTGATTGATTATAACTCGGCTCTCATGGATGTTCTTGCTTGGTAGCCTCAAATAGAAAACAAATACTTAGAGTAAAAACACCATAGCTGCCAGGTGTGGGCTAGTGATCCCAGGACCTCTTATTCTACCTATTAGTCACCTAAGTGGCTATTGAAAGTTACTGAAAGTTTTTCAAGTTACTGAAAACCAGTCAAAGTAAAAGGCAAGTGGATCCTTCTCTTCCTTGTTGCTTTTTGTGACTGGGTCTTAAGTGTAAGACTGGTGTGGTACAAAAATAGGCACATTATTTATTTATTTATTTATTTTTGAAATTTGAGCAGGGTGACCTAGAAGCACATTTAGACACCTTAGTCCATCTAGATGCATAATAGGATCTGGCTCCCAATGTCTGTTCCTCTGTGAATATCTTGACTGCTTTTGTGTTACCAAAAAAAGCACTGCTGCACTGCCCACCCACTTAATAAGTACACAACCCAGAAGGGAAGCAGTGAACCTGCCTAGAGCTGTGGTTTTAAACCTGTGCTCCATGGACCCCTGGGGTTTCACAGATTATGTTTAAGGGGTCTGTGAAAGATGACTATGATCAAAAGTCTGTGAATACTCACACTTGCAAGCCAATGGGGTCCGCATCTCCATTCAAAATTTCCAAAGGGGTCTACACTTCCATTTGAATTTTTTTAGGGGTCCACAAATGAAAAGGGTTGAAAACCACTGGCCTAGAGGATACCTCCCACTGCTGCTCTCAGACATGCCACAGATGGAGGTCTTGAGTACATGTGGAGCAGGAATCTCTGAGCACTTTGAGGAGTGCAGCAGAAGCCATCTAAACATTCCCTAAGAGTCAGTAGAGAAAAACAAGAGTTCTCCTTGCCAGAGATGGAAGCCTAGAAGAACTGTGTCAAACACTGTTTGCCATAATTCTGATGTGTCCTACTTAAGCACTTGCTGATGAAGGGGAAAATTATCTGAAAGGCTGCTCTTCAGGCTGCTCTCCAATCTTCCTTACCCCACGTGCTGTGAATAAAGCTGGGGCTGGTGCTGGGGCTGGGACAGTGGGTGGTAGGCATTCCCTGTGCTGGCTTTATGCCTGCTGGAGTTTTCAGTGGGTGAAGGGTATCCCTAAGCAAGGCAGTTAGGGCTGCATTCTCTCACCAGAACAGGCTGGAGAATCTGTCCTTTACAGTATGTATTTACAGTTACCCTTGGATTTGTAGCAGTCCATGACTATTTGGGCTTTGTCATTTATGGCTCTGGTGTTAAATGCGCTGCTCTTATAGACCTATTGGCTGCTTCAAGTCCAGCAATGAAACCTTGAACCTGAGTTGGAGAAATATGTGTCTATTTTTAAGGCTGTTGGTTTTCTGAGGACATCTCTTCAGTTCTGAAGGTAGGCCTAGTGTATGGCATCCTATTCTTCTGCCACGCAGCAAACAGCTAAGAGGTGAAGACTTGCATAAAGGACTTTGGTGGGGGGTGTGGGGTTGCTGTGTTTTTTTTTATAATCTTTCCCTGATGCATCTGGTGAGACAGCACTTCATGTGTGCATCAGTGTGTCAATACCTATGTTGATAGGATGAGTTAATGAGCAGCAAACTAAGCAGAGATGTTGATAGGGAAAATACAGGCTAGTGTAACTTTAAGTGGATCCCTCACCTCATTAAGTTAGACTGATTTATTTCATACATGGCAATCTTGTCTCTATGGTAAAATAAACAAAGAAACCAAATGAAAAATGTGTTTTCTTTCCTTGGATGTTGAGGGCATTGACACAAATGACATTTTGTTACGTGATCAGTAGGGCTGTGTGAAATTTCGCTGGCCGTTTCATTTCAAAACTGTTTCGACCAATTTTGAGGTTGAAACAGCAAAATCAGAATGAAACAAAGGCCGTCAAAATAGCCTCGAAACAAAACGAGGCTAGTCGGAACATTTTGGAAGTCGAAACGTTTTGACCGTAGGCTGGAGATGGGAAGTCAGTCCAGCTGGACTGACTTCCCATCCCCAGCACAAGATCTGGCATGGGATGGGAAGTCAGCCCAGCTGGGTTGACTTCCCATCCCCAGTGCTAGGTTGCGTGGGGGGATAAAGGCAGCCCAACTGGGCTGCTTTCCTGTCCCCTGTGCTAGAGTGCTCCGGGCCAGCCCAGCTGGGCTGCCTTCCTGGCCCTGGTGCGATCTAGCGCCGGGGATGGGGAGCAGCCCAGCTGGGGTGTCTTGCCGCCCCCGGTGTGATCTAGCCTCTGCGGCCCAGTGGGCAGGACCTGGCACAGCAGGGCAGAGTGGGGCTGGGCACGGAAGCTCCACACTCCGGGACTGTGTGCAGCAGCAGGAAGCCAGCCCTCCCCCGCCCCCCAGACGAGTCACCTGCAGCCCTGTCCCACTCCCTGCCGGGACCCCAAGCCCCATGCATAGCATGGGCTGGGCAGTATCTTTAGCCCCATCCCCAGCCCTACCCAACTCCCTCCCTTCCTCCCTCATTATGGGGGTCTCCATCCTTCCCTTCCTACCGTAGACTCACCTGCAGGAGCTGCTCTCCAGGCTGCCTGGTGACCATGTGCATATACATGCATATGGTGTCCTCTGCCTGACTGCCTTCCTTCTGCTCCCCCCAGCCCCTTGCAGGTGGGAACTCTGCCAGCCTGCAGAGAGCTCTTTGCAAAAGTAGAAAATGTGCATGTTTCTCTGTTAAAATGAAAGATCTGTGCTTTTCTCGGTCAAAAGGGAAAATCTGCAGGATTTTTTTTCATTCTTCCATGGCAAACAGAAAACCTGGATCCCTGCTCATGACACTACCTGGGAACTGCCATAAGTTACATCAGGGAGCTGCGTGTTTATCAGTGCCCTGAGAAGCAATTCTGATGCTGTGCTTCTCTTTCAGCATCATAGCTGTCCTTTCTCCCCTCTTTGTACTCTCTTACCAGAGTTTTTACATTCTTTAAAGATTCTGCCTCATTAACTAGCATCAGTTCCAGCTGTCTCTCAGCCAGAAAGGCTATTAGCTGCTGCCTCCCTGCAGCTGGGTTCTGAGCCTTTGAAGGGCCTAGCACCTCCTTATAAGCACACACATTTTATCTACCCAAAAGCTAATTTAATAGATCTTAGAAATCTCATAAATGAAATTAGTATAACTGTTCTGTACAGCTGGATCCAAGATGTCACAGAAAGGATCCCTAAGCTAGTCCACCCAATGGATCACTACCCCATGCTTCTTGTCCATGTGGGCACCAATGACATGGTGAGAAACTGCCCTGGGAGAATCATGGGCAACTACAGGACCATGGGGTTGAAGCTCAAAGACATAGGGGCACAAGTGGTCTTCTCTTCAATCCTCCCAGTCAGGTGCCGAGGATGAGAAAGGGAAGAGTTTATCGAGGTGATCAACCAAAGGTTTTGGAGATGGTATCAGCACATAGGCTTCAGATTCCTTGACCTTAGTAGGCAGTTCAACAGCAGTGGTCTGCATGCAAGAGATGGTATTCACCTCACAGGCAGAGGGAGGAAGTTCTTCTCTATGAGAATTGTCGACTTGCTGAGGAGGGTTTTAAACTAGGCATGACTAGGGCAGAGGAGGGAGGTTCTACTGTTGTACATGAAGCCACTACTGTACATGAATCCCCTTTCCATGATGACCCAGGAGAGGGCATCGACGTAGTGTATACCCAGATGAGCACCCAACACCCTGAGATACTTGCATACTGATAGAAAATCTGAGGCGACCAAAGGGGAACTCAGGTGCCTTTATGGGAATGCTAGAAGCATAGGCAACAAACAGC
>NW_005841832.1:942696-959934 GCF_000455745.1 Alligator sinensis | reverse complement strand
GGTTGTCCTTCTGACAGACAGGGAATTCAACCCATAGGGTTAACAGAGACCTGGTGGGATGACACGCATGACTGGGCAGTAGATATCGATGGCTATAGGCTCTACAGGAAGGATTGTATTGGGAAGAAAGGAGGAGGGGTCTCCCTCTATGTGAAAGAGTGGTACCCCTCCTTGCAGGTCAGGTTTGATAGTGGGGGGAGGTCCCTTGAGACACTCTGGGTCAAGATACAAGGGGGTTCAGGAGAGGGAGACCTGATGATGGGAGTCTACTACAGGCCTCCCTCCCAAGAAGAGGAGAATGATCAAGTATTCTCCAGATAACTGGCTGAGGCAGCCAGCACTAAAAACCTGATTGTCATGGGTGACTTCAGTCACCCTGACATCTGTTCCAGGGACCATTTGGGCAGCTCCAGCAGGTCAGCCAATTTCTGGGCAACTGTTGATGACCTGTTTCTGTCACAGGTTGTCGAAGAATCAACAAGCGGGGAAGCCACTCTAGACTTAGTGCTTATCAAAGGGGAGGACATGGTAGGGGACCTGAGGATTGGTGGTACCTTGGGTGAGAGTGACCATGTTCTGATTAGGTTCACTATCCACTGGAAGGCTAGGATTTCAGCTAGTAGAACAGAGGTCTTCAATTTCAGAAGAGCAAACTTTAACAAACTCAGGAGCCTAGTTAAAAAGGCCCTCTGCGACCACCAACTGGAGGATTTGGGGGTTCAGGTGCCTCCTCAAAGAAGTGTCCTCTCTGCTCAAAAAGAGGCCATTCCCATGAGATCTAAAAGCGGGAAAGGAGCCAAGAGACCCAGTTGGCTCAACAGAGATATTGGAGAACTTTTGAACAAGAAAAAACCACATATAGGCAATGGAAAATTGGATCACCAACCAGAGAAGAGTTCACCCATATAACCAGGATCTGCAGGTATGAGATATGGAGACCCAAAGCAGGCCTGATGATCAAGCTAGCATCTGAAATTAACATCAACAAAAAGTCCTTCTACAGGTACATGGGGAGCAAGAAAAAAATCTGAGCTGCACTGTAGGACCCCTACTGAATATGGAGGGGCAGCCCACAGTAGATCCCTATGAAAAGGCAGAGCTCCTAAATTGTTACTTCACATCAGCATTCCAGAAATCTAACAGAAGCTATACACCTGTCTGGAGGCCTAGGGAATATGGGGAAGTCAAGAGACAACATGAAATCAGCCCTGACCAGGTGAGGGTCCTCTTAGAACAATTGGACATTTTCAAGTCTGCTGGGCCAGACACCCTACATCCAAGAGTCCTAAAGGAACTGGCTGAACTCATAGCAGGGCCTTTGACAAAGATATTTGAAAACTTGTGCAACTTGGGAGTGATCTTGGACAACCGATCCAGGATGACCTAGACAAACTGGTTCTATGGGCTGATCAGAATCAGAGGAGGTTCAACAGGGAAAAGTGATGAGTCCTTCATCTGGGTAGGAAGAACCTTCATGATAACTATAGGATAGGCGGTAGCCCGCTGGGATCCAAATGGGACCTGGGGGTCACAATTGAGTAGAAGATGAATATGAGCCAACAGAGCAATGATGTTACCAGCAGGGCAAATAGAACCCTGGCATTAGGGGTGTGCGAAATGGTCCCTATTTGATTTAGATTCAGATTCGGCCTGAATCCAGGACATTGATTCGATTAGTTGATTCAGATCCCTGTCCCTGATTCAATTTGGCCAAATATGAATCTGAAGATTTGATGCTGATTCGGAGAGTCAGCTATTCAGACACAGACACAGCTTTAAATGTTTTTTTCTACATACCTCGAGGTACCAGCACAACTTGTGAACGCTGCGATGCTGGGGCGCGTGGAGTGTCCCACAGGAGTGTGGGGAGGACCCTCCATGTACTCAGCAGTGAACCCAGAAGTGGACTGGAAGTACTTCCGGTCCACTTCTGGGTCTGCCAGGGAGCATGTTGGGGAACCCCCCCGTGCCCCTCTGCCTTGGTGATCAGCTGCAGGGGGACCCCAGGTGCCCCCCCAGACCTAGGAGGTACCAGTCACCGAGCTGGTGGGGGGGGTGTGTGTGTGTGTGTGTGTGGGGTGGAGGGCTGAGCGCTCCCCGGCGGACCCAGAAGTGGACCAGAAGTGCTTTTGGTCCACTTCCAGGTCTGCTGTTGACCACGCTGGGGAGCCCCCCACACTTCTGTGGGATGCTCCATGCACCCCAGCATCGCAGCATTCACGAGCCCCTGCTACCTAGAGGTATGTAGACAAAACAATCGGAGGGTTCCAATTCGATTCGGAGAGATTAAAGGGTCCTCTGATTCAATTCAGATTCAGAGATCCGGCTGCTGAATTTCTGCCGAATCAAATCAGGAACCAAAGCTTCACACAGCTCTATCTGGTGTGTATCAGACGATGTGTTGCCAATGATCCAGAGAGGTGCTTCTCCCTCTCTACTCAGCATTGGTGTGGCTGCAGCTGGAGTACTGTGCCCAGTTTGGGGAACCACACTTCAAGAAGGATGCAGATAAGCTTGAGAGGGTGCAGAGAAGGGCCACCTGCATGATCAGGGGGCTGGAGGATAGGCCGTATGAGGAGAGACTCCAGGAACTAGGCTGGTTCAGCCTGAGTAAGAGGAGGCTGAGAGATGACCTGATAGCCACCTATAAGTATGTTGTGGGGGGAGCACCAAGACCTGGGGGAGCAACTCTTCAGGAAGGCACCCCTGGGGAGGATGAGGACCAATGGTCACAAACTATTAGAGGGAAGATTTAGACTGGACATAGGGGAGAACTTCTTCTCCATAAAGGTAATTAGAACCTGGAACACACTCGCGGCACAGGTGGTACAGTCGCCATCCTTGGAGGTGTTCAGGAGGAGGCTGGCACCTGTTTGAGCTCATTAACCACCTGCCTATGGTAGGGGTCCGGACTAGATAATCTCCCAGGTCCTTTCTGGTCTATTGATTCTGTGTAATGATTTGGTGTCTTCATAATCTTGTAGAGGCTTTCACATCATTGAAAAAGAGTATGATGGTGGAGGTATGTACAAAACTCCCATTTCCAGCTGCTGTGGGTCACTGCATGTAGAATCTTAAATGTTTCACTGGACTGAATGCTGCCCACTTTGCACAGTAGACCTCAGGCCAGTCTTACTTTTGGAGGAGAAACTCCACATTTTTGGGAGATCTAACTAAATTATAATCCAAGGAGAAGGCCAGTTAGGAAGATATCTTGCAGTGTTGCCTACAGAGCACCTGAAATGAAGACCTTAATAATGGCAAAGAAAATGAAGAAATTAAAAAAAAATCATAGCCTCTTTACTTTTCCTTTGTCCATTTATTCCCTGTTCTTGAGTGTTTGTGTTAGATGTATTTCCTTACCACTTTATTTATATTTCTCCTTGCTTGTCATTTGATTCAGCTGAATTTCATCTCTCATTCTTTTAGGGGGATTTAGGGATAATATTCTCCTGAGGTTTGTATTACATTTTTCTGTACACTTGCTTTTCTTTGGGCATATATCTTCCTACTTCTTTGCATTTTCATGACATTCTCCTCATTACTTGTTCTGTAGAAATTGTCCTTCTGGAGTATGTGTTCTGCTACCCAAAAGTGAACATTAAGGGAAATGTATGAGTCGATTATATTCTGCAGAGCTGGAATAAATGTTCTTGTGTGTGTCCCTCTAAACAAATGGTTGCCCAGGAATCATGAAAGCTTCTTGGAGAATATGTTTTTATATGTCTCCACTGTCACATGCTGCGTGATACATTTATGTAGGGATTGGAGGGAGGGTGGAGAGGGTGGCATTTGACCCCTTTTTTCTGAACTAAATGAATGAGCAAACGCAGTAGAAGGGGGTGCTGGGTTATTGGGGGAACAGATTTTCCAAGGCAAGAGTTTATAAAGCACATTGGATCTTCAAGGCTAAAGGCACTCCACAAAGTTAACCTTTTTCTTTCCCCCTTTCCTTCTGTGTTTAAAACAACAACCCTTTAATTTAGGGAATTAATGAGTACTATTGCTGTAACAATAGGCAGCTGCAAGTAACAAAAAAAAAATCACTCAGTGTAGTGCAAGGACACCTAATGCAATGCATATAAGCAAAAGATAATTGCCTTGTCTATTGTGCTAATGTCAAGTATGTATCATTCTGCTGTGTTTATTCAGTTATGCGAGTACCTGGAGGGTTAAGAGCAGTAACTGGGAGGCAAATAGAGGAAGAGAGAGGCAGTAAAGACAAGAGGAAATTGGATAAATAGACACATGGCTGCATGGGAGGGAAGGCGGTGCATTGGTAAGCATGACTTATGGGTTTTTTATCATTATTTCTTTTGATGCAAGTGACTGGCCAAAATTCCATGTTCCTCCAGTTCGGAGGACAAATCGATGGCCTCAGACAATTCACAAAGAATGTATGATGTCCCATTCCCATGAATATAGGGGGAATCAAACTACAGGAGATGCTTTCCACGTCCACAGCTCCAAGCGTCCTGCAGCCAGCACCCAAACCCAAAATTTCTCTCTTTTTCAGAGTCACATTACTATCACATTTGTGGCTATGCCTGACTTTTATTTCTTCTCTGTCTACTTTTGTGGTGGTTCTGATGGGTTTTTTCCTCTTCTTCCCCACACCCCCTACTCAAAAATGTACTCAGCAAAGCTCACTTAAGTCACAACTTCTGAGACAGCTTACCTGTGCTTCTGTTTTGGGAAGCAGTGTCTGCTTATGCTCTGATTTTGAAGACTGCCATCCTTTCTTAAAGCAGCTTTATGGTATCTTTACAACTATCATGAATATAGGCTGTAGTTGCATCTCCAGCTTCAACAGTTTATCATCAGACCTGTAGCAATACTGTCTATATGTAACATACGTAAAATTCACTGGTCCAAACTTTCTGCTGTGCCATGCAGGAGGGCAGAGCAGATCCCTGTTTCTTATTTTGTGGGTCACAACTTCTTCTTGGAGGGGGATCTAAAGTAATTAACATTTTATTACAACCTGAAGTGAAGAAAATTTCCTTGTGCTGTTTCTTCAAGGTCAAGTATATTCTCAGAGCATATCTGTACCACAGTGGTAGAAGTGTGTTCTGGCAGGGATGACATCACTGACCTCCCATCCTCTCACTTTTGTGTTTCTAACATGGAAGCATGCTGGTGAAGATGTTCTGGGGCTGCTCTCAGACGCAAAGGAAACCAGTGTCTTGAGAGTGGAATGCCCTCGCTGGCACAGTTCTGGAATTTGAGCGTGTGCATGAGAACAGGTGGATGGGCCACACTCACGAACATTCTCCCTGGGGCACAGCACTACTGCGGTTTTAAATGGCCTTTGCCCAATTCAATGCAGAGAGAGAGAGAGAGAGAGAGAGTTGAGTGGGATTATTATGGTCCAAAGCCAGAGGATCCTTTCTAGAGGGTCAGTGTCAGACAGATTGCCATATTTATTAGGGCTGTGCGAAGCTTCGGGTGCCGATTCGATTCAGAGGAGATTCGGCCCGATTTGGCGGCCAAATCTCCAAATCCAAATTGAATCAGGAGACCAATTAAAAGGTCCAAATTGATTCAAAATTCTCCAAATCAATACAGAAAAGATTCAGAGAGCTTCTGAGATTTGGGCAGTCCCCGCTTGCTGCTGCAGGGAGTAGGGCTGTACAAAAGAGCACCGTTTCGTTTCAACTTCCATTTTGACAGGACAGTGTTTCATTTAGAGTTTCATTCATTTTGAAACCGCTGTTCCATTTTGTTTCATCGATGCTGTTTTGACGTTTCACCCATAGGCTATAATGGGGAAGCATGAAACTGCTTATAACTTTGTCATTTCTTGCCTGATTTGGATGAAACTTGCAGGGATGGTAGCCCGTACGGAGGCTATGAAGCCTGCCAAGTTTCAAGGGGATAGGTGCATGGATTTCTGGGAAACTGCATCTCAGGCTGCTGACAAGCAAAGTTCATGACGTGTGACTGTGTGTGTGTGTTTTCCATCCCTCCCCCAGAGTACTGGGATTGGAAGGGACCTCAGGGAAGGATCACAGTCACTGGCCAGCTACACAGTCAATATGAGAGCAGTCCTTCCCCCCTTTTCCCCCTCCCTCTCCTTACTTTCTGTTTCCCTGCAGGCAAGCCTAGCCTGAGCTTCGAAACTCGAAATTTGACTGTCCTCGTTTGGAGGCCATTTTGAAGCCCTTTGCTTCATTTCAATTTTGCTGTTTCAAGCTCAAAATGAGTCAAAACAGTGTCAAAATAAAACAGCCGATGAAATTTTGCACAACCCTAGTAGAGAGCTGGACCTGGACTCCATTCTGGTAAGTAGGAGGCAGGGGAGGAGGGCTGGAGGAGGGGGGAGGGGACCATGGGGCGACCCCTGCCAGGCCCCATCCCCTGCCTGCCCCAGCTGCCAGCTTTTAAAAAAAAACAAACAAAAAACCCCACTCACTGGCTGCTGCAGTAGCATTGGGCCTTTTGGGGGCTCATGGCAAAGCCCGCCACAGCGGGGGGCAGTGGGAATCACCCCCCCACCTGGCAGCAGCTGGTGAGTGCTGGGCTTTTCTTTTTAAAGAGCCGGGAACTGGGGCCAGTTGGGGCAAACATTGATGGGGCCAATTCGGCAGTGGCTGAATTGCCGAATCAATTTGGGACAGTGATTCAAATCACCGAATTGAATTACTGTCCCCCGAACTGGCCGAATCCGAAGCAAATCAGGTCTGTGCAAAGCTGTTAGTATGTTTATGGTCAGGAAGGAATTTTACACCATGGTCAGATTGGTACAAACTATGGGGGCTTTGTCTTCCTCTGTAGTGGGGGACATGGCCCTCTACCTGGGATCTGAGTATATATTAACAACCTCTCATAGAAACAGGACATTGGCTGCAGTGATTTCCCTACTTTACCTGTAGTAAGTTAGGGCATTGTCTTTTGTGTTGTGTCAGGGTTGACAGCAGTTTTACAAAGATTTTAGATATGGACTGCACTAGATAGTTTGAATAAAGGTGATCATGCCTCAGGCAGGGGATTGGACTAGATGA
Source organism: Alligator sinensis (assembly GCF_000455745.1). Lineage (NCBI taxonomy): Eukaryota > Metazoa > Chordata > Crocodylia > Alligatoridae > Alligator > Alligator sinensis. The sequence continues at coordinate 952,930 of NW_005841832.1, read as the reverse complement.
TCTTTGGAGGTCCCTTCCAGCCCTACTTCTCTATGATTTCTATGAGTTATTGCTGCTAGTCTGGAAGGGTTTTTTTTACTCATGCTGTAGAAAAGGGGCCAAAGAATTCTTTTGCCTGAACAAAGGTAACCAAACAGGAAAGGTTGAGAAATGCTGGTTTGATGATTAGAAATGTCCCTTCCAGCCCTAAAATCTGTACACCTCACAATACAGTCCATATAGCATGTAGTACATTTCTTAGAGTTGCACGAGAAACATGAGTCAGATCCCCTTCCCTCATTCCTTCATGACCTCTCCTCCTTGTTACATTGGTTCCACACCAGACATGGCACCATCAGCAATCCAACAGCTTCTTAAAAGCAAGGGCATTCATTTAGTCAGTTCTTATCCTTTGGGACTGTAAACAGGTTACCTAGACTCTGGACGCCATCACCTATAAAGTAGGAGGAAGACCAATGCTTCATGATGTCAGTGTGTAGAGACTGTATTCACTAACCTTTACAGATCTTTGTGCTACCCTTGGAAGGGAGGACATTATTATTTATCAGTTTAGGTCCGTCTTCCATGCCATGTGTCCAGCTTTGAGAAGAGACTAGCTTAGATGTGGCTTGTCTTTCCCTCTTCCTTGGCTGCCCTGGATGGGGAATGGTGTCCCATGCTTCTTCATTTGTCTGATGGAGATGATTCTTGCCTGCTTCTATGACTGTGTCGTCATTCATGTCCTCAGCATGTGCCAGGATTGGAAACAGACTAAAATGAGGACAATTATAATGCAGATGAATTGATAAGGAATTCTTTCCCTCTGCGAGCCCAGGCTAGCAAGCTTGTTGTATGGGTACCTTGAAAGGTGCACAAATAAACCCAGCCTGGAGGGAAATGAGGAAAAGGTGTTTGCATGCTTCTGAGAGAACTTTGCACAGTGCTGTAGCAGTGTGGTCCCAGGGGTGTCCATATGCTGACCTCCCCCTCTCCCCCATGAAACTGTAGCTGGTGCGGGAGTGGTGCCTCAAGAATGCAGGTGACTGCTTTTCTAAATGAGTTGAGCTGATGCAAGCCAGCTGGCTTATGGAGAGAAGGAACACCAACAGCAGAGTGGCAAATAGTCTACGGACCTGAATTCTCCTCTTATGGGGTCAACAGACACAGTTGCTCCCTGAAGACAATATCTCATGATGTTCCAAGAATTTGCCTGTGACATGGCCAGATACTGACTTGGAAAGACTTTTATCCTTCAGCAGGACCAGGGGTGCTTACATGGCATCCACATACAAGACATATGCAGCCCAAGGCACACAAGATGTGTAGCAGTAGTGGAGGGGAATGTATATAGAAAAGAAGATCTCTGACTTGTGGAACATTTATGACTCCAGCAGCACCTGGGCATGACTGAGTATGAGAGAGCAGGAGACAAACTGTGGCATTTTTTCTGGGGGGAAAGGGGGAAGGAAGATGGAGACTTTTTCTACTGTCAGGGATTTTCTGCTTTTGGAATGTCTGGGGTTCTTCCCTTGCTCAGTTTTAACACGTTCAGAAGGGAACTCCATTGCGCTAGCAGAGTGGATTAATGCAATGCAGATCCCTACGTGTGACTCCTTTACATACAGTGTGGTAACTGGCTGGGCTGATTCAGAGCAGCTCACTGTGTGGGGACCAGGACTTGGGCTTTGCAGCATGAGAAATTCTGGAGGGTCCATTGTATAAATCTCCAGGTCTCCATGAGAGTGAGGTGGAGCTGCTAGGCTGCTATCAGACTGAACATCCCCAACATACATGCTCCCTTCTATGCCATTTCCTGTCAGGGTAATGTGCTGAAATGCAGGTACAGTATTGCTAACAAAACAGTATTGTTGGGGGCTGAAGATCTGGCAGCTCCAAGCTCTGTCCTCTGAGGCACCGCTGCTGGAAGTGAAGATAGAGGAGGGAGTGCCTCACTTGGACTCTATGGAAGTGATTCTTTCCTGCTCATTTTCTTTCCTATCACTGTTCCCCTTCTTTGGTTTCCAGTGGGAGGTTCATGGGTTGGACAGATAGTTCCAACCCCACAAGGGGGAAAAGTGCAGGCTCCAATAGCATGAGGAAGAAAATAATGCCACTTTCCTAAGCCCTGTCAGTTGGAACTAACACCACCCCAAAAAAGGCACCAGTCCTTTACAACCATGTGTGATGAGGGTAGCATCACCCACAAGCCTATGTTAAGGCCTTTAGCGGTGACCTACTGATCACACAAGAACATTAGTCTAACATACTTCTTGGGTCATAGTGCCAGCTCAGGAAGAGGGATATGATTGGCTGGCTGACTTCTGATGTCACAAGCCATGAGGCTAAACATCAGACAACTCCTTACCCAATTAAATGTGCATCACAGGAGAAGGCAGGGCTGAGAAAAGGGAGTTTCAGGAGTGGAGAGGAAGATTGTGCTTGTCTTGGGGTTGCCAACCATCCTAAGAAAGCTATGGACATGCGTCTACAGTGCAGAATTACTGTGCAAGGCGGTAGCATTGTCATGCAGGCCAGACTGCCCTATGTGAGTTACCTCCTGAAGCAGAAGCCAGCTAATAGTGCTGTGCATCTGCTAAATTAGTGTTTCTCACCCTGTGGGTCACGACCCAAAAGTGGGTTGCAAGAATATTTCAAAGGGTTGTGAGTGGGAAAAGGGGTGGAGGGGTGGAGCTGCATGGCCGGGCTGGTGACACCAGGGCTGGTGCTCATGCTCATGGGGCCGGATGGCCGGGAGATGCTGCTTGGGAGGCGGGAGGGGCCGTGACCAGTCTGTTTGGTGTGGCACAGGAGCCCCAGTACAGGGCAGGTGTCTCACAGGCTTCTCCCCCTTCTCCCTCCAGCCCATTCCAGGCCGAACTCCCTCCACTGCTGCCTGCATGAGCCAGAGCCACCACAGCCACCACGCTGTGGCCCTTTGGCAGGGCTGGGGTGGGGGCAGGTGGCTGTAGTTTGGGAGTGAGGGGACCCAGCATGGCCCAGGGGGGCAGAGGACCATGGCCCAGGGGGTCAGGTACCAGCAGGGCCAGGGGGGTGTGGGTTGGGACAAGCCATCAATTTTGGCAAATGAGTCCCAGGACAAAGAAGGTTGAGACCCAATGTGCTAAATAACGCTCCTGAGAGAGTGTGATTCCATTCCACATCTGAATGGCGTGCTCCCCATTCAGAACAGCATGCAGTCTAACTACATGAGCAATGGGAAACAGAGGGACAGGGATGGGAAGCAACTTACCCAAGATCACACTCTAGGCTAGGAGGAGAACCCAAGCCTCCTGCTTCCCAGGCCAGTATTTATTCACTTGAGTACACAGTCCTCAGGGGAAGGCCTTCTCTCTGCTTATGATCAGGTTCCTTGGATTGGGATATTCCTCTGGGTTGCAGAGCGATGTTCAAAGGTAAAGACAATGTTTTTGAAGGTCTTTGGAAAACATACGAGCGTTGGCTGGAGAGGATCCCCCTAGAATCTGGTACAAAGACTCTGCTCCCTCTTGTAAACCACAGAATGCTTTGCATGGTACAGGAAGGGCAAGAGGTAATGTCCAGGCCATTTTGCACGTGCCTGATGAGCCCTGAGAAAACAAAGCAGAACCTAAGTCCATATTGTGTTGGATTGTAGTGCCCTGAAAATTTGCTCTGCTCACCTGCTCCTGCTCTGTGCATGCTGACTCTCAAAAAAGGTCAGGTACCTTTTTTGACACATCCTGGGTAACAGTGGCCACAGGATTTTGAAAAAGAGAATGCAGCAGGATCAGGCACTTGGCAGGATATGGCAACCACAGCTGGCTGCTCACCTGGCTTGGGAAGAGGACCAGGCAGCCCAGTTGCATCAAGATCAGGCCCTTGGCTGCTGTAGACAGGAGGAGTGGAGGAGTATTGAAGTGGGATGCAACTGCACCACTACATCCCTCCTGGACCTGTCCCTGGTCCTGGGCACATCCAGCCCTGCTCTCAGCTCTCTCTTTTGGGTTTGTTTGTAAGAACAGTGCTGTGGGCATCCAGGAGCACTCTAAAGGCAGTAGTTACATCATGCTTTTTCGGCATTTGGCATGTGGAGAGCCAGAACAAGTGGTTGGGGCATGTTTTCACAGTGATGCTTTCTTACACTGTCCAACAAACTGTAGATGGGCCCCAAGTATAACTGGAGCAAACCAAATGACTTTTGTGAATGCAGGAAAGGAACACCTTGGAAGGAAGCTGGTAATGGGTCTGAGAGACTGCCCTGCAGGGTGTTATCCTGCATTGTTACATGCTTAGGGACTAGACCAGCCCTTAGCTCTTTTTTTTCTTTAGTGCTTTGATTCTATGAAGGCTCTGTGTATAGAATCCTATCTGAAATTAGACAAAAGTATAACAAAATGAAAGAAGAAACCCTAGTCTTACGGGAAATGTTTGTTTCCTTCTATAATTTATAGGAAAACAGCCATTCTGGGCTCTGTAAAACCATTTAATTCTTCTGAGTCTATTAATAAAGATAAGTACAACAGTGGATCAGGAAAATATTAATCAAATAGAGAAAAATCAATAGGAAAATTTAATTCAAGGGAGAAATATCTCATGACTGGTTTTCACAAATACACATTATGTCATCAGCACAGGAGTAAATCAGCATTTCAGAGACAGCTGCCCAATTACCAAAGCAGTTAGATGATGGTAACAGTAAATTGGATGTATGCAAATATGTAGATGGAAAGAATAAACACCTTTAAGAATTACTTAGAAATCCATGGGCCAAACAGTCATTTGAGTGATTAGCCATGTATTAAGAGTCTTTTAAGACTTCAGAGGAGAAATGGCTTAGATGCTTTCTCAGCACAGACACTGTCCCAGCGGGACTGCAGAGCTTAGTTTAAGTTTAGCTGATATCAAGCTCAGGACATTCTGGGCATGCCTTCCCCCCTCAAAGGACCATGCAGAGTACTGCAGAGAAGCACAGCATTCTCTCCATGCCTGTGCTCCCTGCTGAAGTAGATGTGATGTGGCTGCCTCAGTGCAGTGATGGGCATGTGTCAATAAATGTGCCTGAGACAGAGAGCTTCTTGGACTATGCCTAGGGTCTCAGTCAGGCAGCTATGTTACATCTTTTTTACTTTGTAGAGTGTGCAGGCCAGACATGTCTAGCTTCTCTGACACCCCCTAAAGAGCGTCTTTGATGGTATAGACATGCCCAGTGCGCCTCAGAGTCGGAGGGAAAGCCTTTAGTCCTTGGCAGTTTTCAGCTGAAAGGGGACTGTGGATAAAGTAAAGGTCACATTCTAGTAAAACTTCCTGACTCTTGTCTTTGTTGTTAACAGGTCTAGCTTGTGTGTGTACAATGACATTACTGTAGGCCAAATCCAAACCATTCTTGTGAGTGTTTAAAGTGTTGTTTGAGTTAAGTTCCAATCTAAATGGACTCCTGTGACTGCAAAAGCACCTAGGCAAGGAGCTGGGTGGGATGGGGTGGACCTGCTTCAGCTGACCAGTGGGGAAAGATGCTGCTGCAGCAGTCATTGCTCCTATGGCCTATTTAATGAACCACTGGCTCCGTAGCACCTCCCTCTCACTCCTTCATGGCAAGCTGGGAGCTGCCTCTGCTGCACTGAGCAACACAAACACACCCATACTCTGCCAGTCTCAACACTGGAAAGGCAGGCACATACTATTGCCTTTAATTCCAACATACAACCCATAATTCCAACATACCTTTGGTAGATGGATGATATGCTGAAGGCGAGTAATCTCTTGCTACCCAGGTTCTCTAGAATCTCCTTCTTGCCTGAGACCATCACCCTAACCCAGAGGTTCCCAAATGTATTGCATACCTCTTCCAGATTTACAAGCTGCCCATGTACCCCAACCAGCATACAGCTTATATTTTAACCCCTTAAATGCCAATTATTATTATAATGAAAATTAAATCTGCCATTACACAATTTCCATGTACCCCCCCAGAGATGTCTTGCGTACCACAGGTTGGGAACCCTTGCCTTAACCCAGCATTCTGCATTGCGTCTTGACCTGTTTTTTCTATACCTCTCCAATCTCCCTGCATGGCTTCTTGCTTATCAGCTTGTATAGTGAAAAATGGTCCCTCACACACTTTCCCTTGCCAGAGAGGTCCTTCCATTACTCCCTTCTCCTCCAATGAGAGACTTGGTGGGAGCTGGAGGAGATACTAAGGTTAGAGGGGACACAAATGATGAGCAAATAGATGTCCTTACCCCTTGTTGCACCACATGAAAGGAGAATCAGTGGCACTTTATTATAGCGGATGTTGATTACTTCTGTGGTGTTTCCCTGCCAGGTCTGGTTGAAAAATGCTTCCCTGTTCAGCCAGAACCACAGGTCCATCTGGGCAGAGATAAATCCCTCCCCTGCTCAGCCAGACCTTGAAGAGGGATTTCCCCCCTGCACATCTGCAAGTTTGGAGGGGGGAGTGGGAGTCCCTGCCCCCACTCCTGCATTTGCTGATGTGTGGAAGAAATATCTTGCGGAGGGGTTTCCTCATGTGCATCTGCAAATGTGGGGGGAGGGGACCCCTGTTTCACTCCCTCCAACTCTGGTTGTAGGTGGAGGGGGGAAACCCCCTACAGGGGATTATCCTGCTCCAGAGTATGGATTAGAGGGTGTCTGCAAGAGGGGGCTTTCCTCCACTTGCAGAGTGCCCCAAGTCAGGGGGGAGCAAACAGGGACATCTACAGATGTCCCTGGAGTGAGATCAGCTGTGCTGTGCCACATGGCAGCACAGCCGATTATGCTTCACTGAAAACATCTGTTCTAGCCTAGTAGTCTACAGATCTGTTCTAGTGGGAGGCTGAGAATGTCTTGATGGATTGTGAATGAGGAGAGGGGGAAGTTAGGATTGGGAGTGGAGCTGTGCCATGGGACTCATACACTGATGTGTTGTTGTTTATGCACATAAAATAACACGCAAGTTTTTATCAGTATTCTGTTAACTCCTTGTCTGTATGAAAGGACAGGTGGGAAAGCAACATGCTGGCTGGATGAGTGGAAAGTACTTTGATTACAAGAAGATATAAACATGTGGTCTTAGTACTTCTCTTGGGGTCTCCTGAAAAACCTCTGAACTGCCCTCTGTTGTATGCAATCTTGTCCCACCTCTAGGCCTGCTCTCTAGCATTAGACTTCTGCTCTTCTGACTGCTGATCCTACACAAAGATTTTTTTTTCTTGAGCTCTCCACGAGGACTTTCCCTCTATATATTTATTCATCTTAGAATCCTGCAAGTTTTATGTTCAGTTCTGATTTCCTCTTCCAGATTCCATTATCTTGCCTTTCTTAGCCCTGAATTTCACCTGCCATCCTTCTGTCTGTTCACTCAGCTAGGGCAGATTAACCAGTAGCTAAGAACCTGCTGAGGGACTGAGTTTTTGATGTGCCTCTAACTGAAGCAGTAAGAGTTTATTTGCAGGCTGACACACTTATTTTCCAATAGTCCATTTTTTCGGAGAGTAGCTCCAGTGTAGCAAAACTGCCATAAACCAGCCCTCAAGAGGCAGCAAACACATGAAAGCTTTGTCAGAGGGCTTTATGTTCATAATGTATGAGTCTTTTCTTAGCAATTATTTCAGGTGGTAGCATGTTTACTGTATGCTCTTTCAGTCTCCGCAAGCTAATGGTACCCTGTAGAGCAAAATATTGATTATGAATTAATAACAACTAATATGACAGGCAAGCACAAAATGAAGTATGATTGATTTCTTGGAATGCCTTCTCTGGCAATAAAGTATTTGTTGATGGAGAGATGGAGCAGCCTCAGATTAATCCTCATTCAGTCATGCCTTGAGATTAATGTCTTCTCCAGCACTTGAGTCTAAAATGTGATCATCTGCTGTTGAAGGGATTGTGAATGGTAACTCCCAGAAGGAGGAGAGTTTTCTTCATGTTGCATTCCCATTGTTGCAGTGTATAGAAGGCAGGCATCAATACCTGCACTCTGGAGCTAGGGATCTTGGTGGGAGCAATCCCAACCCTTAGTCAAGGGAGCTGTTCATCTTCCTGATTTATTGACATCAGTTGAACATATGAGCAAGATTTTTTGTCTGGTTAGGAAAAGGTTAGGCCAGTGGGGTCCTGGTCTGTAAGTGAGGTAACTAAGTGGTACAGTAGTAAATGATAATGGTGGTTGGTTTCAGTCCTGTTTGTACACTAACTCCCCATGCCGGGAGCAAAGTATCAGTTGCATCCTCACCTCCTGTGGGCCAGGAGGATTTTACATTTATTTTCCATCTTCAAGACTTGATTGTGAGGTCAGTGCCTATCACATGTTTCTTATCCAGGCATATTGGGCCCTAGGAACTGAGGTAGCTACAAGGTGGTCCTGTTAGTGTTTGATGTTACTGACATGCAGAGTGGGGTGTTGTTCATACATTCCTGGCACTTTTAAGTCAGTGGGGCAGTAGGATATTTCCTGTTGGCATTTTTAGTGATCGTGCCTTAAATGGGGGAGAAGTTTATATCACGTAAGATGCTGTAGACTGAAAGCTCTAGATGTGGAAATTGATCCTTTGGTTTCAGTTTGAGAGAAATGACTAGTGGTATCTCAGTACTCTGCTCCTGGGTTGGTCCCTGATGAAGGATTGTAGTGTTTGGTGATCACCAATATCAATGCCATGAACGGATCCGGCTGAAAGGGGATGGACTCCATACATAGACTCACTGGTATGGCCAGTGTCATCTTTGTGTTAGCTTGATTGTGAGGGAACCAGCAAGCAGGCTATGAAGAGGTGAAGGTGGGGAGAAATTGTAGGGGTCTTGCTAACTCCTCAGTCAGGTTGCTTAAAAATGGGAGAGCTGGAGATATCAAGGGTTAATTTTTTAACTACTGACTGGATGGCATGTTTTTGGGGAGGGTGGCATCCTGATCTTTCACAGTTACGTCTTGTCTAACTAACAAGTTCATTAAGTAATTAAGTGAGTTATCTTCTCTCTCTATTTTTTGGCCTGTTTTATTTTGTGTTCCCTGTTAAACATCTGCCTCGTTCTGCCCCCAAGGTAGCTGTATTTCTGGGATGGGTGAAGTAGAGCCTAAACAATAGTATAGAATTTGTATCATGCTTGGGGGACTCTTTTGAATAGTACCATGCTATAAAAATGACCACTGTAAGCATCTGAATATTAGATATTGCTTAATTTATTATTTAACTAGCATGAAAATGCTGATAAACTATAGGGAGACCACTGATACCACAGTCTCATGTGTAGACCTAGGTGCTTGCAAAGGGAAAGCACTCTCAGGGATGCATATTTTATGCATTAGTCATGGTTACAGGCTGCTAGATTTTCTCTGTTATTAGTCTGCCCCACCAGGAATTGTAATGGGGATGTTTCCAGGCTTTATATACACGGCAGCATTGCAAAAATATCTTGCCAAAGTTGTATCTGTCAGAATGTAGAGTAGGGTAAAAATAAACCCTCCTCTGCATGATTTGGTTTTGAAGGCTGCTGCTTATTGTTTTAAAAAAGGCCTGCTTCCAAAAGGAAGGGAAGAATGGCACTGTAACCCATAAGCCCCCAGAATATGCCGCTGAGAGGAAGATGGAAATCAATCTGAATTTAATACCCGGGCGTAATGAGCAGGGGTGAAGAACTGATTACATGGCAAATTCTAAACCTTGTTGTGTTACTGGTGGACCCTAGAGTTTGGGAAGAGGTGTGTTTTTATTTCTATAGAAATCCTTCCAAAACGGTGGTACAGAGCTGAGTCTATTGTAAATAGAGCAGTGTGGTAGAGTGAGGTTGGGATTTGGGGGTGATTTCGGCAGTTTTTTGGCAGGTACCAGCTATACTCAGTAGTGGCACTCGGAGGACCAGGTTTCACTCCACAACTTCAGTGGATCTTCACAAAGATGACAGTTCTTAATACTGACAGAGATAAGGTTCTGTTGGGGGCCATCTTTCAGCCAAACCATATGGCTGAGGTCTTTTGGTACAGGGCAGCAGAAGACAAATGGTCCCATGATGCTCTCTAAAAAGAAGCACTGGCTTTAGAGAGAGGGGAAGATTCGTTTTACCCCATCCAGTTGCACCTGTAGGGTTAATGCTGGGATGTCCTCCAATGGCATTCTCGTATGCTTCCTCCAGTCCAGCTGTAAATGTCCCAAATGTCCCAAAAGTAAATTATATGTTACTTTTTACATCTGTAAGAAGTATGTCTGGAAGGGGCCTCTAAGGCAGGGGTGGGCAAAATGCAGCCTGTGGCCTGGATGCAGCCCTCCAGGCCATTCTATCCACAGAG
>NW_005841832.1:936567-939645 GCF_000455745.1 Alligator sinensis | reverse complement strand
GCGCAAGAGAGAAGAACCCACGGAGCCTAGCAAACTTCGTGTGAGTCCTTATGACCGGCCTCAGAGCTCTTCTACCCGGGTTTGAGTCCTGCAGGTTTATTTTTCCCGTCGCCGAAACCCTTTGCGACGTACCCTCGTATTTTTCATCTTCCTGTCGCCGGAACCTTTTGCGACGTACCCTCATGCCCTGCAGGTTCGAGTTTTGTTTTGTTGTCTGTCTGTAACCGCAACTCAAGCAAGCTTTCCAGCCTACGCCACTGCCATCTCGGTGTAAGTAAACAATCTTTTAAACTACCGATATGCGTTTGTGCCTAATTCCAGCTCGACGGCCTTCCCTCTCCGACCCGGCGTGCCCGGGCTGCTGGCCACAGCCCGCGTGCAGCACGGAAAAGGGCTCGGGTCGCTCCCGGCCCGCACAAGTTCCCTGTGTTTGCAGGTAGTCATTCATCCTAGAAGTCATGCACTCCATCCCTTCTCATTCACCAGAGCCACAAAGTCCATTATGAAAACAAAACCCCCAAATACCCCAAACATCATAAAATGTGCCACAAGTGAAGAAAGAGACGGAGCGAGCAAGCATGTGCCTATTCCTTTTTTCTCATTGTGCTCCTAAATTTGCCCCTATGTGGCCTTCATGCCCTTGCCTCTGGTTAAATTCTCTTATACGAGTCCGTCAATGTTCTGACAGTAAATGAAACCAATCCTAAATGAAGCTGAAGCCCAAGCTGGTAGGAGCAGCTGCAGAAGCAGCAAAAGCAGGGACTGCTGCACTGAAAGGGTAGGGAGGTCAAATGAAGCCAGCTGGAGCTACCTCACCCACCAGACTTAGTCGGGGGCACCAGGATACACGTTCCCTCATTCTGCTCCCTTCCCCCACCCCTTTCTCCACTGTGGCTGTGAGGAAAATACTGCAGAGAAGAGCCAGACAGAGATTTCAACAGTAGGGGCTGCTGCAGAAGCAGTGACTGCTCGGAGTTTCAACCATGATGTCTTAAAGTTTTCTGTCATTTTGACTGGGTGTTCTTCTCTGCCATGTGCTGAGGAGCTGTTTGTTTCAACCCCATCTCTCACAGTCTTTTCATGTGAACCACTTTCCATATCTACCTTCCCTGCCTTCATCCTCTTCTTCGGTGCCACAGTCCTCTCCATACTTTCCGTTCACATCTCACTTACGCCTTATCTCTCTAATCTAACCAAGTCCAGGCCCCTCCTTGTGGGGCTATCGTGCCTTTGCCACCATTCCGTTGCTCATTTTGCATGCAGGTTGTACCCGTCAAAGAAACCCTAGAAGAGGAGAGTTGGAAGATGTAGAAGAACCTCCAGAGGTCATCTAGTTCAACCCCTTATCTGAGGCAGGATCATTCCTATCCAAACCATCCTGTAAAAATCCATCAAGGCCTACAAAGGATGGAGGATAGGATTCACCTCCAAGGAGAAATATTCTGTACTGGTCTGGTCCTGCAAGGAGCAAACCAGGAAAGCCAAGGCTGCAACTGAACTCCAACTAGCTTTGAGCATCAAGGACAATAAAAAGTCCTTTTTCAGATATGTGGGGAGCCGGAGGAAAAGCAAGGGCAACATTGGACCCCTGCTGAACCAGATGGGACAACTGACAACTGGACACCCAGTGTGGCCATGAGGTGTCCCCACAGGCTTCCGAAGGGGAGAGGGTAATCTCCGTAGGCCCCAAACCAAAGAAACAGCCCCCCCGTGGGGAAAACTTACCTCCTGCCAGGCAGCCAGAGCAGGAGCAGGGACCGCAGCTGTGGCCATGTGAGCTAGCGTTACGCCGGCTGTTTAATCAGCTGTTTCCCGGGTGGGGAACAGCTGGACCAATCATGGCGGCCATGCTGGCCACTGCGGGAAAGTTTAAAAGCCCTGCCAGAACTCAGGTGGAGGGAGAGCCAGAGAGAGAGTGAGCTGGTGTACAGCACGCCAGACGTGCTGAGGCTCCTGCATGGGAGAGGGGCAGCACAGCTGGTGCAGCACCAGCAGGCAGAGCAGGGGAGGCATTTGAGCCCACTGTAGAAGGAAGAGCAGAGGGGACATTTGAGCCCCCTGTAGGAGGCTGGGGGAAAGGAGGCAGCTCCACATCCCTCTCCTGCCCAGGAGTATATTTCTTTTGAAGGAAAAAAAAAGGAAAAATAAGAGAGAGAGAGAGAGAGAGAAGCGGTGTAAAAACAAAGCGCCCTACTCGGAGACACTGCAGTGGGTGCAACATCATGCCTAGATAGCCTGACAGCCTCAAGAGAGGGAAGTCTACGCCTCGAGGCAGGAGGGACAAGTACCAGCTGAGCCCACTTGGATGTGGGATTCCTCCTGAAGCAAGCTATGGTCAAGCCCGCAAGGCCGAACCACCATTGTGCTGACGCCCATCCAGTTGGCGAGTAGACGGGGTGTAGGGGAGGCGGAGCCCCATGGAACATCGCAACAAAATCATGAGTACTGCCATTTCCCGGGAAAGCCCTCCCAGGAAGAAGATCTCCATTGAGCCCTCTCTCTTTATAGCATAACATCAAGTCGTGGCAGAAGAGTTGAGGGGAGGGGCTACACACCTGGCAGGCAGCACAACACACAAGGCCTCTTCTATTGCACCCAGGAAAAAGCCAACCTATTAAATGGGAACTTTGTGTCTGTCTTTCATCAGTCCCATGGGACGCCCATGCCCGCTACGGGACAGGGAGGTTCAGGTGAGGGAGATCCCTTGTACTCCCTCAATGCTGACCTCATAAAGGAACACCTTGAGAGGCTGGACACCTTCAAGTCAGCCAGCCCTGACAATCTACACCCCAGGGTACTCAAGGAGCTGGCGAGCATCATAGCCCAGGCTCTGGCATGGATTTTTGAGAATGCCTGGCGCTCTGGTGAAGTGCCCGAAGATTGGAAGAAGGCCAATGTGGTGCCTATCTTCAAGAAAGGGAGGAAAGTGGATCCAGAAAACTATAGGCCCATCAGCCAGACTTCTATCCCGGGGAAGATCTTAGAAAAGTTTATTAAAGAGGCCATCCTTAATGGACTGGCCGACGGCAACATCCTGAGGGATAGCCAGCATGGGTTTGTTGCGGGTAGGTCTTGCTT
>NW_005841832.1:932599-935588 GCF_000455745.1 Alligator sinensis | reverse complement strand
CCAGCTGACTTCCTGCCCTTCAGGCGGGGGGCTGGACTCGATGATCTTCCAAGGTCCCTTCCAGCCCTAATGTCTATGAAATCTATGAAATTTAACCTATTAGCAAAATGGCAGTCAACCCTGACACGACCACAGAATATAACACCCTAATACCATAATCTGTCACAGGTAAAGCAGAGTGACCACATCAGCCAACATCCTACTGCTGCAAAGGTTATTAAAATACATAGAAGAGGTTCAAGGAAGAGCCCTCCCCACACCCTCTTTTCCCTCCCCCTGGTCACAGAGGAAGGCAAGATCTCACTGGAGCATGTCTTTCCATTTAGACTGTAAGGTAATTCATGTACAGACTACCTACCACTCTGGGTTGGTACAATACCCAGCAGAATGCGACCCTGCTGTCTCTCAATCCTCAGACACCACCATAATAAGCATTATTATTATTGTTGTTTTGTTCATGAAGCAATATGAGCTCTTGCTAAGCATGGGAACGACACTACTATTACTTACCAACTGTGTGTTGTAAATGCACTCGCAGTACTGCACTTACTGCCCTGGAAAGCACTTTAAGATATGTGGAAAATGGAAGGTGCCATATAAAACCCAATCCTACTACTTTTGCCTCTAATTCTTATGCTGAATGATGATATAGGTGCTTTAGAGACTGGCCAGTAAAAAACATCCATTGGTTTAGACACATTGAGTAAGTTATAGAGTGCAGAACAGCCAAGTTCTTTGTGCATTTGATATATGTGAAGCTAGATAGGAAGTGGTTCTCTCCTTCTGCAAAAATCTCATTTTGCATCAAGACAAAACCATAAAACCTTTCAAAGAGTTTTTTAAAAAACAAAACTAAAACAATAATCTTCCAAAAAGCCAGAGAGGCCCAATCAGAACAAGATAACAGCCCAGGATTCAGGCCCAGATTCTAGGTCACGTCCCTTTTTCTGCTTAATTCCAATATCTCCCACATCTCAACGAAGTGCCATCAGCAGTGAGCTATGTGGCATTCTGGGTGACAAGAGTGGGATGAAGGAGCTCTCAGTCTTTCCAGATGGAGTGGTTGTCTTTTGCATAAATAGTGATTGATCAAACTGAGGTCTATAACTTGGGTCTCTCGTATCCCTGCTGAGTCTTATTGCTGTTAGTTATCACTTCTATTAGTGAAGTAGGAGTCATAATAGTTAACCAGGACCCTGCTCTCCTAGATGCCCTGCAGACACAGAACAAAGAGACCAGTAGCTTAAAAGCTGCAGGCAGCAGGGACTCAAGCCCTGGGCACCAAGTTAGAGGGAGTACTGGTAACGCTCAGGAAGGGGTGGGAGTCAGAGTGGCTCTTTGAGTGGTTTGTGCCCAGGCCATAAATCTTGTCAGGTATACCTCTGAAAAGACAGTCTGTGTCCCAAAGAGTTTGTGATCCAAATCTAAGGCAAAAGACAACAGCTGGTGACAGGCAGCTCTAAGAGCCCAGTGAGAAAGATGGTCAACATGGTAGGAAGTGGTCATAGTATCCAACTTACCCCCTGAGTGCTCTAAGTATTGACCTACACAAGCAGACTCTCTTTCTCTTTCTCTCTGTTTTGATCTGAGGTTCCCACCTGATTCTGAGAAATATTCCCTGATAAAAGTTTTGACAGAATCAGTAAGTTCACAAAAAAACCCTTTCAATTTCACTAGATCAGCACTTCCAATTAAAAACTGGTTTGATGGAAAATTCCCGAACAGGTCTAAATACATGTGTAGCATGAAAATCTAAAATGGGTGCATTAGAATTACTTCAGAAGCACCACATAAATGATAAGATATTGTCTATTCTGATCTATTCTGTATATTCTTGTAATACATTTATCACCTTTGTATCTAAGTATGTATCTGACAGAGTTTATTAAGTATTATGGATGATATCCATTGTGTGTGGTTTGCTCTCTGTCTCTCACTGGCAGGAGTAATTGTATGTGCAGGGGATTGTTTGGTCAAGTAGGTGCTCTACAAATACCACAGTTCACTGTGACCAGTTCTTAGCCATTTTTTTCTGCGGTTAGCAGTTGTAGTTATCATCACTCATGCATTGTTCATAATAAGACAGACAAGGTTCCTTGGGTGAATCTGATATCTTTTATTAGACCAACCCAAATAGTTGGAAAATAATTATTAAGCAAGCTTTTGGGTTCAAAAACCCTTCGTCAGGCTAAGGAAGTTTCAGCAGTTGGTGTGTGCTCTTCCTGGATGGAATGAAAAGTAAAGAAGCTGTGGGTAACTGAGCTTGGGATCCGGGGAAGGGGTCCGTCTGGGTTGTAGCCACAAACCCGACACATAGATGGGTACTTGAGACCGCTGGAGTAGAATTAGGCACAAACGCATACTGGTTCAAACAAAGATGGCTTTACTTACACTGTCACGATGTACAGCGTAGGAAGAAAGTTAACTTCAACTTCTGTTCCAATCAAACTGAGGAGCTCTTATAAGATGAGATATCTTTAAACCGGGTCTGATCTCGAGCATACAGGACACGGGGGTACATCGGGGGGGGTCGTCGACGGGGAGTCGTAGCGGGTGATCAGACCGCCAGGTTCCACTCCGAGACAAGCACGGAGTTCTCCAACCTGGGCGGAAACGACTCCAACCCTTTATGCGGCTAGCGAGCCAATTGCCAGCCGCCACGTAGGAATAATTTGAAACCGGCCAATTAGAGTATGCGCATTTGCATATGAACGGTGGGAACTTTTCCACGCCGTGGCTCTCCACTGTGCCGAGAATTCCCCTGTCTCACCGTGCCTTGTGCTAGAAAGTTCCACTGTACCGAGGCACTCAACTAATCAGTTCTGACAGAAGCCAGCGGCTGGGCTGGTATGCATACGAGACAGGTAGTCAGTGAAAACAGACAACACAACAGAGCCCTCAGCATCCCAGGATCTTACAGCTGCACCTCCAGAAATGTAATATATCTCATCCAATGCACCAAATGCCCTGATGGAAAATACGTAGGAGA
>NW_005841832.1:927022-932430 GCF_000455745.1 Alligator sinensis | reverse complement strand
CTCCATTTCATCAACCTCCTGGATACTAAAAATCATGGACTAAATATAGACATTGGATTTATGACACATTATAACCTGCCTGACATCTGTCTCCCCAGGTATCTCTCCACTTTCATCCCCCTTCTCTCTCTTTCCCCCCACCCAGCCTGTCTCTCACCCATTGACTCCTCAATCTACATTTTCACTGCCTGCCTGCCTTGTATGCATACCAGCCCTGCCTCTGGCTTCCTTACTTTTCATTCCATCCAGGAAGAGCACACACCAACTGCTGAAACTTCCTTAGCCTGATGAAGGGTTTTTGAACCTGAAAGCTTGCTTAATAATTATTTTCCAACTATTTGGGTTGGTCTAATAAAAGATATCAGATTCACCCAAGGAACCTTGTCTGCCTATGCCCTTAGACCAACACGGCTACAACCTACAAGCCTTGTTCTTAATAAAGAATTAAAAATTAAATTCTCCTACTGCACTTCCCAACTGCTTTGTCTATATCTATTTATAATGCAACTATCACCATGATATCCAAGCCTCAATTGTTGGACTGTTTGCTGCTAGTCCCTAGGGGTGCCTGTAGACATGCCATAATTACAGCATGTCGGAGCAGACTCAATTAATTAAGTCTGCTGGAGCGTGCTAATTAGCATGCTCCAGCCAGCTTCTCCATCTTGTATTTCAGTGTCCCTGTCCTTCAAAATGGCAGTGGGGGTGCTTTAACTAAAGCTCATTTGAACTTTAGTTAAAGCACTCCCACCACCATTTTGAAGTGCGGGAAAGCTGATACATGAGACGCAGCACTTTAATTTGAGTGACTCTTGGAGCTGCTCTAATTAAAGTGCCCCCTCCCCCCAAGCATGTGTAAAAACAGCCTATGTGATGTGACTAAGATATAACCTAACAGTGATTTGATCCTGTGGCAAGTCACCTAATATAATATTAAAGCTGGTCAAAAGATTATTTGTTCCCCACAGAAGGTTAATATATTTTTAGCGAAAATTTGAATATAAAAAAGAAAAATTGGCTGTTACTAAAAAAAATTCTAGAAGACTCTCCCATGCCAATTGACCTAAAACTGAAATATTTCAGCTGAAAACTGAAATATTTTGCTAGGGAAATGCTGCCACATTGGAGCTGTATTTGGGGTGTCTTTTGTTCCCATTTTTGGCTGTAGGCTGGTTGGACTGCATTTCCTTCTAGAGAGGAGATTGTTGTGCGCAACTGAAGGCTTTGGCCATGGTCATTGTGGAATAGGAATCCACCAGATCAGAGAGGAGAATGGGAATACACAACAACCAAGCTGCACTTCCCGAAGGGGGCACCACAGCATCATTCTGAAATCAGAATAGTTTGGTTGTCACATGTTTGTTTTGGATGCAACTTCAAACTTTATGTAAAAAATGGACACTTAGAAAAATGTTCAGCTGAAAATTCAGTTTTCCATGGAAAAACACTTTAGAAATTTATTTTACCAGTCTCTGTATTAAGTTGTACCTTATTGACTCAAACAAAATTGTTACTTTTGAATCAGTTGGCCTCCCACCTTTTAAAAAAATTCATTGTTCTCCATCGGAAGTTCTAAGTAACAAGTGGCTCAACAATTATTGTATTTAAGAAAAAGCTATGTTTGGGTTTAATTTATTATTATAAGAGTTCACTTTGATCTACTAGACAACTCATCAGCAATCCCTCACAGTCAGGGATGATTGTTTTCCATGATTGCTTTATCAGTGGGTCCAAAGATCCGATGAGGCCAATCTGGGATTGCTAGACTCTGTTGCAACTTGAGCATGTGTTTCTGTGTGGGGTGGGTGGCCCTGGATTCTTGATTCAGTCCACAACACGCTGTTTCTGCCACTCCTGCTTTTCTGTCTCCTGTTGTCGTTGTAAGGTTTCAAAGTACTGCTATCCTTATAGCAGACGCTTCCTCTATTTGGGGTATTCCTGGGTGATACTTGGGAGACTATGTCGATGTCAATATTACATTTTTTCAAGTTGGCCTTGAGGACATCCTTGAAGCACTTTCTCTGTCCTCCTCTTGAGTGTCCACCTTGAGTGAGCTGGGAGAGTAAAACTTGCTTCGGGAATCTGGAATCAGATATCCAGATGATGTGGCCAGCCCAGTGAAGTTGATGTCAGATGATTATTGCCTCGATACTTGTAGTGTTTGCTTGCAAAAGCATGCTGATATTGGTGTGTCTGTCTTCCCACTGGATTCAAAGGATCTTCTGCAGGCAGCTTCTCCAGTGATCTGAGGTGTCTCCTGTACATTGTCCATGTCTCAGCTCTATACAGAAAGGTGGAAATCACAACTGCTTGATAAATCATGACCTTGGTTTTGGATCTGATGTCATGATCTTTGAACACTCATTTCCTCAGGCATCCAAAGGCTGTACTTAGGGGTGTAAGTTATAGCTGCGTTGGTCTAAGGACATAGGTAGACAAAGTTCTTTGGGTAAATCTGATATCTTTTATTAGATCAACTCAAGTAGTTGGAAAGATGCTTCTTAGCAAGCTTTTGGGTATAAATACCCATTGACACTCTCAATCCCGGACCCTCCGCTGGCAGCTGGGACACAATGCAGGCAAGAAAGCCAGTCAGTGAAGATGTAAACTGAGGATTCACTGGCTGGGTGGGGGGGAAGGAACCAGGGGATGGGGAAGGGGAATGAATGTAGCTGATAAATAGTGGAAAGGTACCTGAGGAGTCAGATGTCAGGCAGGTTATAAATGTGTCATAAATCCAATGTCTATATTTAGTTCATGATTTTTTTGTATCCAGGAGATTGATGAAGTGAAGTTCATAGGCTCATCTGTAAAACGTGTTCTGTAAATTCCCTTTAAGGATTAGAACTGAGAGATTGAAGAGAGAGTTGTTTTCTTGTGAGAAATGCTCCCCAACAGGCAATTGGGTATTCTTGTCTTTGATAGATTTCTGGTGTGCGTTCATTACGGTGCACAGTTGTTGTTTGGTCTCTCCTACAAATTTTGCACCAGAGCATTTGGTGCATTGGAAGAGATATATTACGTTTCTAGAGGTGCAGCAGTAAGATCCAGGAATGCTGATGGTTCTGTTGTGGGCTGTAGTAATTGTGGGGGGGTGGAGATATGTTGGCAGGCTTTACACACCTCCACCATTTGCACTTTTAAAGAATTCCAACATTTCCTTGTTGATGTTGGCCTTTTATGAGAGATGGCTTCTGAGGTACAGGAAATACTCAATGTTGTCCAGTCTCACTGTAAATCTGAATTACCAGAGCTGGGAACTGTTCATTAAGAGCTTGTTGATGGCAGAGTTTAGTCTTCTGAATATTAAGCATCTGTCCCATTTTCTTGTATGCCTTGGTGATGACATCAATGATTGCTTGAAGGTCTGCTTCTGAGTGAGCAGGCACTACAACCTCATAAAGATCATGGAATTTGGGTTGTTTTCTAGCACATGCTATTCACTCTGCTCGCTCGCTCCACCAGCCTTCCAGGACTGATAGTCCCATAGGGTCATGTGACTGTCATATCCATGGCTGAGTTTTACTCAGTAATGACTATCTTCCCTGACTAACCCTATCAGCAGTATAGAAGCATTAGTAGGGGCAGAGGGCCTTATACACAGATACTCAGCCCAGAGGGCTTTTTCAGTGTTGTTGTAGCATGCTCATTGTTGATGAGTAGGCAAAGGAGGTCTTTGATCAAGAAAGAAGGAGCTTGTATCTGATTCAGCTGAGCACTGGATTCTCTCTGCAAATGATGCTGTATTAACTATCCTATTGTTGGAAATTTAAATAGCTCATTATTTATTATAATTTTGCCTCAAGTCAGTCAAGTGAGAGATGAATTAGATCACCCTTGTGTGCAGAAATACTGTTCCTGCATAGCACTCTTCAGCTGATTGTTGTGTTCCTTCAGGAGAAGAACTGATATCTGCTCAAAATGCCAAGAAAATGGAATTTTACATGCCAGTGAGTGTTGCTGCTTTTGCATTCTTATCATTGCTAGGGTGATATATTATTGGTATGGCAGCAACCCCATGTTACCAACTCTGAGGCACTGCTGTGAGACTAGAGAGAAAAGTCTTGTTGTAGAACCAAGCAGAGCATTTGTTCAGGGTTAATTCTTGCTACCTTCAGACATGGGAAAAGGAATCAGTAGGTTGGAAAGCAAATGGGCTTTTCTTAGGCATGTGAATTGTTATGCATTCCCCAAACTTCAGGGTTCTTATTCCCATTCCCCAGTTTATCCACATTTTCATTCTTCAGTACTTATCACTGTGACATCAGAGGTGAGTCAGACAACCAGGTCCCTTCTCCTCAGTTGGAGAGGCAGGTCAGACTCATGGTTGCAATGGAGCAGCTGTTCTCTTCCCACTAGTGGCAAGCCCTTACCGTAAGCCTCGAAGTGATCCATCAGCAATACAGAACGGGTGAAGAGTGAGGTCTTCATGGGGTGCAGTTAGTACTGGGGGAGGTGACATGAGGCACTGACAGTTGTTTCTGCCTTACCAGATTGTATCCTGCACTTCTGCTATTTGGGGAAGCTTGTATGATCTATTCTGTGCACCAGCCATCCGATCTGGTGCCAAGGGAGAGGAGTAGGGACAACACACAGAAACAGGAGGTAATGCTCTGTTGAGTGTATGAAACACCACAACAAAGACCAGGCACACCTAGTTCTTTCAGTCCTTGTCTAGTCTCAGTTATAATCCCAGAAACAGAACTTTCAGAGTCAAGCAACTGGAGTGGGAAGAGATCCGAGATGGTCTCGTCCCCAAGTACAGACTGACACGAGACTGGCATACCCTACAAAGATGGCATTCAAAGTCTTTACCAAATTTCTCAAAATTTGTAGTCCCTGGCAAATGATTTTAACATCTGGAACCATATTATTTTCCATCCTACCCTCTCAAAAGGCTTGGATTTGCTGTAGTGGCTGATTTTTTTTTCTTTCCTTAGGGCTCATCAGTAGTGACCTAACAAATTCGAGGTGACTGCCTGCCGATTTTGCAGGCAGACTGCAGGGCTTGGCAGGCATTTTGTAGGCAGAGCATAATGAGCCCTCCATGCTTCTGATTGGCTGAGGGGCCCCAGTGACCCCACACCTTGCCGCTGATTGGCTGTGAGGGCTGCCTGTCAGACAGTCCTGCCCCTTGTTGGCCACATGACAGGCAGCCTTTGCAGCCAATGAGCGGCAAGATGGGGCGGGGGAGGGGGGGCAGTAGCCATCTTGCTACCAGCCCTTTGAGTGGCAGACCCCCCACAACCCTCTTCCCCACCCTGGCAGGCTGCTACAGCACCCTGAGGGCACAGGGGCTGGATTTCACACAGAGTAACTCATTAGTAACTCATTTAACACAAAGTAACTCCTTCTGGGGAGGCAGCACTTTATTTTCAGTAAGTCCCCCCCCCCTGTTCCCCCCCCCC
>NW_005841832.1:920210-926991 GCF_000455745.1 Alligator sinensis | reverse complement strand
CCCCAAACAGATTTTGCAGGCAATGCTGGATTTTGTGAAATCCACAAAATTGCAATTTCAGTAGGTCCCTACTCATCATCAGGCACAGGCACAGTGGCCTGGATGTTATTTTTTTGCTCTCTTTATAGTATAAGAAGCACCATGTGGCTTGCAGGAGGGGATACAGAGTCTTTGCAGTGAGTTCTAGGGGGATCCTCCCTGGTCAGTAATTGCCTATTTGTACGATCTGCTACTTTCCAAACCCCACCACACACATTGCCTCCAAGTATCTAAATATCTCTATAGCTCAGAGAAATAGCCTGATACAGGGAAACAGGCAAGCTTGCTAACAAGCTGCAGGAAGGACCATGTTGACTGAGGAGTCAGGAAACCTGGGTCCTAGTTCCGGCTCTGTACTAGTCTACTGCGTGACCTGAGACAAGTCCTTTTCCATCCTCGTGCTTCTTTTTCCCACTGCTCAGGCAGTTTAGACTCTAGGCTGTTCAGGGCAGGAATCATGCTTTGCCCATGAATAAGCTTGGCAGCATTTGATTATTTTCTTTTTTATAATTTCAATGGCTTAAAAAAAATCAATGTTTATTTTGAAGCAGTTATTCTGATTTTTATTGATTTTAAATGTTCAGGATTGCTCAAAGTTAGGGGTGTGGGGGGCAGACAATTTAGTAATGACAGTATACTATTAAAAGCTTTATTAAATCACATGTCAAGATATAAAAAGTAAATATCCATAAATCAATAAGTCATACCCGCTTTAAATCATTCTGTTCATTCATCAGGAAAGAGCTGAGCTGGCAGGGACCAGAAGAGGGTAGCTGCACTCCCAGAGCTCTGGGAACATGGGGAGAAAGGGCAGCTGCCTTTGGCCTCCCACCCTTAGCCAGCCTGGCCCTGGGCAGGACTTGGTCACTGGGCTGGAGCCTTGAATACCCTCCCCTCCCGGCTTTGGGTAGGGGTTTGTTTAAGTAGCCTGCTATTTCCCTCCAGCCTCCCTCCAGCACCTGTGAACCTAATTGACGAGTCATTATGTGGCCCATTGTTTTCCTCTTTAACCCCCTCCCCTTCTGTCCCCACTGTCCAGTAACAGGGGTAAGGCTCCCTGTTACTGTTCCCTTTCTATAAAGTTTGATCATTAAACATGGAAATATTTTCCTTTGTCTGTGAAGGTGAGGTGAAATCGCTGTTTATCAATAAAAATCAGATCCTGCTAAGCCTACCCATGAAATAGGGCCCTGAGCCCAGCTAGGGCTGCTGGGATATATAGCAGAGCTCTATCAGCAGGTCACCATTTCCTCTTCCCCTGGCAACCTGCCTGTCTCACACCTATTGTCACCCATGACCTCTGATCCTTACAGCCACGCATTTGCCTTTTCACAGACCTGCATTTTGCATATCAGCTTCTATTCCATACAAGAGAACACAAAACACCAGCAGACTCTCCCTATGCCTGAAGAAGGGCATTTGTGCCCCAAAGCTTGCAAAGAACAATTTTTCCAACTATTTAGTTGGTCTGATAAAAGATACCATATTTACCCAAAGAACCTTGTCCGCCTTGTCTGCTTGGTACTTCACAGGGTTCTTCTATGTCCCCCCCCCCCCCCCCCCACACACACACAAGGAGATGAGAATTTATGAGGTATCAGGGTTGGGTGGGGAGGGGGCCATTTGCCTCTGCAAACAGCTCTGATGGGACTGCTGGTAACCTCCAGGTGAAGTGGAGAAACTGTTCTTTGAAGCAAAAACCATAGCAAACACCTGAGTGGCTCCTTCTCAATTTGGCATCTCACTATGAACTAAGCAGGCTGTGAACTGGCTCTCCCTGGCACATGAAAAAGACTTTGTTGGGTGACATCTGACCTTAGGGTTTGTGACATCAGAGCTAAGTGAGCCAATCAGATCTCCCCTTTGAGGGGACTCTAAAAAGGAAACCCAACAGTGTGGACAGTATGTTGTAAAGGGGCATGCACTTGCCTCTGTTCTGCTGATCTGCCATCAATTTTGTAGGTAATCTTTTCCTTTCTTTACATTTTTCTATTCCTACCCTTTAACTGTTCTTTCTAAGTAGCCTGTGATCTCTCTGATGTGATTGTCTCTGGGCTATGCCATGTGTACTAGGGCCCTGGTCTCCATCATTGCCTTTGTTGCTGCTGTCAAATCCTGAAAAACAAAAGATGATAATCCCTACTGGCCTACTCCTTGGTGCCTCTGACCCAGGTGGGGTTGCCAGCCCTCCCAGATTGGTCAGGAGTCTACCAGCGCCAATCTCCTGGTGACTGTTGAAAGCAATCCAGGAGATTTTAATAGGATATTATATTATGTCATGTTGGAAAAAAAATCTCCTGGAATAGCTTCAGTCAGAATTGGCAGCCCTAGTCCCACTTGGTGCCCTGCAAACAGTTCTCAACAAGCTATGGGTGGGGTGCCTGGGACAACCGTGCTTCACTAGACAGCCCCCTCTGTGTGCAGACATGAGGAGGAGAATTCACGGTACAGTGTGGCTAACCTAGCCTGATACTGCAAGTTGTAGGTGAGCTTCCCACCATCCTTAACTGTCTGAGGTCCTCTGTCTGAAAAGCAAGGGTGGCCTGTGGTGTAAGATTCAAGAGGGACTCCAGAGAACATGGGATATTAATGTTTTATTAGAAGATAGCTTGAACAGATATTTCACAGGGACATTTACAATGATATTTAACATAATTCTCATAGAGGAAAGAAATGACCTGCTAATGGAGTTTATATGGTAGGTTGCAACCCCCTCCCCTTCTGTGTTAACAAAGTATTTGAAAATAAATGTGATACCTTTCTAGTCTCTGCTCTGCTACCAGCCTATGCTCCAAGGGCGGTAAGTACCCAGCTATGCAGAACTTCTCAGAAAGCTCCTGTGTACGTCCCCTTGACATTACCAGTAATGACCTTTCAGGATTCATTTTTCCTCCCCAGCTACCAATTTGCAGGCTTTTTAATTTCTGCAAGCAGAAGGGCACAATGACAGTTTTTATAAGATTATTCAACCCCTTGATTTAGAAGTACTTCCTGCATGTCTGATTTGGGGTGTCTTGTGTTTTTGCTTGGACCAGGGGGTCAGATTATTTTAATCTGAGCCTGATAATGTGATTCATTCTGATAGCTGATTCATTATGTCTGCTCCTGGAACCCTAAATTCCTTAGTACGTCATCTTATTTTGTTTTCAGGGTTACACAGCTTCTTCCCATAAACAAAGGGCTGTGGCAGTCATTAGTGTGGAACTGAACATGTATGCATCAGTAACTATGGTAACTTGGTACAGAACACCAGTTTTCTGAGTAAACCAATAATTTAACTTGCAGGAAAATGCAGATGTTAGGCAGATTCACTTCTTTGCACAGAAAAGTGATTAGGCGTTGCCTGAGAACTCGAAGTACATTTGCAAGAAGGTTTGTTTGCAGTTTTGCTCAAGCAAAAGGTGCCATTTTACAAGCAAAAGTGGGTGTTGCTTTTTACAGGCAGAAGAGAGATAGTTTTCTGAAAATTTGAGTTGTGCTTAAAAATATGAAGCTCCATCTTCTAGTTTGTGATGACTGCTGTCAGGACATGTACCAAAGCCAGGGAACTGCACAGAGAATATGGAACAGGCGTAGGCAGGCAAGCAGGATTGGAATGACCCTACCCTTGGAGTACTGAGGATACGGTGTAGACCAGGGTTGGCCAACCTGAGCATGCGTGCTACAAATGGCACGAGCAGACTTTGTGTGTGGCATGAAGCAGACCAGGGAGGGGACAGGCAGCACAGTAGCAGATAAGGCAGAAAGCAGAGCAGCAAACTGGGAAAAGGAAAGGGATCAAAGAGGCATTCAAGGATGGAGCAGAACTAATTTGTGGCATGCCTGCCAAAACTGTTGGCCCCCAGTAGCATAGATTTACGTTGATCGCTCAGCAGTGTTAATGTTACAACACCTCTGGTTTTCCCAGGATCAGGAGGCAAAGACGCACTCCAGGGTACTAACCAGAAGTCAGGAGCTAAAGTCTGTGTAAAGGTTAGTTTCTGCTCCCCAGCTTAATGAGCAATTTATTCCAGCTCGGTTCTAAACCAGCCTGTGCTCCCCTATGGACTGGATCCAGCCCTCATTTAAGGGACTGCCTTACCACCTGTTCTTTGCTGCATAACACACAGAGCTTTTAGTTTGCAACTAGATGGTTGCAGCAGCTTGTAGTCTCTCCTAACCCTGCCTTGTCTTCCGGACTGCTGAATGCGGTTTCTGGACTCTGCCTGAGTTTTGCCTGCTATCTGAGGGCCTTGGCTCTAGTACTAGACAGTTCTCCTAGCAGACAGGAGCCAAGGTAGCTGCCAAAGATCAGGATGGCAGATGGCAGTCAGTTCTTAATCAAGGGTCAGGACATAGAGGCAGGAGCTATAGATTTAATGGGTGGTGGGAAACAGTGCTGGTAGCATGCACGGTCAGGTGCAGCTTAGATGGAACTGGTCACACCCCTGCTCTAGGGACCACTGCTTCATTTTGCTCAACCAGTCTTAATCCTGGCACTTCCAAGCTTCTGGGTGCTTGATACTGTAACCATAATACACTGTTTGGATGTAATTCTAGATAGATCCTTATGCTGTACCTTCTAGTAGTTCACAAATAACATAAAATATAAGCCCACAAACTGGCATAAGATTAATATAAGAATGACATATGCATTTCCTGTTAGACTATAGATACAGTGTTTGTACAAATAGCTGTTAGAGGTACTTCACAAAGCAATTCATCTTTCTCTGGTTAATTTATGAACTCACTATATTTCCTTTTTAATAGTCTTTTTCTTAAAATACATGTATGAGAAACAACAAAGAAATAAATCAATATATTAGAATTACTCCTGGAGCCCCAAACTAATGATGCCTTTGCTTTGACGTGCTTGGGAGCTTGTAAGTGCTTGAGATGAGGGGATGGGGTGGGTGGGGTTGTGATCTATGTGATTCAGAAACTGACTAGACATAAATTACATGACTCATGACAATAGGCTCAAACTTAAAACAGTAGGCAAGCGTTCAGATGAAAACTGCAAAATTGTGAGTATATTGTTTTAGTTATGAGCACCCATAATCACCGAGCTCTTGACATGCAGATGGTTTTGATCCTAGATGCCAAGTCATCACAAGAGATGTATCACATGATGATTATGATTCTCACAAGTGTTCAGCATCTGCTTAAAACCTCCACCTGAATTTGAAATGAAAGAGCTTTTCAAAATGGCCCAAGGAACTCCTTCTAGGTATTTTTGCATTACACGTTCATGGTGCACTGGCTTTTCACATCCTTCCTTGTGAGGGTGAGGGGAGGCTCTTGAATACTCACAAACAAAAGGGGCCGTGAGAACTAAGAAAGCAAACTGGCAAGTCAGTTTTTAATGAGTTACTTTGTGTGAAATTTAGCCGCTGAGTAGATATTCAACCCATTGACTGCAAACCATTTAAATTATGTTTTGGAATCTAGTATTTCCTATGTGGCAGGAAGAGGGATCCTCCTAGAGATCCTAGAAGAGGGGTCACTCCTAGAGATACTTCAGACCTGTCTGTGTAAGGAAAATGAATTGAAAGCCTTGCATATATGCAGGTTTCAGAAGGGAACTAGACGACTCTCTCCTCCACACCTCCTCATGGATAGCGATGTAAAATGAGGCGCTTTTTTTATTTTTTAAGAGGCAAAGTGATTCAACCATTGAGAAGTAAGAGATATTTTGTTCTCTCAACACCTTCAGATCAAGATGCATTTCTCTAGATGCATTTCTGGAAGATACTTTATAGTTAAAAACAGTTATTGGACTTAATACAGAAGTCATCAGATGAAGTTTGGCCTCCTGGTAGACAGGAAGTCAGACTAGCTGATCTAATGGTCCCTTCTCATTTTTAAATCTATGACTCATTAGGGTGTTTGTCTTGCTCTCTACTTTCTGTTGGCTTTTTTTGACAGGGTCTTGTTTAGATCAATGTGACACTGTTGGGATGAGTGTTTGGCACGTGTGTGCTGATGTGTTGAGAGGCTGCATACTAGCGCAAGTTATACTGGGGGATAACTATCACGGCTGATGCCAAAGGAGGCTTATTTCTTAAAATCTAGAACTGGTGAGGTTTGAAAACTCCTTTACAGGTTGCACTTGGTACCTTTAGAGAGGTCTCTTAAGACACAAAATTCACTGAGATTTTCACTGAATTGAATGTCTTCCTTGAAGGGAGCTGAAAAGGTTTATTTGTGAGGAAAGATCAGAGGAATTAATTGCATTTCAGAAGGAATTGTGGGACTGATAGAAACCTTACTGCTTTGACTAGTTCCAAGTAGGTTGGGCACAGCACTAAAGAAGGGGTATCCAGCCCATGTAACTTTTTTTTTTTTCTGCAAGACTCCCCAATATCCTTCATGGTTACAAGAAATATAAAACTGAGTTTGACAGGAAAAGCCTTGGTAGTGTTTTCCATGAGCTGACAAAATTGGACACCAGTGCCCTAGACAGTACATTGTAAGGAGCAATTTGGCATTGGCCACCTAGGGACTGGCTGAACTGGAATAAACGGGTTTTTCATAGCTCTGTTTTTTTTCTGATTCCATGAAGTAGGAATCCACCCCTTGTTTCCCAGTACTTAAATCTCCTAGCTTTGGCAAATTTGATGTTCTTGCCTGCCCTGAAGTTTCCTATCCTCTGGTGATGATTTTTAGATCATTGCTTTCTGCATAACCTGCTTTCTCCTACCAAACTTCCCCCTCTCTGTGAACACCTTGTTGCCACATATTCCCTTAGTCAGTAAGGCAT
>NW_005841832.1:894993-920179 GCF_000455745.1 Alligator sinensis | reverse complement strand
CCTGTGCAGAATACTCCAGCACTTACATCCCACTAAGGCTTAAACAGGTGCATCAGGTTAAGCACGTATCTAAATACTTTCCTGAGCTGGAGCCTGTGGACAATGCAGTCAAAAAACCCTCCCTCTGCTGGCAGGAGTCTAACTCTTATATTGAGGCCTAATGAGGAGCCCAGCTGATCATTTTCCATTCTTGGGGTCATTGCTGAAGCCAATGTATTTATACTTATTCACCCTCACACCAGGTTTCTTTCCATATCAGAGCTTGGCTTTTACTACGGCATTCCCTATCAGAGCTTGGCTTTTACTACGGCAAACAATATGCAGTAGAGGCTGCCCTCAACTTGTTTCATGTCTCATGCAGAGAGATCCAGGCCTAAGTGGTAGGATTTTCTCTTTCAGAAATGAACGATAAAATATAAATTTGCTTTGGCTTGGTGCCTGGATGCCTTTGAAGGCTCTTCTTTCTTTATTTTTTCTTTTGATGCATTTACTTTGATTTGCACACAGTGACTTTTGGAGCCTTTGCAGATTTCTGAGACAGAAAATAGGGCTGGACAGACACACTGTTAGGGAATTCTGTTTCTTTCCTCCCCCCACCCAGAAGCTATGGTTCTGTTGAGACTACTTGGATTTTTTCAGCCGCTATTTTACATTTAAGGTGCGCACACACATCTCAGCACTGTGCTGTGCTATACTTCAGGAACTCCTAGGTATTTAGCTAGGATTGTCTTAGTCTTCACATATGGTGCCTAGAATGCAGTCACTGGCACGTGGGGCTGGCAGGGGTGTGCTGGTCTGGTAATGGAAATCCCTGGCCTTTGTTCCTGGCCCTATTGTGGACCCGATGCAGGATCTTTTGACAAGATGCACTGCCTGTCTGTACCTCTGCTTTTCTTCCTGTCACTGTCTGCCTCATAACTACCTGTTCTTTGGGCCATGGACTGTCTGTACCCATCAGCCAATTCAAAAGGGCCATGATCTTGGGGAGCACTGCTTGATTGGTGCTGTTTTAATACTCAAAACACTGAATAATCCATTTAAAATCCAAATGTAATGTTACTCATGGATAGCCTGTTAGACCAGACCATTCCAGGTTTGGACACCAGACTTAGAGAAATGTTTGCATTGGAAGATGGCTCTTAACCTCATGAGAACAGCTCCGACCTCTGATCACCTTCAGCCACCCACAAACCACCAGCCACAGTGGAACATGTATGTCCAATGGTGGGCTTTCCCCCCAAAGTCCTGCCCCTATCTGTGGTAGAGGCTGGTCTCTCTCGGTCTAGGTATTGTCAATCTCTGGAGCTCGTCACTTGTTTGAGCTGCTTTTTTTTTTTCCTTTTCTTCCTTTCTGACTCTATCTTCTACACTAAGACAACTTTAGCACCTTGGCTAACAAGCCGAAGTCCTCTGCGACATCTTGATGATCCCTCCACACGTCTGCAATCTCGCCTGGCATAACTTGTTGTTATGGGAGAAAATAGAATGCTGGGGCACACGGGTCTTGACGCTTTGGCTCTTACAATTGGTCTTAGTTTAGTGAGGGCTCCACCAACCCCTACACCCTCGCCCGTTCCACCGTGTGGTAATTCAGTTGTCTCCACAATCTGCCTTTGAGCAGTAAAAAAAAAAATGCTCCTCGGGTCTCTAGGTCTGGCCACTCAGTATCCCCGATGGGTCTGGTTGTACCTCACCCGGCTGGCACCTGGCACAGACTTGCCAGTAATCCTAGCCAGACTTCTTCTGGCTTATTGTCCTGATAGTTGTAAAAGCACTATCCGGGGTGACTTTCCCCTCACCCTAACGAAAAGGAGAACAAAAAAACACACTGGCACTTCTTCTGCCCTTATAGTCCCAACTTTGCAGTACCCTTTTTCTTCAGCCCTGCTTTAGGGTCCTTACTGTACCTTCTAACTGCCTCCCCGCAGTTCTCTGGGGTGTGTCCCTCAGGGCTCGCTCCCCTGCACCTCCCTCCACAGAGCTGCTTTCCTTAAGCCGGGTCTCCCTTGCTTCCTCAGCGCCTCCGGCTCTCCCTGCTGTCTCACTGCCTGAGTCAGTCTCTTCCTGTTTCCTGTGTTTCTCTTTTGCCTGCCCCGCGTCTCCTTTTATCCTGGAGCTCTGGCTGACTCCCCCCCCTCCTGAAACACCGGGCGAAGAAGGAGCCCTGCAGAGTTCTTTGCGATGCAGGTGGGGCCATTTTACTTCTTTGGGACTCCCCTCTCCTCACACTGTGGAGCAGACTGTCCCATGAAAGTGAAAGGAGAGCGTTCCACTGCACAGGACCCTGGGGCACATACAGATGTTATGCTTAGACTGGTCTAAGACAGTGTGCACATAGACTGGTTTAAAAATTGTGCAAGTGACCAGAGGTAAACCTGGTGCGAGGTACACTCAATTGAGATTGATACGGGTTAGACCATTGCATTGTACTTATGGACTGTTCCCCTATTGATTAAAGTTAGATCACTGTCTTCTGGCATCCCAGCCTTCTTTGTGGCCCTCTTCTACCCCTTCCTTGCAGGGAGGAGCTCTGGTACTTGGCCTGCGCTCAGCTGCTCTGGCTGAGCACTTAACAGGCTTCGCTCCCAGGCTGTCTCAGCACCGAGAAAGCACAAGCCATTTCTAGGGCTGTGTGAGGCTTTGGCTTCCCGAAGCGGTTCGGAGCCGCCTTGGAGATCCGGCCATAGGGTATAATGGGGAAACAATAAAATATCTATAACTTGTTGTTTTTTGTCTGATTTGGATGAAATTTTCAGGGGTGGCAGACTCTGCAGAGAGAATGAAGCCTGCCACGTTTAAAGACGATCAGTACAGGGATTTGTGGGGAACTGCCCCTCAAGCTGCAGACAAGCAAAACTGATGCCATGGGTGCTGTGGGACTGACCATATCTGTCTTGGGGCGTGGAGGGGAGACACTACTGCAGGCCTGGCTGCTAAGCTGCTGTGTTACCAGTTACCAATCAATCACTCATGATTCACTCAGGGACCAGGGACTCAGGGACCAGCTCAATGCAGAGGACCTAGCTACTACATAACGACTTAACGAGCATCAATTAGCACCTACAAAACCAGGCTAAGGAGAGGAAAGAATCAATACAGACAATCAACTGCCCCAAGACACAGACAGTCTTGGCACAAGTTTTGTCTGTCAGCAGCTCGGGGTGCAGGGCCCCAGAACCCCCCTGCACCGATCTCCTCCACAGCTGGCGCCGATCTCCTCCGCAGCTGGCAGTTGTCGTGGCTGCAGCAGGTGCCACCATCCCTGCAGCTGTCACCCCGCTGCGCCTTAGCACACGCAGTGTCACCCATGGCACAAGTTTTGCTTGTCCGCAGCTTGAGGTGCAGTTCCCCCCAAACCCCTGCACTTATCTCCTTGAAATTTGGCAGGCTTTGTGGCCTCAGTAAGAGCTACCACCCCTACAGTTTTGACCCCCCTGTGTTGTAACACACAGCCGTGACATGAGTTCGGCTTTCAAACATTTGGGGTACAGTTGCCCCAAACTCCCTGCACCGATCTTCTTGAAACTTGGCAGATTTTATGCTCTTAGCAGAGGCTATCATCCCTGTAAGTTTCATTTAAATTGGACAAAAAACAAAGTTATAGATATTTCATTGATTCCCCATTATACCACCCTATGGCCGGATCTCCAAGGCGGCTCTGAAGCTTCAGAGCCACTTTGGCTGGGTTGAGGCAGAAACCTGGTCCGGAGCTCTGGATCAGATCAGGGCCATCCAAAGTGGCCAGAGCCAAAGCCAGATCGGGTCGCTGTCAACTTGCACAGGCCTACCCATCTCCCTGGCCCTACCTCCAGCCACATGCAGGCAGCGGGGGGGAGTGAGGCATCTGTGTCCCATGCATGAGCCCTGGGACACCCTGTTATAAAGTACCCCATGACATACACAGAGACCCCAACACTGAGCCCAGGAGAACCCCCGTGCTCAGGCCCAGCCTCTTGGACCCTGACCCTGGCACCTACACATCATTGGTTTGAGGCCAGAACCAGGCACCCTGTGATCTGGACCCCAGCGTAGACACCAGTGCCAGCAGCTGGCCTCTGGAGAGTTGAGGTGGTGGGGTGCAAAACATCAGGACTTGGCTTGCATGGAAGTGACCCTGTGACCTTCATGGCTTGGGCATTGCCAGCAGGTATCTAAGCCATGTGCATCTGGGGTGCTGCAAGTTTTTTTGGTTCTCAGTTACAGGGCCCCAGAGTACTAGGGCTGGGGGAGGGGAAACACTGAATATCCAAGCTGGGGCAAGCAGGTGGACACACCTGGAAACTTCAGAAGCAGCTGAGGCATGGCCAGCTGCCTCTGTTGCAGCCAGAGGATACTGGAAATTTCCAGGCTGGGGCTTGGGGCATTGCTAGCATCATGGGGGCATCTGCTAGAAGTCCCTGAAAAGTTTGAGGTTGTGGGGGTGGCTTGGCCAGTGGAGACCCAGTCATTCTGGAGCAGGGACCACACCCAGCTGGAGTGAGAGGGAGAGTCATGTGCCAGGACCTGCAGTTATATCCATCCATCCATCCATCCATCATCTCTCAGCTGGACCCTCATCCACCTGTGGGTGCTGAGACTCCATGGGCACCAGTGTGGACCATGGAAGACCCTGTCCTGTCTGCCACCAGTGCCCAATCCTGGTCACACAACTGGAGTCACGGGGAGATAAGGGATCTTGTTGCCGTGTGGGGTGAGCA
This sequence comes from Alligator sinensis, assembly GCF_000455745.1. Lineage (NCBI taxonomy): Eukaryota > Metazoa > Chordata > Crocodylia > Alligatoridae > Alligator > Alligator sinensis. The sequence continues at coordinate 915,482 of NW_005841832.1, read as the reverse complement.
AGAAACTCATGCCCAGCTCCACAAAGGGCACCACAAGAGGGATGTGTCCAAACACATTGCACAATAGATTGCTCAGGGCCACAACAGGGACTGGGTGCAGTGCCAGGCCAAGACTAAATGCATGAAGATCCAGTACAACCATGTGAATGATGCCAATAAAAATTCTGGTAGCAGGAGACAAACCATGTCCTATGAAATGTTGTCCCATTACAGCACATGCCCTCCAGGTGGAAGCCCCATCAGCTGACAGGGCTCCCAACCATGAAGGTGTCCCAAGCACCCCCTGAGCTGGGAGACTGCAGTTGCTATGATCTCCCAGCCACAGGGGCACAGCTGAGGGGGCTCAGAGCCATGGAAACTGGCTTTTTGCTGGTGCAGGGAGAGCCTGGGATCAGGCACCCATTGCACCAACAATAAGGCATGATGGGATCTGATTCATGATCACACCTCCTGCGAGGCATGTGTGACATGGCAAAAGACATGATTATGTGGATTGTGCATTAGATCCCATTTCCATCACACCTCTACCTGCATGTGTAGAAGGGCCCTCAGAGTCACTAAGGTACAGTGACCTGGAATATACCTGCAGGTATGATCTACATTCTTTGTCTCTGGAGTGGGACCTTGCACTTGACTATCGTAAAATACATGATGTTTGATTAAATTCAGTGTACTAAACCTGCAGCCATCAATGTAGAATTGACTTATCCCGTGTTGAAAGGTATAGGCCTGAGAATTCCCAATACAAGCTGCTTCCCCATTTAAAGCTACATTGAGATCTATCAGCAAGCCAGATTTTTAAAAAAGTAAACATCATCTATATTGATTTTTAGCAGTGCTAATTTATGCATTAATCAGTGTTTTATGGGTACTGAGTCAAATGTCTACATTCAAGTTTATTATGTCAATAGTAACCTTTCTCCACAAAACTTGCACCAATACCAAATGATCAGTGCCAAGTTTGTTTAACAGAACTTTTTTCCATAAAACCAGAATGACTGATGTCAACAATAGTACCATTACTTGGTTTCTTACAGATGAAATCCTCTTTCCAATGTTCCATGACTTGGTCTGCAATTGATGGCAAACTAAACTGACCACAATTTATTGATAGTTGTCCAGGCAGGCATTACCTTGGTCATATGTATGGGGAAGGGTAGAATGCTGCTGTGTTTAAATCAAAGATAGGATAATCCTTATTTGTTAATGGAGTCCATGCTTGGGCTGGGTATTTCAGGGACCAAAGGAGATGCATCTTATATTTATAGTTGGATTCTGGCTTCTGCCACCCTTGTTCATGCTAAGCAAAGTAACTTCTTCTGGGAGTAGGCACATTGATTTTAAATACATAAGGTATCATCTGCTGTGAATAAACTGGCAGAATCCAGCCCTTCAGCTGACCCTGTTTTGACCACAGAAAGAACGGTACAGGCTAAGCCAATGGTAACTACACAGGCGGGGATTTAAGGAAATGCTGTCAAGGTCATCCTGATTCCTGAGCCTAGCAGCTCTGAGATGGGAAGTTAATCCTGTACAACATGCTTTGGTTTCAGAAGCAGGACACCAGTCTGTTGCTATTTCCTGATTGCCACTGTTTGCCTGTTCCTCAATATCTCTATATTTCAGTAAGTATAACTATGTCCCTCAGTGGGGGAGAAATGTTTCTTGTTCCTTGTTATAACTGTTGGCCCTGGCCTTAGTGTCCCACATCTGACATCCATTGTGTCACAGCTCTTTCCTCGTTCCTAGCCCATCTTTGCAGACTCTGGTGTGTGGTGAACATAATTGCTCTGTATAATCAACTTAAAAAATAATCTGATTCTCCTCCCTGTCATTTTGGTAATGCTGTTGCATAGCAGCTACTGAAAGGATTGATTCATGTCAGACATGATATAAACAGGAAGAGCCTTTATCTCAAACCTCTTCCCTCCTTGTCCCCAGCCGTAGAAAATTATTTAAACAGCCACTGACACCTCTGGAAAAAATAAGTTTATTTAGAGACCATTTTGCTCTGGCTTCATGTGTTTCTGCTTTATTTTTTCTACTCTGCCTTTACTGAGGATGTTAACATGGAAACAGGATCTTGTGTTTAAAGTAGTCAGCTCCTGTTGTTTGTTCCACATCTGATGTCAGAACTTGATAGGTGAAGTGCCTTGCTCTTTTTGCTCTTGGGGCATAGAGTAGCCTAAAGACTGCTGTGTAAGTTTGCTCTCCTCAGTAGGAGTCCTGAACACTTCTTTTCCTGGAATATATTTTTCTGTTACCTGAAGTGATATGTTTCTCCTTGTGTTTATTTTCTGAGCTGTTGCAATTTCATAAGCAACAGAGTTTGTTATTAGCTTTCTATGCGCAGTAAAAAAAGGTAGGGTGTGGGGAGAGGCATTTAGACAAGCAGTGTGAGTAGGTTTGGAGTCTCAGGAGATGTGAGGACAGTGCTCAGGGGGGGTGTTGTGAAAACGCACCCTACCTACTCGTCTTCAGCCTGCACGCGTTGAATGCCAAAAAAGTCACACCGGCTGTTCTTTGCACACCCAGTGCAGGCCCAGCAGCGCTCTCAATCTTGGGCATGCTGTAATAGCAGTTGTGTGACACTTCTCAGCATGCAGTGCACACACACAGTGGGAATCTACTGTTAGAATTGTTTGTGGTAGCCCTCCCAGCCCTGTCTGTATACATGCCCTGTCTAGCCTCTGGTAGCTCTCTAGGGTAGGGAAGCTGCCCAGGTGCTCAGTAAGGCTCTACAATTCTGGGATCAGTTCCTTCCTCTGTGTCAGACATCCTGTGTTGACCTTAGGCAGCTGTTTAGGCAGTAAAGTGCCCAGCAGCATTTTCAAAAACACTTCTACCTGCATCTTAAGGCTCTGAAATGCATTAAAATCCCAGGTCCTTAGCTTCCCTGAGCATTGCTTTTTTACCTGCTGCATGTCCTGTGAGGATGCACATGTGCAGGTATTGGGGATGTGATGGGTACCTAAGCTAGAGAAGAGATTGGATTTGCATTTGCTTTACTGAGCATGGAGTAAAGTTGGAGTCATAGGGGCTCCATGTGCAATAGCAAGGGGCAGGGTTGAGATGGGCAGGGCTCAGGAATAGCACTGCTAGCGTTCTTTCCCCTGCAAGGAAGAGACCCCACCCTCCCACGCTATCAGCCCTGCTTCTCAAACTGGATGCAGGATCTGGGATTTGTTCTGAAGACTTCTTCAATGTTATTTAATCGGAAAAAGGAAGCAGAATGTGACAAAAGCTGGGAAACAAACAGTAGCAGTAGCAGATCTCCAGGCAGAGACCAAAAGTGACTGGATTTGCACTGAAAGCTTGATAGGCACTTTCTGTGGGTGGTAGTGCAGGGCCAAGGCAAAAACACTCCTGGGTCTACAAAAGGAGCCTTGGCCCCCTGACTCTGCCCTGCCCTTGCATTTACAGCTCTCACCCTTATAGACTCTGTACCTGCTAACTGGCATCCCAGTCAATACAGTGGCTTTCTGGCATAATGGCTCCTCTCTGTGGCTGCTGGGCTTTCCCCAGTTAGCATCTGTTGGCTTGCAAGTATTGATGGTCCCAGAAAGAGAAGACTGCTTATTCCACACCCTTCAAACCAGAATCCCAAGCAGGCTGGTCCTTAGACACTAATCTTAGGGACCCTTTTCTGGGACAGCTGTTTGCAGTTCATAGATGACCATCTCTAGGACTCCAGTGATCTATCCTCGGTAAGATCTATGCTAGGCCATCCTCCTTGATGAATTGGGGTAAAGCAATTGTAGTTGTAGAGAGAAAATTCTCCTTTGCACCATCCTTGGCAGCCCAGCTTATGAGAGGGAGGCCTGTCCTAGGCCTGGAGTCCCGATTCAGCCAAGGGAATAAAATTATGCTTCTCAGATTTGTGGGCTATTCAGGCCCTGAGCCTAGGCTTGCAAAAGCAAGTATGACCTCTACTAGGTGTATTTAGAGGCTCCTTTGGAACAACAACCCAAAGGGGATGCAAGTCAGTTGCAGCAGACCTTCTCCAGTCTAGTAAAGCTTGGATCTTTAGCCTTGGACAGTCTTGGTCCCATCCTCCAGTGCACTGCCAAGATGGCAGCTATCCTTCGAGCACCTGATTACTTCCCTTCCTTGAGTAGATGGTAAGGATGGACTGAGATGGGAGGATATGGAGTGGGGCTTTGATTCAGTTGGAAACTGGCCAGGAAGGTGTAGGAGGTGCTTAGGATGTTTTACAATGGACCAGCAGCAAATTACTTAGTGGGGAATTTGCCTCTGAGATAGCACCTCCTCTGGCACTACTTTTGTGGCAATGCAGGTCCATACTACCTCTTGATCAGGGCTGTGCCTAGCAAGATAATCCAATCTATAGTGTCATGTATCACCCCTCCCCTTCTTGACCTGACTCACAACTCCATTATACTTGCCAGGTGTCTCTGTCTGGTCTATTTTTGGACTGGATGCCACTTGCACTAAACTGCTGTTCTCCAGTATGCCTCATGCTCTGTGTATAGACACCAGCCAAAGTCAGTCAAGAGCTGGATCCAGCCATGTGGAAAAACAATCCAAATTCCTGCTTTCCTGGCCTATGTTTGCATTTATTACTTCTAATGAACATCCACATCTCCAGGGAGCTTCTTCTCTTATTTCTCTTCTAACTACAAGTCTTTTGCATTTTAAGTATTCTGACCAGAGGTGTTGTTCTGATGCTTTTACGGATATAGGGCTTATATAATGCATCCTTCACATTAACTGGAGCCTGCATCAACTATGACTCATGGACAAACTAACAAGCTTCTTAGAAACAGTCTTGTTTTTGAGGTAATACAGCTTGGTTTAAGCAGAATGTCTTGCCTCTTTCAGATAGGGAGCTCAGCTGCAGCAAATTGAAAGCCCAGGTAGGAGGCATTTTTATATAAAGCAAGCAAATAACTGTATTCTGAAGCTGTAATTCCACTGATGAATTCTAGTGATGTTCTTAAATCGAGGAGAGTGATGCTCAAGTCGCCAGAACCATGAAATAGAATTATAACTCTAGATTTCAATATATTTGTGGATTTGATTGAATAGTAAATTAAAACCATTTTAATGCAAAATAAAGGTTATGAATTTGAAGAGAGAAATGTCAGCAAATGGGATGAGGAAGGTTTTCATAATAACTTTCATAATAATGATTAAACAGAACCTCACTGATCTTCTCTTTGTAGATCATAGTGCAACCTTTGTAAGTACAAAAAAGAATGCCTACTTACACTTCACTATCCACCCAGAAACCAGTGATACTGTACTAATATATTCCTTACATTTTTTCATCTTGTGCAGATGTCTTAGGTCCTGATTCTCATTTACACAATGATTATCATTTACACAAAGGCTACAACACACTTCTCTTACAGTGTAAAGTGGCCTTAACATGATTGTAAATAGTACTGCACATAAGGACTCCTCCATGTGAAAAGAACATAGAGATTGAACTCTTGAGTGGTTGCAAAGGAAAGCTTGTCTATGCAATCTTAATTCAGGCCCCTTGAGCATGCGCATTATGGTATGGTCTTTCTCAGCTGTGGCTGGGTCCATGCCATGAAAGGTACAGATAGGATAATCATTCCCAACCCTCTCATAAGCCTGAAAGCTGTGCAGTGATTATTAGTTAAGAAATGCTGCTCTTTCTCTTGTGGGATGAATGTCCTTCCCTAGGTGTGTTTGTTGGCATTCCCAGGTGGGTCAAAGCACTGTGCTGTATGAAAGCACATGTTCTTGGCATATTATGCACATTATAAAAGTCTCCAGGCTGGCCTTGGTATCCTTGGAGTACACTCCATTTAGCAAGTCGTCAAGCAAAGTGTCAACCGGAGTCTCCTTGATCTTACCTGTGATCAGTGTGAATCCCATGGGCCAGGCTGACAATCCAAAGGAGAGCAGCTTGTACTGGAATTGCAGTCTGTTGTACAGGGATTTTCTATGCTGCTGTCAGATGGGTAGGGAGAGATGAGCTCCTTGCAAACACACTGCCATCAGAAAATCTGGAGTAAGGGCTGCTTCTGTAGATCTCGGGGCTGTAGAGGCAGCTGTTCCCTTTTCTTGACACCTTTGTTCAGGGACACTAGGTTAAAAATTTCACCTAAACAGCATAGGAGCCAATTTCCATTTGAGAATCCTCCTGAGGCCAACAACTACACAGATAGTATGTGTTACTGGGGAGCCACAAAGGAAATGGAACAGCCTCTATACCCAGTCTAAGAGGCAGTTGCCAATTCTGCCACCTCATTGCAAAGCAAATAGGAAATTCATGAAGCTTTTTTTATAGCAATGCCTTCTGATTCCTGGAAATCAGGAAGCTGTGAATTCAGTCCTCATTATTTTCCTTACTAAAACCATCCACTCCCTCCAAATTTGTCTGAGCAAGGATTTGTCTGAGGGAGTTAGTTGCCCCTGATGGAAGAAGTGTTCCCTCCCCAGCACATGTTCTCCTTTGCAAAGAAACTGAATCTGGGCATGTGGAAAACTTGCCTCTAAGGAAGGCTTACCTTGGTGTACCATGTTTCATTTTTTGGAGGTGTACAGTTGCCTAGCTTCACTTGAAAGGGAATAAAATACAGGTGGAGGTTGTAATCCCAGCTGGAAGGAATGATTCCAAAGTGTGGAAGCAGTAGGGTTTTTTTCAGGTATGTATTAACTTCCTTACTCATATATATCACATGCTAAAGGCACAGTCTGGATGTTGAGAGTGAAAGTACCTTAAGGCAAAGGAGTCTTCCAGAATTTATCTTGGTGAGTATGTATGTATGTATATGTGTGTGTATATATATGACAGAGTCAGTGCCTGCATCTGACAAATGCTGTAGGGCCAATGTGTTTGGCTAATTTATGGGTGTGTGTATATATCACTTTGGCCCTACAGCACTTGTCAGATGCAGGCACTGGACAGAGCTAACTGTGAACCAAACCTTGCTGGCCATCACCTATGGATATAAAATTACAGGAAAAGCAAAAAACAGCATCTAAGAGCCTTCCAGTGATGATTTATCTGTGTGGTTACAGTCATCCCAGAATCAAATTAGGTGTGTTGGTCAGAATCTCACTGATGTGGTGTGCACACTCCCATGCCCAGTTCAGAGATATCTCTGGGAATTCAAACATTTCTGTAAGAAATGGATCGTTTTTTCACAAAGTTTGACAGCTAATTGAATAGACACATTCTGTTTGGGGGAGGGGGAGAAACATTTTGACAAATAGATTGGAACCAGCTCTATTTATAGCTTTTTCTTTCTGCTGACATGATTGGAATGAGAAAGAAGAGGAGGAGAAGCTGGACTAAATTTCTATGCCTGGCTGCTAAAGTGCTTTGACTACCCCTGTTTACCTACTCCTGGATTTGCTGAAACCAGAGCCTTTCTTGAGAGAGAAAGAGAGGAAGAGAGCAGTTTAATTTGTCAAGCAGTAAGCACCCTCATCCCTCAATCTCTTCTAACAGCACTCTCTCATTGCATAAGTCGGAGGCATGTAGTATGACTCATGTTGGTTCTGGTGATGGATGAAATTAACTGCCCTGCAAAATTGAAAATATAAAGCCGTTCACCAACAAGACAGCTCCACTGGCATGGGGTTTACAGAGCTGATCCCCCAGTGTCTTATAGTGCTTCTGTGCTTTCACAGACATCTCCATTTTAATTAGAGTGGACAGAGTTCTAAGTCAACTATAAATGATACTATCAGACTAATCGAGTGTGATTACAGCCTGGGCTTTTATTAGTCTGAGAGCTGCTGTTGGCTGCCATGGGAACCGTGTATTTTACACAGTAGTTCAGTTTTGCTCTGTACATGCTAGCACAATGGAAGGGAAGAGAATATCCTAAAATGTCCTAGGCTTGCTAATCTCTTCTGTTTTATTAAACTTTCCATTACTCATGTCATTTGTTTATACATGGGGGGATGAATGGGGGATGCTACCATAGCAATCTTCAGGCTAGTGTTACATTTCCTTCCCAGCACCCAACAGGGACAATAGATCTGATCATAGAGTTGGAATCTTTTTTGAGTCTCCTTCCTGGGCCTTACTTTCCATTCAGTGCTTGGTGTTTGTCCCCTCATTAGATTGCTGCCTGTTACTATCCAACTCTTCTTGTGTTTATCATCCTCTTCCTCCTCACAGGAAGCTGAAGACCTGCAGGTGAGCAGGATTAAAGCTCTTTTATGCATCAGAGACTCTCCAAACTTAAGACTCAAGTCACTTCCTGGGTTGCTTCTATTTTTCTGTCAGTGACTAGTAATGTAAAATGCGTGAAAAGTGCTGGAAATTTGCCTCTGTAGTTTACTGGTTACCGCTTACTCATTATGCCAGTTTCCCTGGTAGGCAGGAGTCCTGATGATATCTCCTGCTTCAAAGATTGCTCTTGTGCATTTTACATTAGACAGTAACTGGTTGAAAAATAGAAATAACCCTGGCAGGAGGGATTGGGCCCTGGGCCTCCCCACTTTCCAGGGGAGTTCCACAACCAGTAGCCTACAGAGGCAGCCTCTTGCTTGCCTTTAGCATTATCAAAATGAATGATTAAGTAAACCCCTTTACCAAGGCTGTCTTAACTGGTCAGTTGCATAGAACAACTGTTTTCATGATTTACTTCTCCTCCAATTTTTTTCCGTGCTTATAAATGTTATGAACAGGAGGTTTATATTTTTTTTCTTCTTCATTTTTGATAAAGATATACAATAACATTAGGCCAAGGATGAATCCTTGAGGAGACCCCACTAACAGTGCCTCACTGGGGTGGGAGACGATCATAGAAATTAGAAATCATAGAAATTAAGAGCCAGAAGGGACCTCAAAAGATCATAGAGTCCAACCCCCCGACCCTGCTCTAAGCAGGAATACTGCTGAGATCAAATGACCCTAGCAAGGTGTCTGTCCAGTCTTCTCTTGAAGACTTCTGAGGTTGGGGACTGCCCCACCTCCTTGGGAAGTTTGTTCCAGATTCTGGTCACCTACATCATAAAGAAGTTCTTCCTTACATCTAACTGGAAACCATCTTCTAACCGTTTATGGCCATTGCTCCTTGTCCTCCCCTGTGGCGCCCTATTGAACAGTTTTTCTCCTGACTCCTGATATTCACCCCTTACATACTGATAGACAGCCATCAAGTCCCCTCTCAGTCTTCTCTTCCCCAGGCTGAACAGTCCCAGATCCCTTAGTCTTTCCTCATGATGTTTGTCCTCCAGGACCTTAATCATTCTTGTGGCCCTTCTCTGGACCCTTTCAAGATTTTCCATGTCTTTTTTGAAGTGCGGCACTGAGAACTGGACACAGTACTCTAGCTGGGGTCTCACCAATGCCATGTAGATAGGAAGTATCACTTCCTTAGCCCTGCTTGTGACGCATTGGCTAATGCATCCCAGTATGCTATTAGCTCTGTTGACTACAGCGTGGCACTGGTGGCTCATGTTCATCCTGTGATCAGCCATAACCCTGAGGTCCCCTTCAGCCATTGTGCTGGCCAGGACATCTTCTAACCTGTATTCATGTTGCTGGTTACTTCTCCTCAGATGAAACATTCTGCATTTATTCTTATTGAACTGCATCCAGTTCCGCTCCACCCACCTTTCCAGCTTGTCCAGGTCTGCTTGGATCTGCATCCTACCCCCTAGCATGACCACTTTTCCCCATAACTTAGTATTGTCTGCAAACTTGGCCAATATGCTTTCCATGTCCTTATCTAAATTGTTGATAAAGATGTTGAACAGCACGGGGCCAAGAACCGAACACTATGGGACACCACTGGCCACCTCCCACCAAAATGATACACACCTGTCCACTAACACTCTCTGGGTTTGACCCCTTAGCTGGTTCCCAACCTACCTGACTGTGGACTCTGCCAGCCCACAATCGCTTAGTTTTTTTTATAAAAGCATCATGAGAAACCATATCAAAGGCCTTTTTAAAATCCAAGTAGATGATATCAACCACATCTCCCATATCTAAGTGGTTTATTACTTGATCATAGAAGGAGATGAGGTTGGTCAGACATGACCTGTCCACAGTGCCTTCTGCCAGATTCTCACAAACGGACTTCTTGATAATTTTTTCCAAAATTTCACCCACTATCGAAGTTAAACTGACCACATCTATAGTTTCTCAGGTCCTCCCTCTTCACCTTCTTAAAATTTGGTACCACATTGGCCATTTTCCAGTCTTCTGGGGCGTCTCCCAAGCACTTCAGATCTTCAAATACCTTTGTCAACAGTCCAACAATTCCCTCAGTACTCTCAGGTGTAGTCCATCCAGTCCTGCCAACTTGAAGACATTTAGCTGCTCTAAGAGCTCCCTCACCAGTTTGACACTGACCATTGTATTGGCAGTAGCCTCCCTCCTGGCATCCATCCAGTATCCAACCAGGCAGGTGACCACCATTTGCATGCAGGAACACTGATGCAAAGTATTCAGTAAAGAGTTCAGCTTTCTCTTGACTGTCTGTTATCAGCTGCCCTATCCCATTCTGCAAGGGCCCCACATTTCCCTTGGCCTTCCTCCTGCACCCTGTATACCTAAAGAAGGACTTCTTACTGTCCTTGATTTCAGTCGCCAACCTTATCTCGGTCACTGCTCTTGTCTTCCTAATCCTCTCCCTACAAGTATGGGCTATACTTGTGTATTCTTCCTTGTTTCCACTGTCTGTAAGCCTCTTCTTTTTTTTTTAAGTACTCCTTGATTCCTCTGATAATCCAAGAGGGCTTCCTGCCCCCTTTACCACCTCTCCTGCATACAGGAATGGACCTTTTCTGCACTCTGAATATTGTTCCTTTGAGGAATGACAACCCATCCTGAACTCCCTTCTCCTCTAGTCCCTCTGCCCATAGAGTCTCTCCCATTATTTGCCTAAGCTCATTGAAGTCCACCTTCCTGAAGTCAAGCATCTCTGCCTTACTGGCTGACTTCCCTGCTCTGCAACAGATAGTGATCATAAGATGGTGGAATTCACTATCTCCCAGATTACCCTCAATTGTCAGATCTCCCACCATGATTTACCATTTAAAATTCCTTTGGAGATCTATCTAAGATGCATATTCCAGTAACTTATTTTGTGACTTTTAGTTAGAGGCTGGCTTTTTAAGGGGAGTTCAGAGAACAGACTTGCTAGGACTAATCAGTGCCTCACAGCTGAGAATGATAATTGATTATGCAAGCCAGCAAACAGTTGGAAGGAGGGAAGGGTTCTGTGCCAGGTGTGGGAGGCCCTGGCTTTGCAGGTTTGAATGCCTTAGATGGCTGGGCCAGAGGCAGAGATGCTGAAAGTTGGGGGAAGAAACCGGGTAAGTGTTTAAGTTGGTGCATCTACCTCTTCAAATGCCTGTGAGAGAACCCTGCGGACTAAGTGAGATAGTCCTTGAAGCAGAGTAGTTAAGGGAGAGAGGATGCAGCACCTCCCTTCACAGGTGGCAGAGACAAAGGCAGCATTAGAGTCTCATGGGTCAGGAAAATGCTGTCTCTGGTTGGCAGAAGACAAACCTTTTTCCAAACCCAAAGCAGAGGGTGGGAATGTAGCTTGAATGATGAGCTTGAGGGGATGGCACTCTAGAACAGAATAAGTTGCTAAAAGAGAAAGCTAATGTGATTGTTGACCATGAAGGAAGAAACTTTCATAAGGCCAAGCTCCCTTCATCAGATGCTGTGAAAGAACATATATAATATGGCCAATATTGATGAGATGGCACAACTTGCATCTGGGTTCGTTGTAAGTTTTGGTGTTTCAGTGAGAATGGGAGTTAGTAGGGCTGTGTGAAGCTTCGGGTGGTGATTCAGTATGGAGGAGATTCAACCCGATTCGGTGACCAAATCTCCAAATCCAAATTAAATCAGGGGACCAATTAAAAGGTCCAAATTGATTCAAAGCTCTTCAAATAGATTTGGAAAAGATTCAAAGAGCTTTGATGATTCAGACAACCCTGGGTGGCTGCAGCGGGGGGCTGCAGCTGACTCCAAGCTGGTAAGTACTAGGGGCTGGGGGAGGGGACCAGGGCAGGGGGCAGCCATTGCTGGGCTGGGAGAGTGGGTGGGGGATGGGCCTGACTGATTCGGCAGCAGCTGAATCTCTGAATCAGATTCGGGTGAATCAAATCAGGACAGTGATTCAAATCAGCAAATCGAATCGCTGTCCCCCAAATCGGCCTAATCTGAAGCGAATACTAGCTGTTTCGCACAGGCCTAGAAGTTAGGTAATCTATGTCTTGAGCGATGCAGCTTGAGGTAGGGGTCTTTCTGTAAGCCAGAACAGGTTTGTCCCCTCATGACTATTCTGAGACAGTCATCCTTTTCCAAGAGGAGTTGGAGTTCATTAATGAAGCGTCTAAGGTGTTCAAATTGGGGACTTCAGGTCACAACCAGAGGGAATCTGTTGTTCTTGTCTTGGGGTTGGTAGTGTAGCAGGTAGTGTAGCAGGTTGGAGTGAGGTCTGAGTCTGACTTCGTTGATTCGAGTGGTTACAGTTTTCGGCTTGTATTGTAAATTGGAGTGGTGAGTGTGATCAGAGCAGATACATCACTGGACCAAATAACATGGATTATAATATCCAAGGTTCATTTACCTGCACCTCTGTCAATGTTATCACCTGCTTACAGTGCCCCTTTGCTGTCTATATTGGACAAATGTGGCAGTCTCCACATGTAAGAATGAATGAACACACATCTGACAGACAAGCCTGTGGCAGAGCACTTTAATCTCCCTGGACATTTCACTGCTGACCTCGCAACAGCTGTTGTCAGACAACAGCACTTTAAAAACCAACTTGAACATGCAACTGCAGAACAAAAATCATCCACAGACTGGATTGTGTTGAGTATGGTGTAAACAGGGACTATTAATTCTTATCTTGTTACCTGGATTAACTTTTGTGATCCCTTATGGGATATGGGTTTGTTACTTATTTGCTTCTCCAGGCACTGCTTCCCCCTTTCTTGACTTTTATATTCCAATTACTCTCTCTGATTCACTTGTTTTTGCATGTCCTTCCATGGCATCTGATAAGTCAGCTCAGGCTTATGAAAGCTGATGCTATAGAGCTCTGATTTAGTTAGTGTATAAGGTGTAAATCTATCCTGCCTTCAGCCTGACTTCAGCCTAACATATCTAACTGCCTCTCTTTGCTCATGAAGGCAGAGCCACTGTACCAGTGAGCAGAGGATTTTGAGAGGAAAGAGGCACAAGCATGGATTTTGAAGTTCTAGCTGCCAAACCGTTAAGGGGAAGATCTGAAAATGCAGCTTTCCTATTTCCAGGGAATTAGAGCCTGCATCACTTGTGACTGATCAGCTACCCCCTATATCCAGTGATTATAAATACCAGCCAGTGGCTCAGTTGAGGGTGGAGACCTGTAGGAAGTGTGGGGTTGATTTAGTAAGTCAGTAGTTGGCTTGACCTGGAACCTGTAGAGGATACATCCCAACACAAAAGGCTCCTCCCAACACATACCTACTTTGTGTGTGCCAGGCTGCAGCCCCTTCACTACTTTCTCGGGAAATTTCTCCTGAGGTTCTGACTGCACTTTTCTCCACATCTGTTAGTATATGCACTCCCCATCCATGACTCCGCCCATGACCCCACTAAGTCCCTGAACCTTCTGGTCAACTTCCCTCTTGCTCTGTCCTAGCTCTTCATCTGCAAGACCAGGAAGGAGACATTGGTGGGAAGGAACCTGGATGACTGTAGTGCTGTTTTTCTGTCACTCCTCAGCTCATGTCTTTAGACACAGAACCACTGGGCAGTGTCTGCAAGCTTCTTGGGTATGTTTGAGGCAGGATTGCAAACCCAAGAAAATTGTTTTTACTGACAATCTGCAAACTTTTTACTGACACCCAAACTTTTTTTACTGACCTATGTTTTTATTGATATATATTTTTCATAATATAACTATAACCTTTCTGATAAGCCCTGGATGGCAGTAACAAGGGTTCAAATTTTGGGGTTTAACACCAACTTTCTAAATCTGACTCAAACCCACACCCAGGATAAAATCTTACTTGACTGCAGAAATGGTTTTACACCATGCTGCCCTCAACCCAGGAGTCCCTTACTCACCACCACAGCCTGGTACCCCCAAATGTACCCCACACTGTGCTGTCCCTTTTGCATTGCAAATAGGCCTGTTCAGGGCCCCTGGGTCAAGATCTTGTCTGTGTGTGGAACTTGCACTGAACTGTTGAATAACCAACAGAGCCTTGAAGGGAAGGATCTGATGTAACCTACTGGCATGAGCTCATTTCTTCATGGCCTAGGCAGTAGGCAGGCTGCCCTGCTGCCTTCATTTTTGTGTGGTGCTAATTTTGTAATCAGTGATATACAGGGGCAAATATAGAGGGGGTCCAGTGGTACAGCTGCATTCCCCTTTCTGATCATGTGGCAGGAGCAGCATCCAGGGACATTTTAAAGTCCTGGAGAAGGTAAGAATTTACCCCCTCCCTTCCTCTCTGTGCTTAGAGGCATGTTCCCTCCCTTCCCATTCCCCCTTCCCCTGTCTGCTACTGCTGGTATCTTTGCTGCCTTTAGAGTGAGGGTCACTCCTGTCCTGCTCCAGGTGAGCTGTGCAGAGGCTGGGCTCAGCCTAGGACAGTGGCAGTGGCAGCCAGGTGGTTTCTTACCTGAGCTCAGGGAACCCCTGAGGGGACAAGGTACAGAGGGGAAACTTGCCCTGTCACTGCCACTGTTGCTGTTCCTCGCTATGCCCAGCTCCCATGCACCCAGCTGGAGTTCCCCTTTTCCTGGGGACAGAGGCAGGGTAGGGGGGAGTGGAAGGGAAGGGGAAGGGGGAATTCTTACTTCCTTTGAGACTTAAAGTCCCTGGCTACTGCTCCCATGGCATGGTCTGCCCACCTCTGGGAAGGGGGGGTGGCAGGGTGGGAGGGTTGGGAGGCAGCCACCTCATAAGCACTAGTTTCTGGTCTTCTACCCCCGCCCTCCTTTGTAAAACCCTGGATCTGCTTCTGGTGGTATAGGACACAAAAGTAGAAATTTAAGGGGTGGCAGTATGTTGCAGTCCCAGTTGTCATGTTTTTATGGCAATTTAGCCTTGTTTAACCAATGCGATACTGTGTATGTTTTGACAAGATTTGGGTTTGATGGTCAAAGGTCACTTCTGATGCTAGGCTCTTCCTCCTGCTTCTGGCTCAAGAATAGGACATGGGATTGTTGTTGTTGTTGTTGTTTTCCCAAAGAACTAATGACCAGATTTACTAAGGTCTTTGGATACCTGGTGAGAAGCCTCTTTTGAAAAGGCTTTTGAAAATCCCAGTAGGAAAGCGTCTTCATCTGTTGATATCTAGGGTCTTTGGAAATATTCCCCTGAAACCTCAATGGGACTCAGGTCTTTGAGTCACTCTGACTGTGCAATCCTGCAAAAAGCAATGTTCCAGCACCTTTAAAAAACGAGTCTTAAACACTCTTGAACCTATCCAGTCTCCCCCTGGACTTCGCTCTCAAGCTTTCCACTGAAATGAATGGGAGATGGTGGGCAAGTCTACATGTATCTGGGACTGCACAATACCTATTGGTACTATGCAGTCCCGGCGGCACACAGTTATTCTTAGACACTACGTCACTGTAGCAATGAGTTATGGTGATGTAGCGTCGGCATCATGATTTGTTCCTACCAACACTACATCACCGTAGCAATGAGCTGTGTAGGGTCTCATGTAGAGGAGCCCTGTTTGAAGCAGGACTTTGGTCTCTTTGCTTAAAAATAATACGCATGTACTTGTCACAACCCAAAGGGTGTGATTTTTGTTTTTGTGTGCTTCGGCGCTGCTAAATTGTCCCCGCTAAATTACAGCTTCTTTGCACGGTGGAGTTTGCTGCGGCAAAAGAGACCCCCGGTGCAAGGGAGAATTCCCCGCCAATTTGAAGCTTTCTTTGCAGAGTGCATTTCTTTGTTGCAGCACAGAAATGCTCGTTGCAAAGAGTTCCCGCCATTTGTATGCTAATTCGAGTCCCATTATTGGCCAGTTCTAAATTATTCACACGTGGCAGCTAGTGATTGGCTTGCTAGCCGTATAAAAGGCTTGAGTGGTTTCCGCCCAAGTTGGAGGACTCCACGAACACCGGGACGAGGAGAACTTCATACTGTGTGAAGATCTCTATGCGCTGCGGATCCTTACGGACCCAGTGCATTTCAAGCAGGCAATAGAGGTCTGATCAACCTCTAGCCTCTCCCCGTCGTCGATCGCAGTCCAGACGTATCCCTTCCCACGCGCAAAAGAACCGGACCCCCGGAGCCTAGCAACCTTCGTGTGAGTCCTTGCCGGACGACTTCAGAGCTCTTCTACCCGGGTTCGAGTCCTGCAGGTTTATCTTCCCGTCGCCGAAAACCCTTGCGACGTACCCTCGTGTTTTACGTCTTCCCGTCACCGAAAACCCCTGCAACGTACCCTCGTGCCCTGCAGGTTTGAGTTTTGTTTTGTTTCCTGTCTGTAACCGCAACTCAAGCAAGTTTTCCAGCCTACACCACTGCCATCTCGGTGTAAGTAAACAATCTTTTAAACTACCGCTAAGCGTTTGTGCCTAATTCCAGCTCGACAGCCTTCCCTCTCCGACCCGGCGTGCCCGGGCTGCTGGCCACAGCCCGCGTGCAGCACGGAAAAGGGCTCGGGTCGCTCCCGGCCCGCACAGTACTGAGATGTATTAAAATGGCCAGATCAGTTTCCCATTGGAAGTCTTTCCATTGGCTTCGTTAGCTGTAGCATAAGTCGCATCAAGCCTCAAATTTTAAAATACCAGGTGCCTATTTTTTGCTCTCCTTTCAGACTTTTGGTATTTCAGCAGGCTCTGTAACTCCCATGAGATAGCAGCTGTCACAGGATAGTTACTAGAGGTCAATTTTCCACATCCTTCCTCCTGCTTAGAGAGATGCCCATTGTACCAGTTCTGTGACAATCACCTCATAGAATCTAGTCCAGTCCAGTGCCTGGGGCTTTTAGACATGGACAAAATCATAGGCCAGATTATCTCCATTTTTGTGGGATAAAATGGCCAGAACATTCTAAAACAGTCCCAGAAATTACAAGGGCACCAGAACAGGCACTGTGGAAGAGAGTTATCACTGTGTTTTGTGTCTTTCAATACAAGTCCTGGGCCACAGGCAGTGTTGGGGCAGTGCCCAGAGTAGGCAGAGGCAGGTATCAAGCTTTGGAATGCCAAGCAGTAGTGCAGTTCACAGGGCAACTCGGAGAACCTACTGCAACTTAGATCTGGTCTCCAGGGAAAAGCAAATCAGACTTCAGTTTTCACCTATCTCCCACCTGTATAGGAGTTTCATCTGCAATCCTACCACCACGGAGTCTGAGTCATCCTTAAGGAGCCATTGGATGGGAAAGCTAATAACCCCTTCTACTCTAATGGGGTAGGGGAAGGGAGTAATTCTCCTTGTTGCCCCATGCATTCCCTGGAGTCTCTGCCAGGTGCCTCTGGTGAAGCTATTCCTTGGCTGGATCTAGTGCCAACCTCTGACCCAGGGATGTGAACATCAGCCCCCACAGTTTCTCCAAGCTCTTCCAGATTATGGCCACTATTCCTGGCTTGCCAGCTTCCTCATGTATTGGAAGATGATGTCAACAGAGCCATGTGCCTCTGCCTCTGTCACAGCTAGAAGTTGTGACACTTCTGGATGAGCACGATTGGCTGCGGGGGAACCACGGGGATCGTTTCTCATGGCACCCCCACTTCCCAGCTGGCACTCTCATGGGGTGCACCAGTGCTCTCGTCTGCCCCCCCTGCTCAGGAACACTGGCTGTCAGGGTGCACCGGCGCTCTCAGGGGGTGACCTGCCCCTATGCATCGCAACTGGAGTCCCAGAGCAGGGAGAGAAGATGGAAAGAGAATCCCAAAACTGTGGGAAAGGAAACATTTGATCACAGATTTCACAGACATTAGGGCTGGAAGGGACCTCAGAAGATCATTGAGTCCAGCCCCCTGCCCCAGGGGCAAGAAGTTGGCTGGAGTCACAGGATCCCAGCAAGATAAACAACCATTTTTTTTTCTTGAAGGCATTCATAGTAGGTGCTTGAACCACCTCTGACGGCAGGCTATTCCAGACCTTGGGAGCTCGGACAGTAAAGAAATTCTTCCTTATGTCCATCCTGAAATGGTCTTGCAGGAGTTTATAACCATTTGACCTTGTCATCCCTTGGGGCGCTCTGGTGAACAATCGTTCCCCCAGATCCTGGTGAACACCCCTGATAAACTTACAGGTGGCCATCAGATCGCCCCTGAGCCTGCGCTTTTCCGAATTGTAGACCCAAAACTGGATGCAGTACTCCAGCTGCGGCCTTACCAAGGCCAAGTACAATGGGAGAATGACATCCCTGAGAATGACATCCCAGGATTTGCTAGAGAAGCATCTATGGATGCAAGCCAGTGTTGTGGTTGCTTTACTAGCTGCAGCATCACATTGAAGGCTCATGTTCATCTTGTGGTCAATCATGACCGCAAGTCCCTTTCATCCATAGTGTTAGCCAGAGTAGCACTGCCAAGCTTATAAGGATGCTGCAGGTTTTTCTTCCCAAGGTGGAGAACCTTGCATTTTTCGGTGTTAAAGACCATCAGGTTCTTGTTCGCCCATTTCCTGAGCCTGTCAAGGTCAGCCTGGATCACCCTCCTGTCATCAGTTGTCGATGCTTTACCTCGAAATTTGGTGTCATCGGCGAACTCGACCAGCCTGCTTTTGATTCCAATGTCCACATCATTAATGAAGATGTTGAACAATATAGGCCCAAGGACAGAGCCTTGAGAGACCCCAGTGGTCACAGGGCACCATGATGATTGACTTCCGTCAACCACCACCCTCTGGGTCCAACCACGGTGCCAATTCCCCAGCCAGTGGATCATGGTGGACCCGAGGCCGCAGTTGGCCAGTTTTGCCAAGAGGTGATCATGGGATACCAGATCAAAGGCTTTTTTGAAGTCAAGATATACAACATCAATCTCCTTTCCCTTGTCCAGGTGATAGGCCACCTGGTCATAAAAGGAAATGAGATTGGTCAAGCAAGACCTACCTGCAACAAACCCTCAGGATGTTGCCATCGGCCAGTCCATTGAGAATGGCCTCTTTGATGATTTTTTCTAAGACCTTCCCCGGGCTAGAGGTCAGGCTGATGGGCCTATAGTTTGCCAGATCCACTTTCCTCCCTTTCTTGAAGATAGGCACCACATTGGCCTTCTTCCAATCTTTGGGCCCTTCACCAAAGTGCCAGGAACTCTTGAAGATCCATGCCAGGGGCTAAGCTATGATGCTTGCCAGCTCCTTGAGTACCCTGGGGTGTAAACCATCAGGGCTGGATGACTTGAAGGTGTCCAGCTTTTCAAGGTGTTCCTTCATGAGGTCAGCATTGGTGGAGGGCAAGGGATCTCCCTCACCCGGGCCTTGCTGTCCCATAATGGGCAGGGGCAACCCATGGGACTGATGAAAACCGACGCAAAGTATCCACTTAGTAGGTTGGCTTTTTCCTGGGCATCGGTTATGAGTTGTCCCTTCTGGTTTAGCAGGGGTCCACTGTTGCCCTTGCTTTTCTTCTGGCTCCCCACATATCTAAAAAAGGACTGTTTATTATCCTTGATACTTGTAGCTAGATAGAGTTCAGTTGCAGCCTTGGCTTTGCTTGTTCGCTCCCTGCAGGTCTGGACCATTGCGGAATATTCCTCCTTGGAGGTGGATCTTGTCCTCCATTGTAGGTCTTTCTTTTTAGCTGCAGGAGGTTCGCTAGTTCCTTGGAGAGCCAAGGGGGCTGCTGTACTCTTTTGCTGCCTTTCCTCTGAGATGGAATAGCCTTAGCTTGTGCATCTAGGATTGCTCCCTTGAGCAGCAACCACTCTTTCTGGACTCCCCTCCCCTTTGGGTCATGGGCTCTTAGGCCCTCACCGACAAGCCTCCTGAGCTTGTCAAAGTCAGCTTTCCTGAAGTTGAGGACTTCTGTATTGCTGACTGTCTTGCCAGCTTTACGGCAGATGGTGAAGGTGATCAGCTTGTGGTTGCTGTCACCCAGCTTCCCATTGATTAAGTCGCTGATTAGGTTGTCCCCGGTTGCCAGTGTTGGCTTGGAGGCTAGGAATGGGATTTTTTATTTTATTTTGGCACCTTTTATACCATGCCCTCTATGAAGAAGAGAATCTGATAGATCTCTATATGGGGCATGGTGGTGGAGAAAAAAGAGGCTATCTTCCAAGAAATACTGAATTCATCCCAACAAAGAGCCATGAAAGCTCCATGTGGAGCTGTAGCAAGAAAGATTTCCTGGCTCTCCAAGGGCTGTGATACAGACAAAAGCAGAGTTAGAAAGCTGAGATGAAGCACCCTGTGTTACAAAGGTCAAACACTACACCCCAACCTTTGAGAGTCCTGTAAAAGAGAGACAACATAGCACCTTAAGAGCAGTGTTTCAGTCAACCCAGGTACAGACCATTCATAGATTCATAGATGCTAGGGTCGGAAGGGACCTCAATAGATCATTGAGTCTGACCCCCTGCATAGGCAGGAAAG
>NW_005841832.1:871610-893597 GCF_000455745.1 Alligator sinensis | reverse complement strand
GCTGCTGCCTCTCTACAACCCCAGTGAGAGCCTTGTCCTGCCCCTCGCTTAGGAACACTGAGGCAAAGAACTCGGTGAGGAGTTCAGCCTTGTCCCCCCTGTCCGTCACCAATTGCTTCTGCCCATCAAGTAAGGGTCCTATTCCACCCTGGGCCTTCCTTTTACTCCCTATATATCTAAAAAACAATTTTTTGTTATCCTTTACTTGGGATGCCATCCTCTGCTCCATGGTAGCTTTGGCCCATCTAACTGCCTCCCTACAAGTGCGAGCAGAAGAGGTATACTCCTCTTTGGTAATCTCTCCCCATTTCCACTTTTTATATGCTCCCCTTTTAGTCCGCAGGCTGCCCTGGATTTCTCTGGTCAGCCAAGGAAGCCTCCTGGCCCCTTTCCCTCTTTTTCCTCGCATCAGGATCGTCTCCCTCTGTGCCTGAAGGATCATTTCCTTAAGGCACAGCCACCCTTCCTGGACTCCCATCTCTTCAAAACTCCTACTCTGCAGTGCGTCCTTGACTAATCGCCTGAGTTCACTGAAATCAGCTTTCCTATAGTCTAGCACTTTCACCCTACTAGTTACCTTTCCCACTCGACGTCTTATGGTGAATTCTCTTATTTGGTGATCACTGTCCCCCAGGTGACTACCAATCTGTAGGTCCCCTACCATATCATCCCCCGTTGCCAATACCAGGTCCAGTAAGGCATTCCCCCTAGTGGGACCGTGTTCCCACTGCAGTCCAACCTTTAGAAGAACACTTTTGAGTATGAGGACTTGGGGAGTAGTCTTTAAATGTGTTTGTGCTTTGGTTCTCTTGGTCTTACATTTGTTCCCTTTCTATTGCACTTGTTCTTGTTAAAAAGCAATGTTATTACTTATGTTCTTCATTTTCTCAAGTGTCACCAGTTGGTTCTTTTTATGGTACTATTTTGTTCATCTTAGTTATATACCTAACCCTCATACCATCATTTCCTACTAAAATCAAACATAGATACTGTATTTGGTTACAATACAAGTATTACCCATGACTGTTCCTTGGCCTCAGAGTACAAGCATGATGGATCCCCAATCTCTGTGTTCTGCTGAGGCACCACTTCAACTGTCCTTGCTGTTCAGAAAGTGTCTGTGTTTCCAGTTCTAACATCTGCCAAGATCTCTCCTTTGCTTTTATCATGCAGGCTACAGAGGTTCAGGTTTTTTTTAGGAGGCAGCATTATCTATCCTTTAGTATTTCAGAAGTATGCTCCACTGACCATCTGTAGGTCCCCCAGAATGACAAGAAAAATCTCAGCCCCCTTAATGGTAGGCTGGGGGGAAATTCTTTTGCTTGTTCTGGCAAGCAAGCCCATGCTTCTAAAGATGCTGGTATCAGTGACTTGTGCAGACTGCCTCATAACAATATTGGGAATCTTCCAGTGTGATCAACTAAGCCCTGTAATAGTATGAAGAAGCAACCCTTTCTATTGGTAAAGTATGGGGTGAGAAGTGTGTCTGCAACAAGCAGAGGAGACTGTGTCCTATCAGTAACAATTTAGGAACTCTGTTGTGCAAAGCCTCTTACACACTGCCAAGCTTTATGACATAGCACAGCATCACACCCGGTATAGCATTACACATCTCCATAACAACAGGCCTAACACTAACTGGGGTTGCTGATAGCGAAACATTTGATGTTGAAGGGAAGTCTCATATCGGTGTCCTGTTGAGGAGAGCTCTTAGATTTCTAGGAAGAGGGCTTTTGTCTTCCTGAAGCTCTGCTGCCACTGCTGTTCATCCCAGGTCTGCATCAGCACCCTTTCTCCCAACAGCCACTCCTACATGACTGATCCCAGATGCAAAGTGCCACCGCACAAGAGTTACTTCTTCAGAGCATTTACCTGGAGCAACAGAACACTTTCATTTGTCTGCTTCTCCTCTTCTGAATGCTGTACTACCATGCTATCAACAGCCCAATGAAACTGTAGAGCGTAAACCCTCTAGCTTTAGCAGGGTTAAATCAGGCCAATGGTCAAACCACTAGGCTGTTATGCTGAAAGTAGATATTGGCAGAAGACATGGTTTTGAACAAAAATGGCTGTGGGCATTGTGTTTTGTAGGAGTAGGGGTCACAGCAGAGGGCAGAGACAGGTGAGGAAAGCAAGCTGAGCAGGACTGTGGGCAAAGCATTGTAGTGGTACATGGTGGAGGGTAGTAGAGCTTTGCTTGGGGCACATGGGCCTATAATGGCATATGAAGGAGTGTATGCAGGGCTTTGCTGGGAGGAACTAGGCAATTTGGGTTGTAGGAAAAGAGGCTTAAGGAAAAGTGGAGATTACATGGTGGGGAGATGTTATAGGAATGAATCAAAGGGGAGAGGAGCTGGAGTTTGAAGAATAGTATGCTAAGGAGTGGTGGCTGCATTATTGTCAATCCTGTGCTATGGCTGCTGCTTGGGCCTGCAGCAGTGTAACTAGGAGTAGTGACTGGGGCAATCGCCCTGGGTACCCACTTGGTCGGGGGTGTGGAGGGAAGGGGCTGCTGCTGGCAGCCATTCATTTGCCCTAGTGATTGCAGCTGCAACTGGAATTCACTGCTTCAACTTTGCCCTGGGCACCTGGCTTCATCCCTATGCTGCTGAGGGCCTGTTTTGTGGTTTAAAGAGGGCATCAGGGTCTAGGGCTAGTACCTCAGCACAAAATCTATTCTTTTAATCTAAGCAAACACATCATTTCCCTTCCCCTCCCCTACACATGTTCACTTGCCCACAAAAGCTCTCACTCACACATACCTTCCCCAGCACTTCTGCAGAGTTGATTAGAAAATTGTGTCACAAAGTAGAGTGTTGCTCTATTTCTAGCACCTCAGCTCTTCAAAACACACTTTTTTTCTCTCTGCCTCAGAGCTGCATCCAGCTTCCCAAACACCTTTTCAGAGCAAAGTGTTATTGATCATGCGAGAGGTACCTCTAAGCATATCCACATTCCATCTGTTGGGTGATATACTGACAGGTGTCATTTCCCAGCAGCCTGGGCTCATGCGAGTAATTCCACAGCGCTAGCTGCTTTGTTTCTGAGTCACACTGACCTCGAGCATTTTATTGGCATTCTGTCACCGTTTAAGAAAAGTGCCTCCAGTCTTTGGCTGGAGCTACACTCAGTGGTCTCATGTGATGCTTTTTAGGGGATACCATTAAGGTGAATTCTAATAAAAATGAGTGGGGCCTACCTTAACTTTTGTGACCTTGACCTCTCAGAGCAGAGCATTTTCCCTAAACCTCAGTAGCCTTCATAAAAAAAAGGAAAGCAACAGAAAGTAATAAAATGATCTATTGAAGTAATTAGAAAGAATTTCTTAAAACTTGAAAAAGAGCACAGTGTGGCAGAGAGCAGCTAGTGACCGATAAGGATTGGCCTGATGTTCTTCACCTGCGGAAGGTTTTTGTCAGTTCTGAAGTTGATGTGATGGTTCATTTCGTTTCCAAGAAGCCCACGCTGGGCTTCTTTTCTCCCTATCCTGGCCAAATGATTGAAATCATAACAAGGGACAAACTCCAGCACTACCAAATCTCTAATAAATGTCCTGGTTTCTTTGCAATCTGAGTTCAGACTGACCCATAGTCTAAAGAAGCCCTTAGAGGGAGGGAGGGAGAGAGAGACAGAGAGGCAGGCAGGCAGTGTGTCATGATGCAGTCTTCCCCACTAGCATACCTACCTTGGTAGAGCAAGGAATACCATTTAGCTATTTTGGTTCCAAGTTCAGTGCTTTAATCACATAAAAACATCTCCTCTCTTCCTGGAACCCCTGCATTATCCACTGACTATTTTGTGATCTGTGGAGGCATGAGTCCAGTAAAACAAATACTAATCTGAGCATTTAATCGGTCAGTCTCCAAATATAAATGGTTAGGATGGGTGTTCACAGGCAAATTTAAATCTGAAATTTCCCAACTTTTAAGTACTTGAGTTTGTAACCTTAACATTTTTGCATGTAATTTCCTGATCTTTAAGAGAACCAGAAAAGAAGGAAATCCACCATAATGACCTATTTTATAGCTACAGCTAAAGTTTAGCAAAATTCAAAACAACTGAAAAGAAAGACTTAGAAAAAATTACACAGTCTTAATGACAGGCATTGCTACTTGCAACTAATTCCCCTGAGAGAGGTCCAGAGACAGGACAGGTGTCAAAGCTATCAGAATGCCAGTGGTAGTAGAGCTTTAGCAGAAAAAGGCACTGTTGTCCTACACATGATGTCATAGTTGGGAGACATATAAGCACATGGATGAAAGCCAGCTGACTGCAGTAAAAGAGATAGGATGAAGGAAGAAATCTACCTTCCAAGGAACTAGCCATGACATCCACCTCTCCATTGAGATCATCTGCCCTCCAGAGTCTAAAAAGTTTGAAACCAAAGACTTATATTAGATTCCTCCCTGGTCCTTAGTATATAGATAACAAGAGCAGAAAAGACCTTCCTTCAAATCAGGCTTTTCTGTATGCTGTGGCACTCACTCCTGTCTGATGAGGACCTGGTCAACATGATCCATGCGTGCATCACTTCATAGCTGAATTCTGTCTGCCTAGAGGTGAAGGCTACAGCTTATGCGTTTTGGGACTGGACTGCCTCTTGAGCAAGAAAGTTACAGGGTTTTCTATACGTGCTCCCTTCTAGTCCCTAGTTCAGATCCTGAGCTTAAACTTTAAGGCTATGAAGGGTGTAGGGTCAGACAGTTCAGCTCTTTGCCTCCTTGACTCACTATGCAGCATTAAGTGCAGAGCCCACATTTCACAGATTAAAATGGTACCAAATACATTTCTTTACAAAGCCAGAGAAGATAAACCACCAGAAGCAGAGGGCCAATCCTCTGGCCTTTATTGTGCTGACATTTATGTTCCTCTCTGGGTCTGAGGAAGACTGGAATATTATTCAGTAGCCTCATCAAATATTATGTTCCTGCAGGCAGGTCTCTAACTGGGCTCAGTTAAATTTATCTGTTTGATTACTGGGGCTCATATTATTAAACCTTGGAGTTGTATAATTTTATCCTTTCTGAATGGCTACAGTACGTTAACACTGACTGTTAGAACTGAGATGTATTCAGCACTGTGAGACATTCACTGAGTTTGACTGTTTTTATGAACGATTTGGGAAGTGATCCCATCAAACATTATGTCCTTTTTTACATGGGTTCTTGCTAAATGTCTCTGCTTGCCGGTTCTAATGTTATAGCTAGATGGTTTGGACTTGCTTTGGGGTCTCCTGGACTGCCTAGTACTCAAATAATGAATAACTGGTGGTAGCAATTATTTTTCGGAGTTACATGTCTTTAGTGCTGTTTGGTACATTTGCAACACCAAATGCCAATTTAGTGAAACTGAAACTTTTCATGGGAAATGGTGGGTTTCAACAAACTTCCTGTTTCAAAAAGCTTTACTCAAAAAGCTTCTAAATTCTCAAAATTTCCTATTTTGACGTCTTCAGAATGAAAAATTCCAGTTTTAAGTAGGAATGTATTATCATCTCAGGGGAAATTGAAGCTCAAGAAGCTTGTGCTTTATGGTGGACAGCTAGGACTTGAACCCAGCCCTCCCAAGGTTTTACTGCATGAGGAAATCATGCCAGAAGTGGAACTAACAAGTTTTCCACCCAGCACAAAACCCCTGGCTCCCTTGTAGGGTGGGTGGGTGCTGAGCACTGGAGAGTGGAGATAGAAAGGAGCGTGATCAGTCTTACCTGCTCTGGGGTCTCAAAGACCCCAGCTGCTGCTGCCACGTTTCTGTCTGCCTGCCCCTGGCTGCTGTTGCTGTGCTGTTGTTGGGCCAAAAGCTCCCTATGGGCTGCCATTCCAGCATCCACTCTCAGTCAATGTCCAGGGCTAGTGCCCCACTGGCCTACCCCAAATAAGACTCTTGAATCACACATTGTTTGACCAACAGTGATGAGATGCTCTCCCTGCACCCTAAGCTTGCAGTCTAAATGAGGCAAGACAAGTATCAGACAAACTCAGGAGGCCGCGTGGGAAGAGGCAGCAGTTAGCATGCTCCTCTGATTGTCCTGTGTACTTTCAATTCCCTGTGTGGATGGATGCGTCAGGGTGTTTTACAGCTCTGCATCCCCTTCCAAGGGTGTTGCTGATATATAGAGCCGGAGGATACATGTCGAAGTTGTAACTATTAAATGAAAATTCAATACAAAGAATATTTAGGAAAGATGAATAAATAAAATTGTTGTTCTCTTTTTCAATGATATGCAGATGAATTTGGCAGTATATCACATCCTCAACGCAGCAATGCGTTCCCTCCCCAGACTCATCTAGAAGCATTCATTACAATGTGCCGTAAATCCTGCTGCTTTGTTTGCTGTTGGTATCCATAAATTAGGAAAAGACTATTGGATCCTAATTTATGGTCCCCACAAAAGATTTTGCCAGAGTCCTCTAATACAATTTGCTGCCGTTACAATGGCAGCGGCATGCATCCTGCATTGCCAGTAGCATTTTAATTAACGGGCTGCTGAAAATGGATTGCTGGTGTATTTCAATCATTCTTGGACACCTCTGAAAAAGATCATTAGTAATCAAATAATCAATTCAATTAACACTCTTCAGTAGCAGAAGTTTATCAGATTAAACCACATAAAATTAATATTTTATCTAATTGTTATCTAAAGCCATTGGCCTGAATAGGAGGATGTTAAGGACAGCATATCAAATTCTCCACTAGCTTTTTCCCAGTGAAAGAATAAATTTGATGACTTACAGTGGCCCTTTCTTAGGTATCACTTGAGACCACCAGAGCTCAGATATATAGTAAATGTGCTACCTGCATAAGTGACCTGGGAGGCAGCTGTTCTCCAGTTGCACAATTCCTGTGAGCCACTAGGCGCTGATATGGTTGAAGAAGAAATATCTACAAAATACACAGTACTGTAAGAGTAAGGCTGTAGCAGTGATGGTCAAAAAATAATGCAAGAAGCAAGGATTTCTTAGAGCAATATCTTTTATGGCACCAATTATGTAATTGGGATAGAGCAAGACAAGATTTCAGATGCAGCATAGTTGCTACATAGTTGCTCCAATAAAAGATATGACCCTAAGAAATACTTGCTTCTGTTATAAAATATATAGCGCCAACCCTTGTGATCTGGCAGAGGTGATAACACCAAGAGATGTAGCAGCCAGTTTGAAAGCTAGATGGAGACAATATGCCTTCCCTGTTCCCTGACTGGGAGCTGTAGCTAATCTGTAGGGGACTGGATTAGAAACTAATTCCAGATGCTTTTTCTTTACAGCACTACAGAACTGTGGTAAACTTCTGCCCCACCACCTCTTTGGACAGTATTGTCTAGTGGACAGAGCACCTAACTGGGACTCAGCAAATTGAGATGCTGTTCCTGGCTGCATCTCTGGCCTGCTGGGAGACCTTGGGTAAGTCATTAAAAAGCTGGTTCAAGCCTCAGTTCCCCCCTCTGTAAAATGGGGGTAATGATACTGACCTCCTTTGTAAAGCACTTTGCAACCCATTGATGAATGGACTAGGTAAGAGCTAGATCAAATTACTATTATGCATCTTGTAGAGCCCACTGACAGGAATTTGTACCCTCAAGCTCCCTCTCATTAGGGGTCTGATTCATGTCAGGTTATTGTCTTCCAAGTCTGCAGGATGCCTGCAGGGAAGAGTGTATCTAATGTTGCTCTTAGCATTAATTTGCCTCAGTGAGCTCCCTGAGGCTTCACAATACCTGGCTTGAAGAACCAGCCTTGTTCAGTTCCCAGTGGCAGGTGATGAACCCCCGCAGCTGTCAGATTTTTTTGCTCTAAAGAAGCATAATTCTTGTGTGGTTATCTACATTATACTTAATTAAAGTCTTCATAGTGAGAGTGGCCACCCTCATTTAAAGTACATAAAGACACTGGATGAGAAATACATAAGATAGAGTATGTTTAAGGCACATTGTTGTATTAATGGAACAAAATTATAAATTTGTATTATGGTGACTGATCCGTTGCCTACTTATTGCTTGAAAACATACATTTCCTCTGATCAAATGCTTCTTAATAGCTTCTCATTGGGCACTGGTCATGGGACATTAGGCACCAATAAAAAAGCTTCTTAAAATACAGGCTGAGTAGTTGTCCTGTGACAGACCCTGAGGCTGTAAATTTGGTTATGTTTCTTAATCCTTTTTGCTAATCTTAGCCATGCTGTTCTAGGAAAGGAAGCCTATTTCTTTGAAATGTACACAGGAGGAAGCCATGGAGATGTTATGCTAATCAGGATCCAGATTTTTAGACCTGCATCTACAACCTGAAAGGGAACCTTTGACTTTCTTGCCAGAGTAGCATGGTAGTTCTCAGTCTGCGTCTCTTGTTGTTATTGTAATGCAAAAAGGCTCCATTCATGCTAAGGCAAAACTTACCATAGGATTAGGATGAAGTTAAACTTTAGAGCTTATACCAGTAATTTAAAGGTATAATATAATACATGGATAATGTGACACGTATTATCCTGAAAACTCAGTATTACAAAATGCAGGTAGTCAAAATTAAAGTTAAAACTGCTTTGCACATGACTTCCCCTCTGTACAATGGGGGTGACAACACAACCCTGCCTCACTGTGCTGTTGTAAAAATAAATGTATTCAAGGCAGTGTGGAGTTCAGATACTGTGGTAATGGGCTCAGGAGTTGATGGAAATGCTACTTAGCATTTAGAAAGACTATCTGGCAAGCAGCATGGGTGCCAGCTAAAATGAGGTTAGTGGCACCAAAACAAAGCATTTATATTTCAGGACACCATGTCTTCCAGCCATCTGTTGCACGAAAGCCAAGGAAGATGAAACAGGCAATAGAAATCCCTCTGAGGGAGAGAACTCTAGATGCTGTTTGGATGGCAAGCTGTTCAAGATTCACTCAATCATTCTTCTTTTTCCCTTGCATGATATTTTGCAATTGCTGTTGTTCCTGTGGGAGATGAGTTGCTGTGATGGTAATGCTCATGGGGACATAACAGCATTATCAAATCTACAGCACTGTAACTGTGTATAGCTTTACAATACAGCTTGATGAGTTTATAATCGAGGACAGAGAGGTGGTAACAATGCAGTATCCAAATCAGCTCATCAGTTTGCAGCTGAAAAGTGTAAATTGGCTACAGATGCAGAGTAAATTATTTCTAACCAGAGAGCATGTGTAGAGAGATGTATTAGGGGTGGTCTTTATTTAGTGCTTCAGGGTTCTTGGCCCTTCCACTGATTTTTTTTTATATATATATATATATATATATATATATATATGCTTTTGGAAAAGCCAGTCACCCTCCTTGTGCTTCATGTTCTTCACTGGGAAAATGGACGTAATAATATTTAACTGTTGGGCAAGGGGTAGTGAGGTATAATATTCAGTACTGGCATGTTTCCTGCTAAAATACCAGACATCCTGTTCCCCTTCCTCCAAGATGGGAACCTTTGATCCCCGAAAGTTCATTATAAAGCAAACATTTGCTATTACCTTCAGACTGTCACAACCATTTAATCTTAATCTAGAGTTCTGGTCCATTCAGATTTCCAGGAACTGTGCACTGCCCAGGCCCCCTTATTCCAGTACATTGGGAGTAAAGATTTATGCTATGTCAGATACCAACTTCATCAGAGAGATTAATGAGAGATAATTTCTTAGGAAGAGGTTTATTGAGTTCTCTGAGTTCATTCACCAGCTGTGAAGCTGAAACATCTGAAAACATTTTTTGAATACTAAGAGTTTTCTGGCAAAACCACAAAAGAGGAAGTAGTTTTTTTGGTGCTCTAGCATTATAAATATGTTTTTGGGCATTCACATGAAGAGACTTAATCATGGCAATCTAGTTTTGACCTATAAAGTCCTAAGTGGCCTAGTGCCTATATACCTAAGGGACTACCTCTTCCCTTTTCGTAAGTTTGTCTGACAGCAAAGTCCTACATACTCTGTCTGTGTATCAAGTTTGTTCAGTTGAAACACTTGGTGGGTGTTTCCACCAAGCTCAATCATTCCTCAGCTTTGGAACTCCACCCTGAAAGCCTGTTAGAGCCTAAGCCTGCACATATGTTAGAAATCCTCTAAGACCTTTTAATTTGGGTAGGGTAAAGTTTGTGGGTGTTCTTTGGGGGTTGGTTTATCACTGGCTATTTACTTTTAATAAGTTCTTTCATTTTTATTATAAGCTGCCTACATCTACACTGTACACTGTAGGTACTCAACTCTGTGTGGGAAATCCACAAAGTCAAGTTAGGTACCTAAGTTTCCTATACTTTAAATAGAGTGACTTATCTTAGGGCTAGGATTCAGAATGCTCAGAGTAAGTGGAGGTGTCTGAGTCACTCAGTAGGAAGAATGGAAGAGGTGTATATGCGTCTTGGGGTCATGCTTCTCCCCAAGCCATTGTCCATAGTCAAGTTCCTATCTCACAACTTCAGGAAGATGTCTATGTAAATATGGGATTCACTTTTAAGACATGGGTGAGGGGCAGTTTTTGCATAATCTATTAGTGGTTAGAGCACTTGCCCAGGAAGTGAGAGACCTCCTCAGCTTGAGGGGATTCAAGTCCATATCTCCCATGTGTCAGATGAGTCCTGTAGCCACCAACCTATTAATCAGGCTGGATGGGAATACTCTCCACTTCTCCTGAAGCTGGATCCTTAGATAGCCAAGAGTGCAAGATGTACAGAGCCAGAAGGAGAATAAACCAGAAGAAATATGACTGTTTTCCAGGAATGAGGGCACTAGACCTGGGATCAAGTCCCAGCTGCTAGGGTTATGTCTCATTTCTGAATAATGATTATCTAGAATAAAATGCATTGACAGTCCTGGAGAAGAGTTGACTTGCTCAAGGTCATGTAATGAGATGAAAGGCAGAGCAGGGAGTAGTCTACCTGACTTCTGCTATGGAATGTGATATCTTGAGCACTTGTCATTAATCTGATTATTTTTCCCCCTGGGAAAGTACTTGGAAATAAGAAGATGCGCCAGTGCCACTGAATCTCTTTCCTAACACACTTGCTAAGCTCAGGGCAAACACCTTCCATTTTCAGTATGGTTTGCTTAATCCATTCCCATTCAGGCTTATATGCTTTTTCTAGAAACAAGAAATGTTGTAACTCAAAAGAAAGACACAAGAGAAGTGGGGAAAATGAGAGCTTTGAATACAGTGGAGCTAATAAGGAGAGAAATTCTTGTACAGTTATGCTTATAGTACAGGCAAATGTAATTCCCACAGAGGCGACCCTGTGACACTCGCCTTCTAAAGGGCAAACCGCACGATTCAGAGAAAAATGGTTCACAGCAGGCTGCTTGCAGGATAAAGAAAAAATTTTTAACAGCATCCTATCAACTGTGGAGCTTTTTAAGACAATGTCCTAGCAGGACACCAATGTCTTAGGTACTTATGAGTGGGAAAGAAATAAAAAGGGAAGAACACCCCCTTCATCACCCTATAATAAAGCATAAACTCATGGAAATCTATCAGCACTAAGAAAAGGCATCCTTGAAAAGTATGCCAACATAGTGGAGATAAATTGTTTGTGATGTGGATGTAAATTTGGAATGAAAACAGGAAAGAGAGGAAATGAAGAACTGGCTGTCTGAGACATTAAGATAAATAGTGAAACCTTCTGCAGAGTTGATTGGCACAAGTGTGCAGGTGAACGAGTAAACAAGAAGGCAGAGATGCAGAGAGGTTATATACACTGGTATTTTGGGGGGAGGTAGGATACAGTGAATGTTCTGCCCCACAAGCACTTTTAGGAAGAGTCTGAGTAGTCTCTAAGGACAAGGAGCTAAGAATGACCAAGAATGGGTTTATTCACTCAAGGATTCAGAAGGGCATGCGGCATGAAGCAGCAGAGATACTAACTGAAGTACACTTGCTCTTTTACCATGGAAAGCTATGCGGGGAGAGGAGAGATCTGACAGGAGATGACAAAAAAGCAAAATTGGTTGGTGGGGAGGAAAGAGGCACCGGAGCATTCCATCTTAAGTGGACCAGCATGGATCCTGGTCTCTTGCAGGGATCCACACTGTGTTCAGGAGAAACCATTGCTGAGGCACTTTCTTCTGGTGCAACATGTGAGTTGTACAACAGATAAAGTAGCAGCCTTGCCCCAGAAGGAGCTGTTATATTAACATAATGGAACATTGCGATGTACTGTTCATCATCACGGCTTTCCTTTGAAAAGACTCGATTTATCAATTCTAAGAGACCTTCATCGGTGCTTGCACTGGCACTACCGCCAAATTTCAACGGGGGCATATCCTATGGAATTTCTATAGCAAATGTATATAGGTAAATATCGAAGCTTGTGGGGGAAGTAACCGCAATTTATGCACCTACCTGTTCAGCATTGCTTTAGAACTTAAAAGTTATAAACAACTGCAAACTTACTTTCTCATGCCATCAGAACATATCTGCTATTAAGAGCATAGGAAATAGGACTGGATGGGATTCCTGGGTTGTTGAATCTAGATATCTGTATCCTAGAGAAGTGTGTCATATATTACATTTCCTCAAACCCACTTTGAAACAAGTTCTTGTCCCCACTGCTCCTATGCGGAATCTGTTCCAGAGCCTTACTGCTCTGAGGGTTACTAACATTCAATTTTCAGCTTAAATGTATTTATTGGATGGCTTATACCCAATTGTTCGTGTGTCAACATTATCATTTAGCTTAAATATGTCTTGTCCATTTCTGGGGCTGGCTGTCTATAAATATATCAGAGTAATCCTGTCCTCTCACATTTCCCCTTGAATTTTCCTGGCAAAGTCCTAATCTCCTCTTCCAGTCTTAGGAACAGTTTCCCTCCTTCTGTTTACATGCCCTTAGCTAGTTTGTCATAGGGTCACTATTTGGTTTGATTTACTGATCTGCAGTTAGCAAATCTCTTTTCAAATGTTTGTTTGTTGAGCAGGTGACTGCACATTGGCTGCTGGGGGTATATTCAGTGTGTGCAAAATATAGCCAAATAAGGATTCTGATTGTGTTCATTTACTTTCTGGAGTATATTTCTGGCAGTCCAAGCAATTCCTTCTGCTAATTCTTATTCTCTGTGGACTCAAAGTATCATGGCAAATCTTTTCACTTCATATTTTCATGCAGGCACTGTGGGTCATTAGCTGAAAAGACTTGATCAGAAAGTCCATGTCTTAGAAAGATTAGATCTCAGATGATATTTCAATCTCGCTCAGGACTCTGTACTCAAGCAGCAGCTGATATTAGGGCTTTTTCCTGTTGGAGATGAAATTAGTGACATGGAACTAGGCTGATTTTTTGGGGTTCTTTTTTTCACAATGGAACATACCCAAGCCCTTGAACAGGGGTGGCTGTAAATAGCATGCAGGTAAATATTGCTTTTAGAAATCTCTGCCCAAACACCAATTACAAGGTCTGTGGGACCAACTCAAACCCAATAGCTGTCTCTAGTTAGAGAGAGAAAGGTAAACTCTTGAACTCTGTAGCAGGTCCCCAAAAAGAAATTACATCACAAACTTAAACAGCAATGTGGCCTTTCGCAAAGACTGCACCTCACTTGCATACTAAGAAAAAACTGATAAGGCTACCAGGTAACCGCATTATAGAAAATTCCACACAAAAGATCTCTAGTAATAGTCAGCTTTCGCTAAATGGTCTTTACCTTCAAAGTACTGTAAAAGAAGCCAATCAATACAGTTTGCCGGCATCTTTGTAATATTTACTGAGGACATAATGTTTCTCCAAGCTGCTGTGATCAATACATTTGACGCACTGAACATTTCAAAACTGTATTCCTACGCAAAATCTTAATTAAGGTGAAATTAAGGGTACAGGAACATATTGGTAGCTGGAGTGCAAGGAAATTAGAGCTAAAACATAAGCAGTAGAAGCTCAGCATATTCAAAGGTAAAGTTAAATTTTCAAAATCTCCAATATTTGAAATAATAAAAGTTCACAACTAAAGGTCTCATTTCTGTCCTTATTGCAATGTCAGCTTGTAGCAGCAGTGGTAAGGTTAGTAGTCACCTTGGACATGATCTTCAAAAGTTATTGTTGCAGATAGAAATGTCATCAAGGAGAATGAAATATCTCAGTTCACTTCACCAATTAATCCTAATTTAAAAAAATGTGTGTTACTCATTATTGTATGATCTGGAATTGATATTGCTCTAAAAACCCTCTTGGTTCTTTGGCTGGAACACTATTGGCTTTCAGATGGCCTTCAACTTCTTATTATAGTTTCATAGTTTCATAGTTTTAGGGTCGGAAGGGACCTAATAGATCTTCTAGCCCGACCCCCCGCCAGGGCGGGAGAACAACAAAAGAACCCTAAAAACAAAAAACGGGACTCAAATGAGTCCAGCCAGGTAGGTATGCAGCCTCTTCTTAAAGATCCCCAGGGTAGGGGCCAGCACCATCTCCCTTGGAAGTTGGTTCCAGCTCCTAGCCGCCCTAACTGTGAAGTAGTTTTTTCGGATGTCCAATCTGTACCTCCTCTCCATCAACTTGTGCCCATTACTCCTTGTTATGCCAGCGGGGGCTAGGGGAAACAGCGTCTCCCCCAAACCCTTCTGGTTCCCCCTAGTGAGTTTATAGACGGTCACCAGGTCCCCCCTCAGCCTTCTCTTGCGGAGGCTGAATAGGTTCAGGTCCCGCAGTCTCTCACTGTAGGGTCTGCCCTGTTGTCCCCGGATCATGCGGGGACATGACTTCTTGACTTACCTCTTGACATTCTTGACTTACCTCCAGCTTTAACGTAATGTTGCAGGCTGGGTTGACTTGTAACATTAATATTAATGTTACAGGCTGGTATTGGTAAGTTCAGCTATCACTTTTGATTTAAGATAGCTGAAAGAGACAGGTGAACACATTTTTGTGAACACAGATATTGACTTGCTCATGGAACTGATGGGCAGGATACCCTGGGAGGCCAGGCCAAGGGGGAAAGGAGTCCAGGAGAGCTGGTTGTATTTTAAAGAAACCTTACTGAGGGTGCAGGAACAAACCATCCCGATGTGCAGGAAAACTAGCAAATGTGGCAAGCAACTAGCTTGGCTTAGCAAAGAAGTCTTTGAGGAGCTTAAACACAAAAGCTACAAAAGTGGAAACTTGGACAAAAAACTAGGGAGGAGTATAAGCGTATTGCTCGGGCATGCAGGGGTGAAGTCAGGAAGGCCAAAGCACAATTGGAGTTGCAGCTGGCAAAGGACATGAAGGTTAACAAGAAGGGTTTCTTAGAAGTATGTTAGCAACATGAGGAAGGTCAGGGAAAGTGTGGGTCCTTTTACTGAACTGGGGAGTCAACCTAGTCACAGATGATCAGGAAAAGGCTGAAGTACTTGATGCCTTTGTTACCTTGACCTTCACAGGCATTGCCATGGCAAGAAAGTTTGGTGCCCTGGGCAAAGCTTACAGCAGCAGCCTGTCCTTGCCCTGCACACAGATCTGGGGGGCACACCCCCCCCCATGCTTCCCCGGGAGTGCATGCAGCAGTGGGAGATGCCCTTCCCCCGTCCCTGTGCCCCACCCAAACAAGCCCCTCGCGGCTCCCTTCTGCGCCCTGCCCTGGCTGGGCAGCGTCTGTTGGCGCCTGGGGGTGTGCGAAGCGGGTCCAGTTTGATTTGGATTTGGCCAAAATCAGGGACAGTGATTCAATTTGTCGATTCTGATCGCTGTCCCTGATTTGATTCAGCCAAATCTGAATCTGAAGATTCAATGCTGATTTGGAGAATCAGTGATTTGGGCATAGACACAGCCTTAAATGTTTTTTCTACATACCTTGAGGTATCAGGTATGGCTCATGATCGCTGCGATGCTGGGGCAGATGGAGCGTCCCACAGGAGTGTGGGGGGGCCCTCCATGTGCTCAGCAGTGAACCCGGAAGTGGACCAGGTCTGCTGGGGAGCATGCTGGGGGGCCCCTGTGGCTCCCCGGCTCAGCAATCAGTTGCAGGGGGACCCTGAGTGCCCCCCCAGACCCAGGAGGCACCAGTCACTGAGCCAAGGGGATGTGGGGGCCCCCCTCTGTGCTCCCCAGCGGACCCAGAAGTGGACCAGAAGTGCTTCTGGTCCACTTCTGGGTCTGATGCCAAGTGTCCTGGGGAGCCCCCGCGCTTCTGTGGGACGCTCCATGCGCCCCAGCATCACAGCACTCACGAGCCCCTGACACCCTGAGGTATGTAGAAAAAGCATTTAAAGCTGTATCTACCTCCAAATCATTGAATTTTCCAAATCTCTGAATTGATTCAGAGAGTTCTGATTAGATTCGGAGAGCGAAGGGTCCTGTCATTCGATTCAGATTCAGAGATTCAGCCGCTGAATCAGGCCAAATCTCCATCGAATTGAATCAGGGACTGAAGCTTTGCACAGCCCTATTGGCACCCCTTCACTGCAGCGTCTGGGGCCATCGCCCTGCTCAGCCCGCTTGCTATGGCACTCGTCACAGGCAAGGTCAGCTCCCAGACTACTGCACTGGGCAGCACAGTTTGGGGAGGAGGTGAGAAACCCTTGGTGGTGAAAGAGCAGGTTATGGACTACTTAAAAAAGCTGGATATGTATAAGTCCATGGAATGGCATCAGCATTGCCAGATTTCTTCACCAGCTTCTCCTCCTCACTGGACCCTGAAGTCCCCACTCTTTGGCTAGTGTCATGTCAGACTGGGTGAGTATCCCAATACTTAGCCAAGTGCTGGATAATTATCTTCCTCTTCATCCCTGAAGTGGTTTCCAGTTCGTAGTCCTCTCAGGGTTTTAAGGGTTAGAGACCAAGCACCCATTTCTACACCTTGTTCTTTGTACTGTATTCCTATTCCTGCATGTGCAGAGCCCAGTGAGTTTCACTGCAGGAACTGGTATCCCAGGGTGCCCAGAAACAATGTAGGTGGTATAGAAGTGGAAAGCAAGAGGTTGTGGGAAGCATCTGATCAATAGTGCTGGGCACTGGGTCTCCCAGAGAGAAGGGAGAGTTTCTTTGGTCTAAATACACAAATATAGTTTGACACCTTTCTCTCCCCCTACCATATGGTGTTCTTGTCTGAGGTGGAAGGGTTTTGAATACAAGTGCATGGTAAAGCCTGAATAGGACTTGGTACAGTATAAAAAGGAATCCAGGTTACTGTGTAAAGGAAGGGGTTGAATTCAGCTCTTTGCAGAGAGCTAGGGAAAGGCAGAGTATTTAAATTCCCCTTTGGTGTTGGTTAAGTGATGCAGAGGGGGATTGCTTCCAGCTGAATCTGACTGAGCTGTTCTCCACGGTGAGACATTGCCTCTTCCAGTACTAGGACAGCATATGGTGTCCCTTAGCACCTTGCTTTGTATGCAGCTCCCTTCAGCACCCAGAGGGCACCTTTGGGAGCGAGTTGAGAGAGGTCCAACTTGGGGCTATTATTCATCACTTCCCCAGCTCGCCTGCATAAAGCTGTGTCTTTGACTTGCATTGGGATTTGTGAGGCATAGCGGATTGTACTGCTGAGATCAGAGGCTGGTTGACTGGAAAGGGTAATTAAATCCTAGTCAAAATGAACAGATGACAGGCTAGAGATGCCAGGGAGCAACATTTCCCCAGACATCCTTATCTTGGGACACAGTTTGCAAACTCTCCTTGCACAGACTCATTTGGACAGACACATCTCAGCTGGAGCCAGCTTTGGTCTTCACCATTTTAAGCCTAATACTAGGGTATAACCATTTCCCTCTGTCTCTGACATGACACCCCTGATACACCATGCCTCTCAGACTCCAAGGTCATGCTCCACACACTCATTTGCTTAGGGGACTGCTCCATCCCCTGTAGTTAGCACATGTTATACATGTTATAGCTCTGTCATTACCAGCCTCCCATTTTTTCTGCCTCCCATTTTTTCATTCCCTGGAAGGGTTGGCAATGTCTGGGAGTCCATTCCTGTACTGTTCCATGACACAGCAAAGCCCTTCCAAACAGCTCTGAGGGCACATGCATGAATCTTAGCTTCAGCAGTACAACTGGCTCTTATTTTCAATTGACAAGTTTGAAAACCCCTAATTCTCCTAAGCTTTTCATGAAGGAGGATGGAATTTATTGGAGAAATATCTGAGGTAGGGAGGGGATATCTTAGGCCTTGTCTACTTTGCTGTCATGTGGTGTGTGGGGCCACCACAAGAAACACGCCATGCCTACTGCATCTGGCTCAGCCCATGGAAAATCCTGGAAATGAGGCAACACAATGGCTTCTGGGCACCCCTGTGCACCTGTTCTCCTGTTTTCTCTTAGATGTGCTTCTTTGCATAGACCTAGCACCATGTTAAAGCTGCTGTGCTGTCTCCTGTCTGAAAGTGGCTTATGCCATGTGGCAGAGTGGTCATGGCATGCTCTTTGCCAGTAGTCCTCAGGTAATATCAATTTGGCTATAGTTTATGCCAGTTCTTCTCTAGTATCCCAGCCTTTGCCAATGAAGTTTAGCTATAACTTGCAGCATTGACACACTGAGCATTCGTGTGCGTGTGTATGTATGTTTTTAGATTTCTTCTTAGTACCTGGAGCTGCTTAGACAGATCAGTGAACATAAGAACGGCTATGTGGATTCATCTACACATGCTATTAGCACAGAGCAATAAACTCTGGCACATATTGCACCATAATTTATTGCTCCCAGGCACACCATTTGAACATGCACCCATGATTGCAGTATGTTGAGCTTGGTCAGAGCAGCCCTGGCTGGCAGGAGGTTAGTCTGCCAGCCCAGGACTGCTTGAACCTAGCTCAATGTGCTGTGCAGGGAGCTGGCTGGGGCATGAGTCCTCCATTGTGGGGCTAGCAGGAAGGCAGCCTCGTGCCCCAGCCAGCCATGTTGGTGTCTACACATGAGCTGCTGCAGAGTAAAAAAAACTCTGTAGCAGTACTATCCTGTTGTGGCCTAATAGGGCCTCACAAGTAGACACGATACATTTACTGCAGAGCTAATTAATCAACTCCACATTAAACATCTCATGTAGATGTGCCCTGTGAGTAGCAGTTATAGGGTTGCTTTGGCTGTGTCCTTTGCCTATGGGTTTTGAATACAGGTCATAGCCAGAGCAGGAGGGAGGAAGCTGTGAATGTCCTAGCCCAGGGTCATGACAGCTGCCACATGCCCTTGCTGTCCTCTGCTGACTTCCTTTTGTCAGGTTAAAATATTTGATGACTCAATCCAAGGTTGGAAGGAGGGTGGATGCATAGCAGCTGGGGACACATGATGGTATTAGTCAAGTTTCTCCTGTCTCTCTAGATACACAGTATCTGGCAAGCAGCACCATAAGCCCTTTGCTCTCTCTTCATCCAAATATTCGTTCAGTACAGAGGTTGCCAAATGGATTTGGCTGGAGTCAGTACTCCGTGAGGAGCTGGAGTCACTTGCTTTGTTGCAGCTTATTTATTAGCTCCTGTTTGTGTGCGACTTGTACGATCCAAATGCTCAGAAGAAATAAGATCAGTTCAGCATGTCTGCTCTGCCAGGTGAGTAATGTCAGACCATATATTGCTACATAGCCACTAACATCATTCTTTAGGGACTAGACTGCTGGACAGCACTGGCTATAAAACTGAGAGGCTTTTCTTGTTCCTTTTTTGTTTCTCTAGAAGAGAGAGTCACTCCATTCGGGTAGTCACACTGCTCTCATATATCCTCCACAAAATATGGAGCAGATCCTGCTATTAAGGTCTCTCTTAGTACTTGGAAGGATGTTTTCACTTTAATTTATCTGTCCAAAGTGGTGTAACTAAGTAGCCTGGCTTCTTAGCTGAGGGAGTGTCCAGGTCTGGAGAGTTTTCGAAAGTGCTCTTTGCAATTGAAGTGCATTACCTCTTGGTCGTGCCCTGCGCTGGCTTGAAAAGAGATGCAAGATGCTGTGGAAGAAGGAAGGTGTCATTAAAAAAGACGAGCTGATGAGAGAAATGAAATAAATTTGGGTGTGGATTACTCCAAAGAGGGACTAATTATATTCAGAAGAGCTGTTTTTATATCAGATTATGAATGATTTTGCTAAATGGCTCTTGAAATTTTATAGAGAACCAAGAGGCTTAAAGTCCAGGTAGTGCAACAGTCTGATAGTACATAGCACTTTTAGGCCACAAACATTCTTATCAAGAAACTGAGGTTTGTATCCCATTTCAGAAACCAGGTCCCCTGCATATATGGTCTTGCTGCAAGAACAGATTGTGCGCGTCTGTGCCTGGGTCTCTGTTTATGTGGTAGTAGCAAGTTTAAGTATGTGTAGTTTCTATTTGTAATGCTTAGGATGCAGGCACGCAGCATGCATACAGTGGTATAACTCAGCAGTTCTCAACTGGGTAGGGGACTGTGGCCCCTTGGAAGGCTGCAAGCAGATTTCAGGGCGTCCACGGGGCTGTGGATATGGCACAGTCATAATTTCCAAGGTCAGCTGAGACAGCACACGCTTGGGCTGAGCCCACTGCTGCTGCTGCCACCAGGTTCATGCAAAAATGTGGATTTTCTCCTTTAAAGGAGAAAAACGTGGGAAATGGTGTTCCAGTTTGCAAGGGGCTGCTTGGGGTCAGAGGGAGCGGGAGGAGGCTTATGCGGCAGGGGGCACCAGGTGCACGTGTGTGTGCACACATGCACATGGCAGCCAGGCAGTGCTAGAGAACAGCTTCCACAGCTCCCTGCAAGTAAGATACTAGGGGGGGAGGAGGCATAGGTGACAAGTTGTGGGGGGGTGGGGAAGGTCACGTGCCCCTTTCACCCCACAGAATCAGCATGCAC
Source organism: Alligator sinensis (assembly GCF_000455745.1). NCBI lineage: Eukaryota > Metazoa > Chordata > Crocodylia > Alligatoridae > Alligator > Alligator sinensis. Next base: position 872,890 of record NW_005841832.1, on the reverse strand, counting down.
AGTGAGCATGAGGCTGTAGCCTGGCTGGATTGCCCTGGTGTGGGAGGGTGGAGTGGGATGGCAAAACTCTTGCCGCTGCCACTGCCAGGACTCCTGTGCCAGCCACACTGCCAGCAGTGGGAGGAGTAACAGATTAGGTTGGGGGTGCTGCCCTCCTTCTGCTGTGGATCAGGAGTGAAGGGCACTGGCAGGGCCAGAGCACTTCAAGTTGGGAGTGAGGGGTACCAGCAGACCAGGGAGCTGTGGGTTGGGAGTGAGGGGTACCAGTAGGGTCAGGGGACTGCAGGTTGGGAGTGAGGGGGGACTCAAGTCCAAAAAGATTGAAAACCACTGGTGTGACTGATATAATTGGCATCAGTGGGTACACTTATGGTATTTACATTGGTCAGATGACCAGCTCTTTGGAGGTAGACTCTTACCACTAGGTGCCAGAAAAGCCAGCCATAGGCTCGTTCCAAGGAGTTCATATGCTGTTCCGGTATTGGAATTAATTAGAGTTTTGCACACAATCTGTACATTGGTATAATTTACACCAGTGGGGGACAAGCTTTTTGGGAGGCGTCCCACAAAGTAAGCCCCACACCCCTCCTAGTGCCATTCAGATTCCCTTCCCTTGCCAGATCTTCTGCTTTGCTTTCTGCTCCCTTTCCTACCTGCCACTTTGTTCCTTGCTCCCTCACTGACCTAATGTGTGCCACAGAGAGTGGCTGCCCTTGCCACTTGTTGCATGTGTGCTATGGGTTGGTCACCCCTGATTTACACCATTGCATGATTTCTTCCGACTTCCTGAGGGGAAACTTCACCTCAGAATGGAATGACTTAGATGTAGAGTTGTACATCACATATCTGATATAAAGGCAAAGTATATCAGTGTAACCATTTTGTGTGTCCTCCCCTTTTGACTGATTTTACTAAACATCCCTGCTGCGACAGGGACCCATGATCACTTCCTTATACCTTACAATGCAGGAAGACATCTCATTGCTTTTCTTTTCTCCCACATAGCGCTCCTAGCCTGAAATTAGACGCAAGCACACCAACAAATTCCATTAGCAGGCATTTTCTAGATTAAACTGCACTGTGGTATGTCAAAGAGCAGTACTTCCTTGAGGCACTGTAACGTTATTTCGCAGAACTCTATCATCTCTGATATCCATGCTGGTTTGGGGGTTATTTTTGTTTTGTTTTTTAATTTTATTTAAGATTTGCCTCTGAGTTGATGCAATTCAGAACAATGCCACCATATGATCCAGTGTCTCCAACACCCAAACCACAGTTCA
>NW_005841832.1:866314-871579 GCF_000455745.1 Alligator sinensis | reverse complement strand
GCAGGTGGGGTGGGGAAGGAAGATTTGCTTCCACTAGTTGTGAACACGACGTGGATATCAGTGCTATCTGTTGTCAGTCTCCTTTTGTTTACAAGCTAGGAAAAAATCATAGCCTCTGTGTTGGGTTAAGTTGGCACCTTTCTTGTATGTTGCCAGGGTTGTCTGCATATCTAGCCACAAGTGCATGTCACTGTAATAGTCCACGCTGGAAAAAGGGACTCATCTCAGCCCCTATAGCTACCAAGTTGTTTGTCTCATTGCAAATGTTTGCCACATGGCCGGATGCATTGTCATGAGCTGCAGTTGAGACCTCTGTATCGAAACACACAAGCTGAAGATAAAAGAGCCTCCTCTATTAGTGAATAATGTAAAAAGTTGGTAACCTTCTGCCAATGGCCCAAATGCCAGTGGGGGGGAGAGACAGACGGCTATACCCAGAGAGGTACTTAAAACCACAATTTGCTGCAAAAGTTGGAAGAAGATTTTAAACAAATATGTGCAACCCAAGAGAACTCTGTTAGCTCTGATTTTAAAAGACAATGTTGTTCATGTTTTATCAGCTGGAGGATGGAAATTTGGTTGGATCTCACACTGTTTTGTGTCTTTTAATTTCTGTTGCTTGCTGTCAGAATATATGTTTTTAAAGCAACTATTTTTGCCAATGCACCTTCTCAGTGGAAAGCTGGAAAATTGTTTGGTTCCAGCCTATTTATTTTTAATTGTTTCCCTTTAGTTCCTTATGCCTGCAGCAAAATATCACCTTCCACAGATAAACAGTAAGCACTGGAACCAGTAACCTTTCCAGGCAGACAACCTGCTAACCTGCTTATTGAGAGAAGCTACAGAGTCTGTACCCACATTTCCAGATCGCCCATCTCTGTGGACATCTGTTCCTGCCTCTCTATATTCTTGAATTATCCCACAGCCCACTGTTATCTCATTAACCTAGTTCTTCCATTGTTTCCTCCATCTTCAACTACAGATCTCTTTCATATAGCCAATCCCTGTTTACCAAAGATTCATCAGTGAAACTATCTGATGATGAGCCCACCCCATAAGCACCTGTGTCAGAATATCTGGTGGCAGTACTGAGGTGGGCCTAATGACCACTGGCACCAAGGTGTGATGCTGCACTTACAGGCAACAAATTACAGCTCTACTTTGCCTCTTTCTTTCCAAAAGCTGCAACCTGCAGTGAAATGTACCTACATCAGCAGCAGCTTCAAAATAGGACTTCAGAGGTTCAGAAAGGAACTTTTTGCAAACACCTTTATGCTGTCACACATGCTGCCACTCACAGTTGGCAGTTGCCTCCATCTGCTAAGCGAGCACACTGTTCTCCTTCAAAGTCCCTCCCTAAAATTGTGTGTTACTGTGATGCCTATAAAAAAAAAAAAAAAATGGCTACACTGCTAGGGCACTGAAAACACTTTCCATCATGCTGGCTAATGCTGTCTTGTAGTCTTGTGCTTCCCATCATCCATATCCATCTGCCACCTTTTGTTTTATATGTTGATTATAAGCATTTTAATGCAGGGACTGGCCAAAAAGGGAGTAAGACATGATGGCCCTACTCATTCCCATCCTCTGTAGATAAGCACCCAGCTCTGGGAGTAGAGTTCATACATACTAGTTAGGTGCCAAATTACTTTGTGGCTAGGGACAGACATTAAACATAAACTGGTTTAAGTGATCAGAAACTGGTTTAAACATGTAACAGAACAGATGTTCAGTGCACATAAACCAGTTTGAAAATGGCTGAAACTGGTTTGAGATAAACTTGGCTGAATGTAGTATCAGACTTAACTGATTTGGGTCAAACCAGTTTATGCAGTGTCTGTCCCAGACCCCTTCCTGGTTTAAATTAAACCAGAGTCCCCCAGCATCTCAGATACTTTGCAACTCTGGTTGGGGCTCAGTTCTCTCCTCCAGCCCAACAGGGCTGGCCCCAGCCCTCTGCTCCCTGGCTACAGCTTTGGCAGAGACTACACATGTAGCGGGATCTGCCTGGCTTCCTTCTGCTCCCCCCCCCCCCCCCCCCCCCCCCCCCCCCCCCCCCCCCACCGCCCTACGCAAACAGGGATTCCCTCCTCCCCTCTGCCTTACACAGGCACCTCTCAGCTTTAGCTAGGATACTACATACTGGCTACTCTCTGTGCTGTGGGAGACAGGACAGTATTGGTTTAGGGCTTTTTGGAGCTAATCAACAGGTAGCTGGTAATGTCCCTCTGTTCCTTACTTGGGAAAAGTTGTTTAAGAAGAGCTCAAACTAATGAGAGAGGCTGTTGTTTTGTTTGATGGGCTGATAAATGCTAACAACTCCCTGTGCAACTCCCTGCTGTGTAACTCAATGCTCTGTTATCAACAGTGAGGGTGAAGGGGGCACCCCTTCCTAATCAGGGTGGTCTGACGGGGCCTGGCCACATCTCCTCCCTTAGCACAGCATTGTGGAAGGGAAGGGAGGGCATCTCTACTGCCCCCACAGCTTCTAGCCTGAGCCACTGAAGGCAGGTTCCTGCATTTCGTCAGTCCAGAGGGGATGTCTGGGCGATTACAAACTGGTTTAGCCTAGCCAGGTTAGACTAACCTGCAAAGATTGAATCAATTCAGGCTCAGGCTTTTTGTATGTCTGTCCCTAGCCTGTATGTTAAATGGAGAGTGGGTGACAGGGGCAGATCCAGAGGGGTTGCAGCAGGGTGGCTGCACCCTCCTTTCTGACCACATAGCAGGAGCAGTATCCAGGGATTTTTCAAAGTCCTAAAGATAGTAAGAATTCTTTAGGACTCCTTTCCTACCCCCCCCACCCGGTTCCTTTCCTCTCCATTCTTAGAGACACATCCCTACCTGTTCTGCCTGCCTGCTGCTGTTCTGGGATGAACTTGGCCCTGAGAAGTCTGAGCCAAGCAGAACAGGAGCTCCCCTAGCCCCTTGGACAGCAGAGAAAGTGGGAGTGACAGGTGGGCAGTGAGAGAATGGGAAGAGAGGAGCCAGGGAGGAAAATGGAGATGTGCCTTATAGCATGGAGGGGAAGGGAGGGGGGAATTCTTACCTTCTTAAGGACTCACAAAAGTTCCTACCCGCTGGTCCTGTGGTGCGTTCTGCCTGCCCTGGTTGGGGTGTGCTTCCACACAACCCCTTTGTTGTAAAAATCTGGATCCGCTTCTGGCTGATGAGATTTAGGATTGGAGTTCAAAACACTTGTCAAGGGATGCCTAAATCAGACAAAAAGAAATACTGAGATTGTGTGTGTGTGTGTGTGTGTGTGTGTGTGTGTGTGTGTGTGTGATGTCCCACCTCTCTCCCACACTTATGTCTTTGGGTGCGCTGATATGATATGGCACTGATATGAGAATGGGATTTAGAGTCTGAAACCTCCTCATTGTGAGTGTAGAAGTCATCCCTTTGGGGTGGTGTGTTCTCTGAACACACAGCTGTTACCTACCTTTTCTATAATACCTTAGTGGTCAGGGAACCCACCCAGGAAGCAAAAGATCTAGATTCTAGACTAGGGGTGGGCAATTATTTGGGCAGGAGGGCCGCTGAAGGAGTTCTTATTTGGGCAGGAGGGCCACTGAAGGAGTTCTGGTGAGCTGTTGAAGGCCAAAGGGGAGGAGGAGGAGGTGCTGACCTGGCCTCAGCCTCTGTCATGGGTGTTTACACCACCAGGCACAGTGGTGGGGATGCCAGTTGATCCTATCCAGCCCTGGGCCCATCCACCCCACACCCACTATGAGGGGCACTGGATGGAGCAGGTGGGCAGGCAGGGTCTCTATGGAGACTGGCTTGAGACTCCTGCAGGCAGGGTGTGCTTAACCAGGCAAATGGGATGGGGCTGCAGGTGGGTGGAGAGCAGTGCCCAGAAGTGGGATGGGTGGGCAGAGCTGGGACTGGGATCATGGAGTGGTGACAGAGTTGGGCTGGGGTTCAGGGCAAGCCACAATCCTTTCCCCATATGTCCCTAAAATAGGCGCTGGTTCTGGGAGCAGGGGCCAGTTGCTGCCCGTGGAACCAGAACCCAGTGCAGGCGCATGTAGGGAGCAGATCACGGCTCTGACCCAGACCCTGGGCCTGTGCTATCACTGCCTCATGATCCTGACCCCAGCCTTGGCCCTGGCCCTGGCCCTGGCCCATGTATCCTGCTCCCACACACCACTCCCCACCTGCATGCAGCACCATCCCATCTGTCTGGCTGAGTGTGCTCTGCCTGTGGGGATCCCAGGCCAGTCTCCATGGAGACCCTGCCTGCCCACCTGCTCTGTCTGGCACCCCTGGTGGTGGGTGCAAGGCAAGCAAGCTGGGGTGCCCAGTCAGTGGGGCTGAGCTTGGCCGGGATGATGGAGACGCTGGCTTTGGCAGCCAGAAGTGTGAGGGCAGAGTGAACCACCGTCGCAGGAGCTGCTGGGAAACTGAGTCCAGGCTCTGGGACACCCCCACCCTGCTGCTGGGATGCCCCTGCCCTGCTACTATGCTGTCTGGACCTGTGGACTACAGCTCCTGGTAAGCCTGAGAGCTGTGTGCGGGGGGATAGGGTGCCCTACAGTCCATTCCAGGCAGCACCTCTGCTCTCAGGGGAACTGGCCACACGCACCATGGTCCAGTTTGCCCCCATGTGCCTGGGCCCGGCAGGGCCAGTGGACCCACTGCAGACTGGCAGAATCACTTGACAGGCCCCATCTTGCCTGTGGGCCGTATTTTTCTCACCCATGTTCTAGACACTCCCAATCCCAAGGGGATTCAAACATGCAGTCAGGAGTCAGGGCAGCAGGCAGCTAAATTGTTCCCAGCTGCCCCTGGTTACTGAGTGGGCCTGACTGCTTGTGGTCTAACTAGCCTGGGTCACCTCCATGGGCATGGCTGCTGCCTTATAATCAACAGGCCTGTGCGAAGCAGCTAGTATTCACTTTGGATTCAGCCAGTTTGGGGGACAGTGATTTGAATCGCTGTGCTGAATTGATTTGGCTGCTGCCAAATCAGCTGAATCTCTGAATCACACAGGCCTATCCCCCCGTCCGCTCTCCTGGCCCCGGCAATGGCTGCCCTGCCTGCCCCAGTTCCCAGCTCTTTGAAAAGAATAGCCCGCACTCGCTGGCTGCTGCCGGGGGCGAGAGCAATTCCCGCTGCCCCCCACTGCCCCACGTCATGTGGGGTGCTCTGCCATAAGCCTCCAGGAGCCCCAAGGCCGCTGCAGCAGCCCGTGATTCCAGGATTTTTGTTTTGTTTTGTTTTTCTTAAAGGGCCAGGAGCTGGGCCAGGTGGGACAGCCAT
>NW_005841832.1:858068-866077 GCF_000455745.1 Alligator sinensis | reverse complement strand
AGGCCTGGGGAAGCAGGTGTGGGTCGGGGGCACTCAGGGGGGCTGGGGAAGCAGGCAGGGGATGGAGCCTGGTGGGGGCCCCTCCATGGTCCCCTCCCCACTCCTCCAGCCACCTCTCCCTCACTTCCTATTTACCAGCTTGGAGTCTGCTTCCAACTCCCTGCTGTAGCAGGCGGAGACTGCTGGAATTGCCAAACCTTTCCGAATCTTTTCCAAATCGATTCAGATCTTTTAATTGGTCCCGATTCAATTCGGATTCGGAGATTCAGTCACCAAATTGGGCTGAATCTCCTCCGAATTGAATCAGCACCCGAAGCTTCACACAGCCCTAATAATCAGTAGGCCTGTGCAAAGCAGCTAGTATTCACTTCAGCTTCGGATTTGGCTGATTCAGGGGACAGTGATTCAGTTTGGCGATTCGAATCACTGTCCCAAATCGATTGGGCCAAATCTGAGTCAGAGATCACACAGGCCTATCCCCGGCAATGGCTGCCCCGCCTGCCCCAGCTCCAAAAAGCCCTGATTCACCAGGTGCTGCCAGGCGGGATTCGGGGGGAGGGATCCCCACTGCCCCACGCCATGTGGGGGGGCTCTGCACACGCCCACCGACCTCCCCTGTTCTCCCAGCCCTCTTCCCCACGGCTGCCCCGCCTGCCCCAGCTCCAGCCCTTTAAGAAAAAAAACACTCCCAAAACCCCGGACTCGCTGGTTCATGCTGGGGGGAGTTCCCCACTGCCCCACGCCATGTGGGGGGGCTCTGCACACGCCCACCGACCTCCCCTGTTCTCCCAGCCCTCTTCCCCACGGCTGCCCCGCCTGCCCCAGCTCCAGCCCTTTAAGAAAAAAAACACTCCCAAAACCCCGGACTCGCTGGTTCATGCTGGGGGGAGTTCCCCACTGCCCCACGCCACATGGTGGGCTCTTCCATGAGCCCCCAGAAGCCCCAAGGCTGCTGCAGGAACTGGTGAGCCCAGGGTTTTTTTGGGTTTATTTTCTTAAAGGGTGGGAGCTGGGGCAGGGATTTGGGATGGGGTGGGGGTCGAGGGGCTCATGGCAAAGCCCCCCCATGCAGTGGGGGGGGGGCAGCAGGGATCACCCCCCCTGCCTGGCAGCAGCCAGTGAATGGGGGCTTTTTTTTTTTTAAGGTCCGGGAGCTGGGGCGGGTGGGGCAGCCATGGGAAGACCTGGGGGAGCATGGGAGATACTTGACAGGTGCTGGGGGAGCAGGCAGGGAATGGGGCCTGGCAGGGGTTCTCCCATGGTCCCCTCCCTTCCCCGCACCCCCTACTTACCAGCTGGGAGTCCAGGTCCAGCTCCCTGCTGCAGTGGATAGGGTCTGCCCAAATCATCAAAGCTCTCCAAATCTTTTCCAAATTGATTTTTCCTTTTAATTGGTCCCCTGATTCAATTTGGATTTGGAAATTCAGCCAGCCAATTGGGCTGAATCTCCTCTGAATCGAATCAGCACCCAAAGCTTTGCACAGCCCTAATAATCAGCAGCATTTTCAAAGCCCTGTGGGCTACTCAACAGGACAGGTGTTTCTCTTTAGTCCTGGGCTGCTGACTCCTTGTTTTTAGTGTCCTGGCCCCTATCCTTGATTCTGAGTTTCCCATTCCCTTAGTCCTACCTGTTAATTTCTAGTTTCCTAGGATTTCCTTGGTTGTTCCTGGTATCCTGTTCCCTGGCCGTGCTTTTTAACTTCCTGGCATCATCCTTGTTCCTGCCCATTGGTTCCTGGTTCCTGCCTGCTAATTCCATATTCCAGGATCCAGCCTTGAAACTTGTGCTCTAGACTGCCTTTCTGGGCTCCTTGATGCCTGTGTTCCAGACTCCATTCCAGGCCCTCGTCCTGTAACAACTAGTTCATAGTTTATCCCACATCCCAAAACGGCTATAGCTGCCTGCTCCAGAGCCCCCAGCTAGTGCCTTTGGTCTGGATCCCTGCCTCTTGTTTCCCCCCTGGCTCATGTTCCTACCTAGTGTGACCACATGCATCCTGATCCCTTATAGATCTTGGCCTCCTGACCTGAGATTGTCTGTTTCTGATTGTATGATTGCACTGGCTGTGCCTTTCTGGGATCAAGTTCCAACCTCCTATGTCCCAGTTGTACCCATGACACCCATCTCTCCCACCTCCTAGAAGTGTGCCCTACCCATTGGGTTATGGAACAATCTTTGGTGAGAGCACATCCTCCCATCCTTTTACGGAAGCTTCTTGCACGTTAGACACTCTTGTCCTTTTTTGAATCTGTCCCTAAGATCATACAAATAAATAGCAGTAACCTCAGTAGGAGAAGGGTCTCTGTGGTTCACAGAAGTTAGGGATATTGATCTGAGCAATGTCTATGTCAAAAAAGAACATGAGATTTCAAAGCACACTTGGATATTTGGATGTGTCATTCTCCTGCATTCCAATGGTGCTAAATCCTTCAATAGCTTTGAAAGCATCATAGGCAGAGCTGGCACAGAACATCCCAGTGGGTGATAGGGGAAGATCTGATATTGGTAAGCAGCTTATTTCCATCAAAAGCAACACAGCAGAAAGAACTAGAAAGATTCTATGTAAGATCATCCAGGTTATTCTTCCTGTCAGGCACTGTTGCCCCCCAGGCTGTGGAGACCAAGGTGAGGAGTTAGTTGGCCAGCACAGACAGAGAGAATTTGTTGTGAAATTTGTCTAGGCATTTGTTGACACAGTGTTGAAGACTTCTAAGAAACCTAGTCCCCAAAATACAAAGTGAACAAGCAGCACTTCAGAAATCTCTGTAAGCAGGTATTGTGCAAGGAATAAGTCACACAGCTAGAAAACATACTAGCAGTTCAAATTTTGTAAGCATGAATGGAGCCCAAAGATTATTGCATGGATAGACTAACACTAGGAGGTATCTGGTTACTCGTTTACCTTTGTCAGGATGAAACTTACTTTTATGCTGTATTGCTTACTGGTTCAAAAACTCCCTTATTTCCTAGATTCCTTCATTACAGAGTCAGTGATCTGCAGCCTCACAAAACATAATATGTATTGTCATTTCACACACAATACTATCATTGTGGGCATGGTGGAATGGCAAGAAAAAAATTAAACAAGATATTTGCCTTCAAATCAAAACACTTGTTGAGGGCTAGTTGCAAGGATTCTGGTGTTCTGCTTCAGGAAGACTTAGTATCCTCTCAGAGTTGTACTCACAGTTTCTTCTTTTCTTTTCTTTACCTATTGTCCCCTCTTCCTTTACTTTCCAAGGCAAACCTGACACTTGTCTCTGAATTCAAAGACTGCCTGTAGTTCTCTGATTTTCTTTTTCACTGCTTATGAGGAGCTTCCTGATAGCAATTGCTTTTATGGCTGCTTTGGAAAACCAAGAAAAGAAGTCATTGGCTGGGTAATGAGCATGAGCTATAGGGGGCTGCTAGGTGATTTTTTAAAAGAGGCTTGCTGACCACAGACCAGAGCTCACTCTTTGTTCCTCTAAAGATTACTTAGTATATGTGGGCTCCACTCAGCAGTCACAATCAAATGGCTGCCACTCTAATTATTCTGTCCTCTCTGTTTCAACTGAATCTTAATAATGGATCAGAAGAAACAAAGCTGTGACTTGGCAGAAGAAAGGTGGTGTTGGGGTTACTGTAATCACTGCCAAGCTATCACTGACATAATGACGGGGAATATGGAAGGAACAGACAGACACATAGTCACCTTCATAAAAGGGACCCTGCAAAATGGGAGTCAGAGGGGGAGTTTTAAAACCATTGCTACTGAAGGGAGTATTTCCATTAACTTCAGTGGGGTTTGGTTCAAACTACACCCACACTGTGGCTAGTTAAGAATAATTAGGGTACATGATGGAAGAATTTGGCACACTATTAAAAACTATCTTGATCTCTGTTACTAATTTTAAGAACTGATAGGAAAGGGAGCATGATTTAGCCAGCTTTCAAGAGAGATCTAATCTGGTGTGACACCTAAATCTCGTGTGTATAAGCTGGGGTGGGCTCCTGCTAGATGATGGTAACTCCCTCAGTTTGTGATAATTGCCTTGTGCTTGATTACAAATGACATCCCTAGTCCTTTATCCCTTCCCTTATCAGTAAGAAAACAGAGATTTAATAATCTAATTAACCCCTCAGCAGCCTGCTCATGGCTCTTGTCATAGATTTATCAAAGTATTTAGGCATTGTAGGATGTAGGTAGCCATCTGGTGAAGTTTTTGGAAGAAGCTATCCAGGTTGGGTACCTAACTTCCATGGGAATTTTCTTACTATGTCCATATGTCTGTGGGTGCCTAAATACTTTAGCTGATCTGCATTTTGCCTCACTTACCCAGAAATAAAGCCAGACTTACAAGCTAAGTACAGATAGTCAAAAAGCCTGAGGCTGAATCAGTTCAATCTTTGCAAGTTACTCTAAACTGCTTAGATTGAACTGATAAGCAAGCAAATAGACATTCACTTTTGATTCTGGAAATACAGCAACATGCCTGCAGTGGCCCAGGCCACAAGCCAGGGAGTAGAGTATGCCTCCATGCTCCCCTGGAGCAGACAGCTTGGGCCAAGGCTAGCCCGCCCACCTGCAAGGGGGTGGTTTGCAGGGGAGGTTCAAAGCATTCTGGGATGCTGGTGGACTGTGAGTTAACTTGAATCTGGAAGGGATCTGTGGCAGAAGTTCAATAAACTGGCTTAACCTAAATCAGTTAAGTCTGATACTACATCCATCCAGGTTTATCTTAAGCTGGTTTCAGCCATTTTGAAAGCAGTTTATGTGCACAGAGCTTCTGTTGTGTTACAGATTTGAACCGGTTTCTGATCACTTATACAATAAAATCTTTGTTATCTGGCATTTAAGTAACCTGAAATTCTAGTAACTGGCTAGTTACTAGAATTCTAATTCTATGAATGGGGGGTGGGGGGGAGCTCGCACATGGTGGCTGCTGCCACCACCCAGCACCCTGTGCTGCTGCTGCTCCACATGTGGCTGGCCCCCCCCCCCCCCGGCTTATCTTGACCCCCTGGTGCCTGCCACTCTCCCCCCCAGTGTTATCTGAAAATCCTTGCTGGGTTATTTCAGATAACTGGAATTTTTATGTAACCAGCAATCCCCTTACCCCAGGGATGCCAGATAACAAAGATTTTACTGTATTTGTTTATGTGTAACTTCTGTCCCTAGCCATAATGCCCACGTCCCTATGAGCAGTGGCATGTAGTTGCCATGAGAAAAAAGGCAGACACACAAATTCATGCTTCTGCTTTTTTTCCTGGTGCATGCCCCTTCACGTGAGGCTAGCGCAGGGAAAAATGCCCTGGGTGTGTTAGGGAGGCTGGGGCCAGCACCTGGGTTGGTCTCAGCAGCCTTACCTGGAGGCCTCCTGGGGCTCCAGCAGCAGTGATCCGAGCATGTGGAGCCTAGCCAGCAGCTTGAATGTAGCTGGCCAGGCTCCAGTTTTGCATGACACACGCTGCTGCCATGTGCACTGCCCTGCATTTTTTCCATGCACTGTTTTTGATACAGGGATTTCCAGGTATCTAAGTTTGGCTCCGCACTACAAATAAGCAACATGGAGAACCAAATCACGTGTGCAGGGTGTGTTTCGTGGCGCCTCAAAATACATTTGCATGTGGATGCGACCAGTGAGGGCTGTATGGCTTGCTTGTCTGGACAACCCATTGGTGACCTGCTCTGGGACTTCAGTGGGTGAGGATTGCCTGTGGTCTGGTGAGGGACTAGTGTTCTGAGAAGCAGAATGAGCTCCTTCCATTATTACTGCTCTGTAGCCCTGCCCAGGATGTGCCAGACACTGAAGAGCAACAAACTAAGATGTATCCTTATCCTAGTTCAGCAGTGCTGGCCAGCATCTATGGGGAAAGGAGTGAGGGTAGGGAAACATTTTACCCATTTCCCACCACTTTCTACTTACCTGCTGTCAGGTATAGGGAACAATCAGACATATGGCACCTCCTCTGACCTAATGTCCATATACCTGGAAGACGTGTGAGGGAGGCTGCCATTCCCGTTGTGCAATGAACCTCTAATACTGGCAGTGCAGTTCCATCTGATCCCTACAATGTGGGACCCTGCACTATCAGATGCCAGCAAGGCTGGAAGTAAAATGGCTTGGATAATGCTGCAGTCTTGTGTCTTGTGTGTGATCTGTGGTGTTTGTAGCATGAGATCTGTCATTTTTCTTTCCTTGGTGTAATTTATCTTGTATATGTAGCATGATTTGTATTTCTGTCTTCTGTATGTATTTTGTGTCATATATGTGCTTGTGGTATGTAAGTGGTATATTCTGTATTTCTCTTTTTGCATGTGTTTAGTGTCGTATACGGGGTGCATTTGTGGTGCTTTGGGGATGTGCTTTGCAATAGAAATCTGCCTCTAATCATTGACTCTCATTCTAGCTCAGCTGTGGTGACATTGCTGCCCCAACAATTGCACTGAGCACCAGTTTGTAAGAATGCATGGATTTATGTACTTTTCTGTCAACCTAGAATAAGTAACTTTGAAAATCCTGTCCAGTTCCCAAGAGGCAAGTCCACAATCCCATCTCCCAGAATCCTCCAAAGTCAGTAAGCTGGCCTCTGGGGTCAGGACTTATTAGAAAAGAAGTGAGAGCTTTTTAAAAGATTTATCTGGTAGAAAAGGAATGAGCAGTGGATACATCTCATTAGATAGGCACACAACTAATGAACACTCTTTTACCCTTTAGGTTGCTAATAATTATACCTCTCAGTGAGTGCATCTACACATGCAGTTAATGCAAAGCAATAAACTCCAGTGCATATTACACCAGAGTTTATTGCTCCTGGGCACACTGTTTGAACATGCACTTGGTACTGCAGCATGTTGAGCTGGGTCAGAGCAGTCCCATCTGGCAGGGGCCCTAGGGGTCAGCCTGACAGTCTGGGGCTGCTCTCTCCACCGCCAGCTCAATACTGTGCCCTCCTCTCCCTCGGGAGCAAAAAAGAAGGGAGAAACTGTAATCTAGAAGATCTGATAGCCACAGTGCCTTATGGGGATGCTTCTAAGCTGTTGTACTTTGGTCCAGGAAGCACCTAAGTCACAAAAGAGCTTCATCTGCGTACTCATGTGTATGTAAGAGCTCAGAGTATTTGCTGCATCTCAGAGCTAGCTCATTCCCCCTGACATGTACATCTTCATCCCATCCCCTTCCTGGGCCAGGGGTGGGCGTGGGGACAAGGGTCTCATCAGGAAAGCCCACTCCTAGCGACTGCACCGTGCTTGGTACTGGGTTGTGTCTGAGCAGGGGAAGAGGAAAACCCCCCGGGATCACGTGAGGGTTAAACGTAGGGTCAGAGGACCTGGTTAGAGAACTTCTAGAGGGGCTGGATGTGTTTAAATCAGTAGGTCCAGATGCTCTCCACCCCAGGGTGTCAAGGGAATTGGCAGGGGTTATCATGGGGCCCCTGGCATGGCTTTTTGAGCACTTGTGGTGTTCTGGCCAGGTGCCAGACAACTGGAAGAGGGCCAATGTGGTCCCCATCTTTAAAAAAGGGAAGAGGGAGGACCTGGGCAACTATAGGCCTGTTAGTCTTACTTCAATCCTGAGGAAGCTCCTTGAGAAGATTATCAAGGAGCACATCTGTGATGGACCAGCAGTGGGGATGATGCTCAAGGGCAACCAGTATGGTTTCATTAGAGGCAGGTCCTGCCAGACCAACCTGATTGCCTTCTATGATCAGGTCACAAAATCACTGGACACAGGTGTTGGGGTGGATGTAGTCTTTCTGGACTTCAGGAAGGCCTTTGACACTGTCTCCCACCCCATTCTCATTAAAAAGCTAGGTGACTGTGGCATTGATGCCTACACAGTCAGATGGATTGCAAATTGGCTGCGGGGTCGTACTCAGAGAGTGGTGGTGGACGGGTCATTTTCGACCTGGAGGGAAGTGGGCAGTAGGGTCCCCTAGGGCTCGGTCCTTGGGCCAGCACTGTTCAGTTTCTTTATTATCAACTTGGATGACAGGGTGAAGAGCAGCATGTTTAAATTCGAAG
>NW_005841832.1:845181-857986 GCF_000455745.1 Alligator sinensis | reverse complement strand
GGATGGGATTCAATACTGACAAGTGCAGGGTGCTGCACTTGGGCAGTAGGAACTGGCAGCATACCTATAGGCTGGGGAACTCCCTTCTTGAAAGCACGGTAGCAAAAAGAGATCTTGGAGTCATTATTGACTCCAAGATGAACATGGGCTGACAATGCGAGAACATGGTCACTAGGGCTAACCGTACCTTGTCCTGCATCCACAGATGCATCAGAAGCAGGGCCAAGGAGGTGATCCTCCCCCTCTATGCGACGCTGGTCAGGCCGTAGCTGGAGTACTGCGTCCAGTTCTGGGCACCGCACTTCAAGAGGGATGTGGACAGCATTGAGAGGGTCCAGAGGAGGGCCACCCGCATGATCCAGGGACAGCAGGACAGACCCTACGAAGAGAGTCTATGGGACCTTAACCTGTTCAGCCTTCACAAGAGAAGGCTGAGGGGGGACCTGGTGGCTATCTATAAACTTACTAGGGGGGACGAGTGAGGTTTGGGAGAGACCTTGTTTCCCCGAGCGCCTCCTAGAGTTACAAGGAATAATGGCCATAAGCTGCTAGAGAGTAGGTTTAGACTAGACATTAAAAGGCACTACTTCACAGTCAGGGCGGCTAGGATCTGGAACCAACTTCCAAGGGAAGTGGTGCTCGCTGCTACCCTGGGGGTCTTTAAGAGGAGGCTCGACCTTTACCTGGCTGGAGTAATTTGAGCCCAGTTTTCTCTTCTGCCCACGGCAGGGGGTCGGACTAGAAGATCTACAAGGTCCCTTCCGACCCTACATCTATGAATTTCTTCAATGTGAATGTTTATGCAGCAGCTAATATTGTTGCTAATGGAATCTACTGACTGTAAGGGTGATGGGATAGTTATATGCCACAAAAATGACTTGAGGTCTGGAAAATGTGCCTCCAAGTGAGAGACTTCAGGTACTCAGTCAATGTCATTTGTCAAGTGGTGACTTGATCATGGTCTTTAAGTACCTACCTGGGGAGAAGATTTATGATAGCAGAGGGCTCTTTAATCTTGCAGACAAAGGCAGCACAGGAAGCTAGACAAATTTAGACTGGAAATAAAGTGCATATCTTTTAACAATGAAGGTAAGTAACTGTTATGACAATTTAACTAAGGAGGTGGTGCATTCTGTATCACTTAACCCATTAAGCAGAGATTGGCTGTGTCTCTCTACAAAACACTTTCTACTCAACCTGTAGTGATGGGCTTGCTGCAAGAATCACTGGGTGAACATTTCTGGCCCATGTGGATAATCACAGTGGTGCTTTCCTTTACTTAAAGTTTACCAATCTATAGCAGTCACTAGCTATCCCTTAGCTTTTAGATGTGTAGGTACTTTGTTTGTGCTACAGTTTGCACTATGGCTACATTATTTTTGATCTAGCATCCTTTCTGCCCTTAGAAGCTATGATTCTTTATTATCCTGGCCAAAATAAATTAGATTGGCAAATGTTTTGGGAGGTGGGGGGAGGGGGGAAATATATGTTTGACCATCCTGATACTACTGACAGTCAGGTCAAATTTACCATATTGTTCATCTGAAAAAAAAATAATGTCAGGACCAGTCATTTTTGTTGAAGCATAAGCTGGGCTAGTATGTGTCCTCACACAGCTGATCTATCTGAGCAGTGAAAACAGACATTGCCGTTGTCCCACAGGGTGTGGCCCCTGCTACTTCTGGGGCTTCATGGACCAGATCCTGTGGGACAATGGTCCTAAGTGTTGCACCCTGACCTGGGGTGCAGCAACTTGAATGCACACCCAGGGCATTCCCTTCAGGTAATTCACAGGACTCACATGTTACACTGTCTGGGTGCACACCTGTAAACAGAGAACCCTTGGGGTTCTTCCACTTGCAGCTGTGTGCCTCAGATAAGGGCATGGCAGCTTGAAGCCTTGGCCTGGAAATCTCCTATAAGGGGATTCCCAGGGTGCATGTCAGCAAGTGCAGAGTAGGGACTCCCATGTGGGTTCCCTGCACTAGGGCTGTGAAAAAGGGGCCCTATTCGATTCGGATTCAGCCCGAATCAGGGACAGTGATTCGATCTGTTCATTTGGATCACTGTCCCTGATTCAATTTGGCCGAATCCGAATCTGAAGATTCGATGCTGATTCAGCAAATCAGTGATTCGGACACAGGCACAGCTTTAAAAGTTTTTTCTATATACCTTGAGGTAGCAGGCGCGGCTTGTGATCACTGCGATGCTGGGGCCCATGGAGCATCCCACAGGAGCATGGGGGTTCTCCAGTGTGCTCGGCAGTGAACCCGGAAGTGGGCCGGAAGTACTTCCGGTCCACTACCGGGTCTGCTGGGGAGTGCATTGGGGGGGTCCCCCTGTGCCCCCCTGGCTCAGCGATCAGCCGCAGGGGGACCCTGGGTGCCCCCCAGACCTAAGAGGCGCCAGTTGCCAAGCTGGGGGAGCACAGGCCCCCACCCCCGCGCGCTCCCTGGTGGACCAGGAAGTGGACCAAAAGTATTTCTGGTCCGCTTCCGTGTCTGCTGCTGAGCGCGCTGGGGAGCGCCCCGTGCTTCTGTGGGATGCTCCATGCGCCTCAGCAGTGCAGCGTTCATGAGCCCCTGCTACCTAGAGGTATGTAGAAAAAACATTTAAAGCTATATCTACATCCAAATCGCCAAATCTGTCCAAATCACTCTGAATTGATTTGGAGAGATTAAAGGGTCTGTAACAGGGGGCTCGGGCAGAACCCTTGTTACTGAAAGGTACTCTATGCATGGGTGAATAGGGAAGTAGGGGGCTCAGCTAGGGGTAGTTTGTCACATTGGGAGTAGATTAGAGATTAATGGCCACCTCCATACATAAAAGGTGGGGTTAGGGTTCAAACAGTTGTTCTCAGGGCACGGAAGAGAATGAGAGCGACTACCACAGATCCGGCAAAGCACCGAGGACTCTACAAACTGGAACGCACAGGACAGATCCCAGACTGGTGAGACAAGGGGATATTTACAGCAGGGACAGTGGTCAGCAACCAGCCAGCAAGATTCCAGGGAGGCAGGAAGCGCGATTTCCCAGGGGTCAATCTCCTGGGACGCTCGGTGTACAACAGAAGCAGCGGGGCAGCAGCCACGGCCGGGAAGGAGTGAAAAAGGGGGCTACTCTCTGAAAGCAGGGGCCAGCATCCGATTGGCAAGATCCCAGAGAGGACAAAGAGACACAACCCCAGAAAATAGGTCCCTGAGACAACCAGCTCATGGCTGGAAAAGCAGAGCGAATTCCATGACTGGCATCGGTGCAGCAGAGAAGGGGCAATCCAGCTGCACCTGCATTAATTGAGGCAATTAGCACAGGCTTTCACATTGTAATGGGCTCAATAAAAGAGGCACTTGGTGGAAACAACCACCTGGATGGTTTGGTGCTTTCCCCCATCCCCTCAGGGATTAACATCGTATCTTTTCTATCTTCTTAGTTGTGGCAGGAGAGTCCTGAAGCAAAGGGGGAGGATAGCAGACACTCACCTACAGGGTCCTCTGATTCTATTCAGATTCAGAGATTTGGCCGATGAATCAGGGACTGAAGCTTTGCACAGCCCTACCCCGCGCCATGTTTACAGGTTGTGACCTGAGTTGGGGTGTGGCACCACAGTATGTGCACCCTGGGTGTCCCCCTACAGGGGAATTCCTGAGCACACAGAATTAGGCTCCTGAAGTCCACAGGAGCACCTGCTTGGGCTGGCTAGAGAGCGTGGGTACTCTGGGCTGCCTGTACTTTCCTACCATAAACTAACAGATGTCATCTGTGAAAAGGTGGCACAAACTATTAGGGATGTATTTGGTAGCTGTGTTGGTCTATTATACAAACTATTAAAAATTATTGCAAATTACTGCAACCACAAACGTGGGTGTTTGTGGTATGACAAAGGGCACAGACAAAGGGTACAGAGATCTGTTAGCCTGAGCTTTGTGCCATCATAACAATTTTTATGGAAGCACAAAGGCAACATCTGTTTGCAGCCAAAGTGGAACTGTGTCAGCAGTTTGTGTCTCCACTCCAGAATTTCTTATAGCTTGATGTTTAGGGCGTTCTTTGGAACTGTGAGTTCAAATACCCCTCCAGTAGAAGGAAACGGAAGCCAGGTCTCCCATATCCTGAGACTGTGCTAATTCCTGAGCTATGGTGGGGGATGGGGGCATGCTGCTACCTCCTCCCAAAGTTTTGCGAGTCTAATTCTTCATTTCATTTACTTTTCTTTACGAGTGCCTGAAAGTCAGCAAGATAAGGTTCTTTGGGTAGATCTGATATCTTTTATTAGACCAACTAAATAGTTGGAAAAATTGTTATTTGCTAGCTATCAGGCACAAACACCCTTCTAGAGGCATAGGGAGAATCTGCTGGTGTTTTGTGTACTCTCCTGGGTAGAATAGAAGCCAATATGCAAAATGCAGGTCTGTGAAAATGCAAATGTGTGGCAGTGAGGATCAGAGGGAATGGGAGACAATAGCTGTGAGACACGTAGATGGGGGTGGGGGGAAAGGGAATGTTGAAATGGTGATAGAATTGTAGCTGGTAAAATGTAGACTGGTTACCTGGGTTTATCAGATGGCAGGCAGGTTATGATGTGCCATAAATCCAATATCTATATTTAGCCCATGATTTTTTGTATCCAGTAGATTTATGAAGTGAAGTTTGTAGGCTTGTCTATGAAAGGTGTCTTGTAAATTCCCTTTGAGGATTGCAACTGAGAGATTGGAGAGAGAGTAGTGGTTATCTTGTGAGAAGTGTGCACCCATAGGTAATTGGGTATTTTTGTCTTTGATCTATTTTTGGTGGGCATTCATTCTGGTACACAGTTGTTGTTTGGTTTCTCCTACATATTTTCCATCAAGGCATTTAGTGCACTGGATGAGATATGTTACGTTTCTGGAGGTGCAGCTGTAAGATCCAGGAATGCTGATGGTTCTGTTGTGGGGCGTAGTTATTGTGGGAGTGGTGGCGGTGTGTTGGCAGGTAAACACACTAAACACCAGCAGGTTTTCCCTATGCCTGAAAAAGTGTTTGTACTTGAAAGCTTGCAAAGAATATTTTTTTCCAACTATTTAGTTGGTTTAATAAAATATATCACATCTACCCAAAGAACCTTGTCTGCCTTATGTTTTTAGATCAACGTGGCTACAACTGACAGCCCTGAAACACCGCAAAACATTTTGGGTTGAGTGGAATGTCTTGCATTGAACAAAGTGATATTTCTGCCAGTAAGATGCCTACACAGTACTATTTTGGAAATGCTGAGGGAGCTCAGGGAATGGGGATGTGGAAGCCCCTAGATTTTCCCTGCTGGGTAACAGCTTTCTTTTGGCTGGTTAGTGCCGTGGGAGGGTGAGTCTTGTTAGTGGGAATGACTCCAGCCCAGTGATGTGGGCTGCAGTGCTCCCAGGGTCTGTGTGGTTTGCTCTTTGGTTGTTTTCTGAACCTTAGCTGACTGAACTGTAGGGAATTGCAAGCAGCTCAATAAAAACACATTGATCTCCTATTTAAAAATTACATGGTGTGTTGCTCAAGGGCTTGGCAGAGGGAGGCTCTTCTTAATGTGTGGGAAGCATGTCCAGGAGGTGGACACATTGAGACTTAGGCCACGATGCCGTTTCACATATCATTGTTGGCAGCTGAGTAGTTGTGCTGTCCGCTGCCCTTAATGATTTGGGTGCCTGTAACCAGGATCTCCTCTTATATGTGTACTCAGATTTTCTTGGTCTTCCCTCAGTTCCTTTACTGTATTCAGTCCTCCTTGCTCCCCAGCTTCCCACATTTCCTTGCCTTTGGTATTTTTACTAGAGACAGCTTTTTAATTTTTTTTATAAAGGCGCTAAGGAGCTCAGGTACTGAAGAAGAAACATTCATTAAACTTCAGCTCTTTGAGGTAGGAGCTGACTTTTCATTCTGTATATCCAATCCCCTGCACAACTAGGGCCATGGCTAGGGTTTCTAAATGACAGAGCAATACAAATGATACTACCTAGCTATAACTGGGCCTACAGGGCTGGCACCATTTAAAAAAACCAAAATAACAGGCACTTTTCTGTAGTTAGCAATCCTGGCTCATCCTAGAGGGAGTCTGGTAAGCAACCACGATTTCTCGTCATAAAGCCATGCCATGGAGTGGCCCAGCCCAGTCAGCAGAGTCCTTTGTCTCACCATTTTCTAGACAGATTCACTCTGCAGTTTACCTCATTTGAGGCTCAAACTACTGTCTTTTGGGGTTTCTAGGCCACAGCACTACCACATAGGCCATAAAAGAGCTTGTCTTATTCAGGAGTAGCTGGTCTTAACTTGATGCCACTCTTCTCAGATCTTACGTCAAGAGATGTACTGTCTCTGCTAGTGTCCATGGTTCTAGTCCTGGCATAAGGGAATTTGGTTTGGAATAGTGTCTTGCCACATCTCTGCCATCCTCAGTGGGGCAAAAGTGTAAGGCGCTGCTGTTGTTTCCACACACGCAAACATACCAGCAGTGGAAACAGGGTGTATTCCTGTGTGGAGAGGTGAAGTCTGGGGTTGGAGGCCTGCTGCTGGATAGGACAGCTCAGGAGGAAAGAACAACGGAAAGACACCTATCAAGTGATTCAGGCAGAGGGCTGGCATTTTACCTCTGTTAACAAATCACTGTGTGGGGACCTTGGACAAGCCAGTTGACTTCTCTGCCCCTCCATCTTTCCACTGGTAAAATGGGGATTTTCTTGCCTGACAAGGGGATCGGAAGCCAGCCTTACTGGGGAAACACTTTTTCCTCCTGGGGTGGAAAGTGCTAGAGAAGCACAGAAGACTGTGATGATGATTTTACAGTAGCATTCACCCTGGCTCTCCAGAGCAGGGAGATGTGGCTCTGCCATTGTCCAGAGGCAGGGCTGAGGAAGCTGTTCTCTGCACCTGTTCCCACAAGGTCCTTTCATCTTGGCTGGACAGGAGGAGGAAGGGAGGGCAGTACACCAGCTCCAAGTGCTGTGCTTAATGTCTCACAGCAGCTCTGAAGGCGTGTCTGTACAAGTGCTCCAGAATTGCCTAATGTGCTGGAAGTCCCTCTGTTTTGAACTTATGCATGCAGGAGTAATACCCTGGCCTATAAAAGTTACTGACCCACATTCAAAATGGCGGTGGCCATCATCTGAAACATGATTATAGCTCATGCAACATCTATATTCAGTAGTGCTGCCAAAGGGACTGTAGGATTTGGAAGCATTTGTAGGTTTCTCATTATTCTGTTCTGGGAAAAAGCTTTAAAATAATGGGACATAAATTAATTACACACTGAAAAGAATGGCAGAATGTTATTAGATACTTGGGAGTTAATTGTACTGCTGTTAATCATGATGTATTCTAATGGCATCGGTAGGGATGTAATATGTAATTCCATAGGTATTCCAGAGTAATTTAGCAGTTTAATTAATTTCTGCTAATACATTTTAAATCACTTACTCTGTTCCCTCTTTTTCTCCCAGGGAAGAGAACAAAATGTCTTGGCTCCTTGCTGTCCAAATCCTGCACTGTTCCAAGGTCATTTCTGTCAGCCAAGATGTCACTTTATTTTTTCCATGTACTTTTCTTCCCTCTCAGTTTTTTATTTCCATTGGAGACCCTCCCTCCCACCCCCTCAAAGTCATCTTTGGGGGAAAATGATGTCCATGGAATTACAAAATGTGGTCATAGCTGCTTTCTTTTATAATAGGTAAATATTAGGGCTGTACAAAATTTTGCCGGCAGTTTTGTTTTGATGCTGTTTCAACTCGTTTCAAGCTTGAAACAGCAAAATCGAAATGAAACAGAGAGCTTCGAAACAGCCACGAAACAAAACGAAGCAAGTCAAAACATTTCAAAATTTTCTAAACGTTTTGCATTTCGAAGCTCAAGCTAGCTTGCCTGCAGGGAAACAGAAACTAAAGTAAGGAGAGGGAGAGGGAAGGGAGGGAAGGACTGCTCCCATTATTGACTGTGTAGGTGGCCAGTGACTGTCATCCTTTCCTGAGGTCTCTTCCAATCCCAGTGCTCTGGGGGAGGGATGGAAAAACTGCATAAAAGGCAGCATTGTTTGAACTGCCCTGCTGTCTGCCTTGGTGTCAGTTGAGTGAGGGTGCACCTTAACACACACACACACAGTTTCACCCACCCGTGTCATGAGTGTTGCCTGTCAGCACCTAGAGGTGCAGGGCCCCAAAACCCAGACTCCCCCTGCACCTATCTCCTTGCCAGCGGGCAGGCTTCGTGGCCGCAGCAGGGCCTAGCAGGCCTGCAGTTTTCACCCCCCCCGTGCCCCAAGTCACACACAGTCCCACAAGCACCCATGTCACGAGTTTTGGCTGTCAGCAGCCGGAGGTGCAGGGCCTCAGAACCCAGAAGCCCCTGCACCGATCTCCTTGAAAGATGGCAGGTTTCATGGCCTCAGCAGGGGCTAGCAGGCCTGGAGTTTTGACCCCACTGTGGCTTAACACATACATGTGACACAAATTTTTTGCTTTCAAGACTTTGAGGTGCAGTTTCCCTGAAACCTCTGCATCTATCTCCTTGAAACTTGGCAGGGTTCATGCCCTCAGAAGGGGTACCATTCCTGCAAGGTTCATCCAAATCAGGCCAGAAATGACAAAGCTATAAGGTTGTTTCGAGCTTCCCCGTTATAGCCTATGGGCGAAACGTCGAAACAGCACTGAAACAGCTAAATTGTTTTGACAAAACGAAATGGAACAGCAGTTTTGAATTGAAATGAAATTCGAAACAAAACGCTGTTCCGACAAAATGGAAATATGTCCCATGGAGAGTAGGTCAGAACTGGGCGAACTTATTCTGATAAATAATAAATATGCTGAAAAATGGAGTTTGGAAGGATGAAAACTACTTGAAAATTCAGGTGGAATTCAACAAGTAGTTCCAGCCAAAATGCCAAAGTGCCTAAACTGGCACATAACCCACCGGGAGGTGTGGATTATAGTAGCACAGTCGCCCTCACCTTTGGCTGGCCCACAGGTCTGAGCAAGACATGTGCAATGGACATCTTCATACTTTGCTCCCCCTGTGCATCTGTGGGAACATGCATCGGTGGAAGGCAAAACCTCCATTGTGATTCCTTACCTGCCAAGTGGGTTCTGTGAGCATGTTAGAAAGTTAATCAGAAGTTGTCACACGTTCCCTTTAGTCCTTCCATATTAAGTATGGAGTTTGTTCTCCTGAGAAAGCAGACTCGGAGACTAACCCACAAAGTTGGGTCAGTAGGACTTCCAGGGCCAGAAATGGGAGCAGAATTAACAGCCTGTGTTTTGGGGGAGGAAAGCAGCATGACACCCTGTTGAAGAGGAGGCAGGGAGGAGCAGCAGCACAGCCATAGTGTGGCAAGAGGAGAAGGGCAGTGGGGTATAGGTGGTTGAAATACAGAATCTCCATCCTTTGTGAAATCCCAACATTTCAAACAGGGTTTCCCTCTGGACTTGGAATGAAAGCTGGAAACATCTGTGAGAATTCAGGAATGTTTTCCTTTGTAAACATAATATCCCCCACTTTTCCCCAGCCCGCCCCCACAAATCCTTTTAGAACCAGATTATTAGATACATCTGAAGCATTATATTATAAAGAGGCCGGCACAGAATTATCCCTTTTGAATTTGATTTTTTTTCAACTGAAAATTTCCTTGCAACTGAAGCACCCCCACAAAACATTTCAGCGCTGACAAAAAGGTGATTTCTGACAGAAGACTCTTCTGCCAAAAATGTTTTTAATAGCTCTAAGCAGCACCATGAGCAGGCTATGGGGACCATGTAGGCCAGAAGCATGCTCTGTAGGGAGAAGGGGACAGGGGACCTGTCTATACCACAATAGATAGTGTTTTGGAGCGCTGCTGTGAATATATACTCTGCCCAGTCACTCCTACTCTGCCTGCAAGCATTCTTAAAAAGTATCATGTAGCATCTCTCATGAGTCTACCCAGACCAAGAGCCCAAAAGCAGTACTGGTCACACACTAAAAAGCATCAACATGTCATTGTTTTAGAAGTTGGTGTATGTGGAATTAGTATGACTGGGCATGGCATCTTTTTATGGTAGTAGTCCCTACCACCTACATGTGGTTTGGAGAAGGTGGTAATGACAGAGGCTGCTTTGTCTTTAGAAGAAACTAAGTGAGATGGGACATGAGACAAATTATTTACTCTACCTGCTCCATGAAAGAGAGACAAACCTGTGGAGCCCATTTGTTCTCATTGGGATTTTATTATGGTTCAGCTGCTCCCACCCCAGGGACCCATGTGAGCCCCCCACACCATGTACATACCCAAAGGGAAGGAGATTTGTATATGGTGCTGAGTCCCAGCCCTCCTGCCACCACATGGCACAAGTAGAGCTTTCTGCAATTTTTTGGAAATATTTTATTTTAAAAAATATAGTAGCTGTGGAAAGCAGCCCTCTTTATAAACACTGATGCTGGAGCAAAATGCATCATCGTTATCATTGTTATCATCATTATTATTAGCTCTTCACGGCATTGGCTTCCCCTTGTGTTGATGCTGGCTGGTTTCATCAGAGCAGCTGCACTGCCCTGCATCATACGTTCTAGTCAGAAATGTTTGTACCACCAGAAAGAGAAAGAAAGAGGGGGAGAGAGAGAAAGACCCTTCTAAAAATAGAAATATTGTGCTGAGTTGTTTGAAGTGAACGAGATACATAAAACACCAGCATTAGATTAACATTAGCTTGTCAAATATTGCTCCTAGCAGAGTTGGTTTAGTGCACTGGCAGAGATGGATACCCCCCTGCTTCCTTCCCAACCGGCAGCCTTAGCAGAATAGCACAAGTCGAGATTATTTATAGTGTTGGATGCTGCTCTTTGTATAGTTGCTACTAGAAAGAGGAGTCACAGGAGCTGTTTCCAGGAGATTACTAACTTAAATAAACCATGCCCCCTACCAAAACCCCCCAAAAACCCAGACTGGAACTCCCAAGAGATGTTATAAATAGGAAACTGTAAACACAACAATTTGAATAAAAGACACCTACGATCACAGGATTTACTGGTTCAAATACCCCTCCCCTATCCCCACTCCATAAAAAGGACTCTGGTAAGAAAAATCTTCATTCCAGACTTGGAGCAAAAGTGAAGTTCTTAAGGAAGAGAGAGAGAGAGAGAGAGAAATCTCAGCATCAGGGAACTTGTCTGGGCAGGGAGAAGTGAGTAGAAGGAAAACTGGGGACATAGCTGGTTCAGGTCCTTTGCAAGTTCATTTGGTTTGTCTGGAGGACTCCTAGGGTTATACCTGAGATGAAGAGGTCTAGGGGACACTCCACTGTTTATTAAAACATGGTAGGTGTTTTGTGCCTGGAAGAGCTCTCCCTGCTGGGACTTGTCCTTCACACCCACCCCATGCAGCGAGAGAGCAACATCCCACCTCCCTCCACCCCCAGGGCAATCTGAGCAAATGCTGATGTCCAGGGGTGACTTGTCATGTATCCAGAATCTCCCTGGTGGGTGACGGCTCATGAGGAATGCCCTGTGTACTGTGGATAGTCTGATTGTGAGAGATAGAGTTCTGCTGGAGCTCCAGAGCAATGGCATTTTGTGGGAACTCTTTCACCTGTTTCTTATATTCTAAGAAAGTGCATGCCTTAGTGGCTATGGCAATGATGTTCTTGCCAATAAAGATGGTGGAGACCCTGCTGTCTTGGAACAAGACCATGTTAATGGCCCGGATGAATATAGTGACAATATTGATGGTGACCAGGCTAAGGACAGGGTAGAGCATCATTTTCTGTGGAGCTATGTGCTCCCCTTGCATGCTAATCTCACTGAGAGAGACACAAGGCAGGATCAGGAGCAGAATGTAGCAATAGAAGAACATAAGCCCTTCTGCCCAGATTGGCAGCCCAGTCTTGTGTGGTTCCCACAGGTTGGCCTGAATGTCTAATATATCCAGCAGGTCGAGGGCCACCCAGAACAGTCGTCCCCGTAGATCCTCCTTTTTCCTGAAGGTTCGTATGTACTCCATGCTGTCCAAGGCCACCAGCACCAGGTAGAGCCCTGGCACACATATGGACAGAAGTAAAGTGAGGGCCTTTCTGGCTACCGTCTCCAAGTTTTTCTTGTCTGCTTTGTAATTCTGAAATATGAAGTACAGCTTAATCTCCAGCACAAAGATGTAGAGAAACCATAGGATCATGGCATAGCCCCGCTTAGCTGTCTTCACCTCAGCGCCCACCCATACCGCCACATAACGTAGCACGATAAGGAAGCAGATGTCTCCCACCAGAACAATGATGCAGACACCAATCTTCCGAGGGCCTTGATTCTGCTCCACCAGGTAGGCGTCCATGAAGGCCATGCTGGTCATGATGACAATGGTGGTCAGACACACATGGCGCTTGTCAGGCGGTGGGAGCACCATGGTGAGATGAGCTGGTCTACTGCTTCTTTGCCCCCTTGTATTGCTTCAAGCACGAGGCTGCCTTAGAAGAGAAATCCTGCTGGTTGGGTGAAGAGGGTCAGTGGTGATCAGCAAAGCACCAAGGCCACCAGGCACATCAACCCACTCTTCTATATCAAAGGTCCCAAAAGGCCGAAGGAACAGATCCCTAAACAACCTCTGCCCTCCAGAGTCAGGCAACAGTAGCAGCAGAGAATTCCACTGTATCTTCCACATCAGCCTTCATAAAAGCTGACCCCACAATCTTAAATCTAGCCAGCTCTGCTATTTAGCCAACACAGTTCTGTCCCCTGGAGCATCAGTCAGGTAGTCCAGTGCATTTCCTGTCACTCTCCTCAAAGACTCTGCCAAGTTTAAAAAATGCAGGCCTCTTTAAGAAATCTGATTTCTCTGTTC
>NW_005841832.1:838482-845150 GCF_000455745.1 Alligator sinensis | reverse complement strand
GTGTAAGAGGGGAAAGAATTCTCTCTCTATAGCTTGTGAGCAGCAATTCAGTGTCTCTAATGTGCTTTTTGGAAGCAAGCCTGTAATTCTCATGCAGATCCCTGGAAATCAGTTTAATTATCAAGCCAGCAAATCAGACTTGTACTGCTAGGAACAAGTCAGGGGGGGTAACAAGGGCGAAACAGCTTGATAAAGGGTGCCCATCTCTTCCTGAATGGCCCAAAGTCATCAGAAATCACAGTCTTGTGGCCTCCCAGTATCTAGTCTCACTGAGATACACCTTCACTCTTGCTCTGGCAGAACTCTTCTTTATAATATCCATGAAGAATAGTGCTTGCTTTTCTTGAGTCCAAGTTTAAGTCCTTCAGGTTTGCCTCTCACACACTGGGATCTGAAAGAGATGAAGGAGAACACAAGGTAAGGAAGGGCTTGCCAGGTGTAGGAGTACAAGGGTGCATTTCTTGATGTCCCTCAGACTTAGAAACATGTACACTAATACTGGTATTGGGTAAGGGATGTCAAGTGCATGTCCCTCTTGCAAGAGAACTCCATTCACTCACAACTTAAATACATGCAAATATTAAGCAAGCCTCTCTGATCCTGTTTGTGTAGATCTCTCTTTGCTCAGGGAGATGTCTAACACTTTTCTGTCCTTACTACATGGATACTTTAGAAAAGACAAACCAAAGGGGTGAGGAATAGAAATTGCAAGACTGTGGAGCATTCTTTCTCTCACTTGTAAAAGTAAAATAACCCTTGCTGGTTGCAGTGTCAGGATATCAGGTAAAGGCAAGGGTTAGAGACAAGTGCTTTCCCAGGAGATTTGTGTACTTTGATGAAAGGAGTTCTCAGATCAGAAAAAAACATACCAGTTTGGGCTTCAGCTGGAAAATTAGGATACTCCTTTCCTCACTGCATAATACATTTGCTGAAAAATACAGTTTCAGAGTGACCAAAGCTGTTTGCCAATTAGTATTTCACAGCCATCTAATAAATTGAACCTTAGGAAGGGGAACATTCCTTTCAGCAATCTGAGTTTTGACCAAATGATTGGGAGAACAAAAGGGTTTAAGTTTTTAGCAGTATTTCACACCACTCCAGGAACTAGACTGGTTAAAGACTACATCTGACTACAGATGCATGAGAATACTTTAGTATGCAAATAGGAATGGCACTGAGTCCTGGGAGTTAACTCCCCTTTGTTAATATCTTTTCTGAGTGAATTACCTGTGCTGCTCTTCATTGTTCTGATGTATGTTGTGCCTATCTAATTTATTTTATAATCCTTTAGAAGCAGGAATTAAATCTTTTTGGATGTTAGTCAGTCTCTGATGGCTTCAAGATAATGACCATTTTCTTAAACAGAGCATCTTTCGTGATTACAAGCGAGCATGGTGATAGCTTTTTGTTTGGAGATGGCATCTTTAGCCCAGGTTATTTGTCTAACTGGTAGGAGAGACTTCTACTTCGTTATTTAACAAGCTGTCTCATGTGGAGATGAGAGAGAGAGAGAGAGACCTATGGGATCCTGAATTTGCCACTCCACAAAATTGCAGAACCAAAACCTACCCTACCTTTCCCTGGTAGTAACCTCTTTCTCCATTTTCTGCAGTAGATGAAACCATGGGTTTAGGGTTGAACAGTACTCTTAGCAAATGGCCACCTTGCCAGAGGTCTCTGGTGTCTGTATTGCAGGCCACTATTAGCCTCACGTTTGTGACACTCCTGTAGAGGTCCGGAGCTTACTGAGAAACCAAGCAGGTGAATGCAGTGGATGATGCTGCAGCCACCTCTCTGAGACTCTGATGTTTAGTTTCAGTTTGAGTTTACATGGAAGTAATGTTGCTTGAGCTGACATATTTGCCTGTCAGGCCTGCTGACGTTTTGAAGGTGTAATACCCACTTGCTGAGACCAGAGCACTATTTCATTTGTCTGAGATTGGATCTGGGGTTTGAGGGCTGCAAAGGTGCCCTGAGCTGCACCCACAAACACGGACGTGCAAGGCAGCTCTGGAGTTTGACAGCCCCTCCTAGTGTGTTTGGATCTGTATTTGAGGGCAGCGGGATCTAAAACCAGGTTACAGCATCCAGCTGCCTCAGGGGGGATCACTACCATCCTTTTTCCCTTTGCTGAATTACAGCCCCATTTATCCCACACATGATGGCAAATGTGGGAGCCCTGGTGTTCTGGGCAGCTGGGCCTTCCTTCTCTAAGGCCCTTGCTGACAGCATCCAGGTGGGGATGGTACTGAGGGTCTCTACTGCTACCACATCTACTGTTATATAGAGGCCCAGGGGCACATAACCCACCCAGTGTGCTAGGTGGTCTGCTGTTAATAATGACAGCTCACTATGTATGTAGGTCAATAAGCCTGTTTTGTTAGAGAAAGTCTTTCAGCTCGGGGCCTGTGTGAAGATGCAAAGATTTCACAGGATTTCAGTCCTTGTTGCTCAGTGGGGAAGTGTTGTCTTATTGTGTTTCCTTGCACTGTCCCTTTAAGACCAAAGCCCTCATGTCCAGCACTGCAGGTTCAGTTGCTCCTGGCAGTTTTGCAGCTCTGGGGACTCCATCGTCTCTGCCATGAGGAGCCAGAGGCTGTCTTGGTTCCTCTCCCTCCGCAGGCCAGGGCTGGGTCGAGTTAGAGGCAGACCAGGTATAAGATCTGCATACATATACTGATGCACCCCCCACCCCCCGATATGATTCCAGAGAGTTATAATAATAAATGACTGTTAGTTCAACACAGCAGTGTCCAGAGCATTGTTGCTGAACTCACAACATCTCATCTGGCTACAAGGATGGGATCCTTTGCTGAAAAGATCCCCCTAGATTGTGGGACGACATTCTGAGACCAGGCTGTGTTTTGTGATCAGAGGGAAGTTTTTTTCTTCTTCTCCTTCTTCTTTTCTCTCTAATACGGCTCATGTTAGCTAAATGGCCGCACTGGGTCACATAGAAGCATTTGATGGGAGCCAGCCGGCTTCTTGGGACTCTTATGCTGAGAGACTATCCTATTACCTGGAAGGCAACAAAGTGGAAAACCTAGCACAGAAGCACGCCATCCTCCTGTCAGTCTGTGGTGCCAAAACAGTTGCCATTGTTCGTTCCCTCACAGCACCTGCCTTGCCAAACACTAAGTCTTATGCTGAACTAATTGCCCTGCTAAAGGCACATTTTTGCCCAAGGCCATCTGTTACCCTGCAGAGATTTCATTTTTTTAAACGGGACCAAAAGGCCAATGAAGGCATAGCAGATGAGCTGGCTGAGCTCTCTTGCCTTGCCGAATTTTGTGAGTTTGGTGATCTCCTGGATGGCTTGCTTTGTGACTGTCTTATCTGTGGGATTCAAGATGAAGCAATCCAATGTTGCCTGCTCTCTGAACCAAATTTGACCTTGGCTGCTGCACAAGAAAAAGCCTTGGCAGCTGAAGCAGCATCCCGTAACATGAGAGAAATTCGCCAGGCATTCTCTTGCAATGTCCACTTGCTCCAAAAAGATCAAGAATCAGATCATCACCAGCAAATTCAGCGGATTATACCTTTACCAACAGCACCACATAAACCAATTAATCCACAGACATGTTTGAGTTGTGGCAGCCAACACAGACGAAGGGAGTGCAGGTTTAGGAATGCGGAGCGTCATGGCTGCAAGAAGGGCCACACAGAGGGTTTGCTGCTGGAAGGCCAGTTCCCGGAGACAAAAAGACTCGGGCAAATGTATTCATTCCCAAACCAGTCACAGATTAGGGTCCTCCCCAGAACGTGAGGTACAAAAACTATATTTGATTAAAAATGTTGGTGGTGTTGAAACTCAAGGTTCTGAGATGATTGCAACTGTAGTAATAAATGGAAAGATGTGCAAAATGGGAGGGGACTTGGATTCAGGAGTATCCCTTACAGATAAAAACACATTCTTCCAGGTGTTTCGGCACCCTGTCCGCAAGTTATTGAAACCTGAGTGTCGTCTGCGTGACTACAATGGACAGTGTGGAAACGTTGGGTAGTTGCC
Source organism: Alligator sinensis (assembly GCF_000455745.1). Taxonomy (NCBI): domain Eukaryota; kingdom Metazoa; phylum Chordata; order Crocodylia; family Alligatoridae; genus Alligator; species Alligator sinensis. Next base: position 841,141 of record NW_005841832.1, on the reverse strand, counting down.
ATGTCAATGTCCAGTATAGATCTGTTAGACAGCATCTACCCCTCATTGTCACTAAGGGCTCCCGCAAAAGTCTTCTGGGGAGAAATTGGTTCTCGCCATTGGGAATCAGTATTCAAGGTGTACACAGTGTCTGCAGAGCAAGTCTGGAAAGGCTTGCAAGGGAGTTTCCCCAGGTATTCTCCGAGGAATTAGAAACTTACTCTGGTCCACCTGTAATGTTCCAAATGAATCCTGCGATAGCCCCTATCTTTATGAAGGTTCGGAATATACCTTTCGCACCACGGCCGAAAATTGATGCAGAATTAGATCGGCTTATCGTGCAAGGGGTCCTCGAGCCAATTGTACATACAAGCTGGGCCACACCAATTGTTCCTGTTTTAAAACCTAATGGCAGTGTTTGCATCTGGGGATTATAAGTGCACTGCTAATAAAGCACTTAAGCAGGATCCGCACCCACTTCCTACCATTAACCAGTTCCTGTCTGTTCTTGCAGAAGGGAAGGTTTTTCCCAAACTTGACTTCGCTTAAGCCTATCAGCAATTGATAGTGGAGGAGTAGGCTGCTGAGGCCCAAACAATAATTGCACACCGGGGAGCGTTCTGTATCAAGCGCCTCCGGTTGGGAATTTCTGTGGCACCAGGAATTTTCCAGCGGTTCATGGAGAAAATGTTAGCAGGAATTCCCAGGGTTGTTCCATACTTTGATGACGTGTTGATCATGGGGCTGTCTAGAGAGAAACTCACTGAGAGACTCAGAGAACTTTTACAGAAATTTGATAAAGCAGGTATCAGAGTAAAAAGAGAGAAATGTCAACTGAAAGTTTCCAGTATTAACTTTCTGGGATATCAAATTGATGCTTCTGGCATTCACTCAGTTGCAGACAAGGTAAAAGCAATTCATGATGCCCCTACACCAAAATGCAGACAGGATCTTCAAGCATTCTTAGGACTTCTCAATTTTTATCACATCTTTGAGAGACAAAGCCGCCATAGCAGAGCCCCTTCATTGCTTACTGGATTAAGGAGCTCAGTGGAAGTGGACTTGACAGGACAACGAAGCCTTCTAGGGCATCAAGAAGTTGCTGACATCAGACCCTGTCCTTGTTCACTATGATGAGCAGAAGCCACTGTCCATTACTTGTGATGCCTCGCCATTTGGTGGCGGCACTGTCCTCAGTCACACGTTGCCTGATAGCATGGATGCACCCATTGCTTTTTACTCAAGAACAATGACTTCATCTGAGAGGAACTATGCACAGATTGACAAAGAAGCATTGGCAATCATTGCAGGAGTTAAAAAATTTCACAATTATGTTTGTGGCCACAAATTTGAAATCCAAACAGACCACAAACCCCTTCTTGGAATTTTTACTATGGACAAACCAACTCCTCCTATTTTGTCTCCCCATATACAACGCTGGAACATCATGCTAAATGCATATGACTATACACTCGTGTACAAACCTGGGAAAATGATTGCAAATGCTGATGCATTGAGCCACCTACCACTACAAATACCTGATTGTGCTACTCCTTTGCCAGTGGAAGTCCTCATGCTGGAATCCATGCCAGAAGCCCCTCTTCAAGCTGATCAAATAGGAAGGATGACTGCAAAAGACCCTATCCTTGCCCGTGTCCTCAATGGGGTGTGGACTGGCCTGCAAACAAATTGGCTGAGAAATTCAGGCCATTTTCATCATGTTGACAGAAGCTGTCTGCCTGCAAGGGTTGCCTCTTGTGGGGAAATCGTGTCATGACTCCAGAGGCAGGACACCAAATCATACTGACAACACTGCACGCAGCACACCCAGGCATTGTAAAGATGAAAGTATGGTGGCCAGGTATGGACAATGACATATAAAGGGTTGTGAGGGAGTACAGCATTTGCCAAGCAACCCACTACAATCCACCGAAGACACCAGTATTCCCTTGGGAAATGAAAAAGGAACCCTGGTCATGCATCCACATTGATTTTGCTGGCCCTTTTCAAAGTAAGAACTTTTTAATTGTTGTTGACTCGTACTCAAAATGGCCTGAAGTGATTACTGTCTCAACTCTTACATCAACTGCCACTATAACAGCTCTCCATCAGCTGTTTGCAGCCCATGGGGTGCCCAACACTATCACTTCTGATAATGGCAGCACACTCACCTCAGCAGAGTTCCAAGGTTTTGGCAGCCACAACCTCATTCGGACTGTTACCATTGCTCCGTGCAGACCACAGGCCAATGGGCAAGCTGAGCAAATGGTGCAGACTACAAAAGATACATTGAAAAGGATCACTGTAGGAGACTGGCCTACCAGACTGGCCAGATTTCTGTTTGCTCAACATGTAATTCCTTGCCCTACAACAGGATCCAGCCCATCAGAGCTTCTTATGGATTGTCATCTCAAGACATGCCTTGACCGTGTTAACCCAGACCTTGTGAGAGACATGCGGTTTCAGAAAGAAAAGGAGTTGGACTCCGCATTGGCACCTGGTACCTTACGTCTTTTCGTTCCACAAGAGAATGCGTTTTTTCAGAACTACGGGACAGGCCCACAGTGGGTTCAATTTAAAATTGTAAGCACCACAGGACCCATATCATATACAGTCCAGACTGATGACAGGCAAGTTTGAAGATGTCATGTGGACCAGCTGTGTGGACGTTTTCCTGCTG
>NW_005841832.1:819549-838320 GCF_000455745.1 Alligator sinensis | reverse complement strand
CTGAACCCCTCACTGAGTCCAGCTCTATGGGGAAAACCACAGCAGAAGTGGAGTCCTCCCAAATGGCTGGTTGGCTATTCTGTCTAGGGGGAAGGGGTGTTGCGTCTTATTGTGTTTTCTTTGTATTGTCCCTTTAAAGCCAAAGCCCTCATGTTCAGCACTGCAGGTTCAGTTGCTTGTGGCAATTTTGCAGCTCTGGGGACTCCACTGTCTCTGCCATGAGGAGCCGGGGGCTTTCTTGGTTTCTCTCTCTGCACAGGATTGAGCTGGGTCCAGTCAGAGGCAGAGCAGGTATAAGATCTGCATACATATACTGATGCAACTGTTAAGATCCACCCTGGATATGATTCCAGAGAGTTATAATAATAAATTACTGTTAGTTCAACACAGCAGTGGCCACAGTGTGTTGCTGAACTCACAACATATCAGGAAGATGATTCCCTAGAAGGATGGAGAGAGTAGATTCAGGTTTTGGCTTCAGCTCCTGTTTCTCAGTGGAGTAACAACTGTGTTGATGCTCTCTCCATTTCATCCAATTACTGTTAAATGCAGGTTGAGTAAGAGCCACTGGGGGCAGGAGAAAGAGCTAGACAGTGCCCCCTCTTTATTTGGACAGTGGTCATCTCACTGAGGAATCTTTCTACTGGCTTGTATTCTTCTTTGTCCCACTGATCTTCCCCTCATGGCTGCCCAGAGGGCCAGCTTTAAGAGGTAGGCTGAAGAACTTGCTGAGAAATACCTACTTCATGGCTTGATGATTAGATCAAGTTGCTGAGAAGCTCAATTACCTCTTTGTGTGCATTTAGCATTGAGTTACATTTGGATGTACACATAACACCTAGATGTATAACACTGAACTAGGGTTTGGCCTGTGGTCTGCTGGAGTTTAGCTCAGCACTTGTTCTACATTCTGGGGAGGGTCTTTTTCATGGCATTATTGCTCAGAAGGGCATTTCATTATTTGCAAATGTTTCACAAGCTGGAACTGTCTGAAATCTTGTGCAAAATGGAAGGAAGGGTCAATGAGCAACAGTAAGTGAAGCTACCCTGCAGGACTCATGGGCAGTATTCAAAACTATTCACAGAGCCCCCAAGTCTGCAGTCAACACTCAGCATTGCACTCATCACTCCGAGTACTGTGCTGGCTGCTCCTAGCTGCCTTTAGTGCTGTGATTTGTTCTTTCTTGAGCTTTCAGATAAAAATATATAGTCATTGCTGTAACTGCTTTTCAAACTAATGCCAGGTTTTAGAGGGGATTTATAGCTAAGGATGGATAATTCCAGATAAATTAGGTGTTTCAAGAGGAAATGGTGTGTTTTTTTTCCTTTAAGTATTTCTTCTTTCAAAAGACAACAATTATTTAAAGGGCTGTGGATACCTTGTAGAGAACTTCACAGCACAGTTTTATTTAGAAACAATTCTGCTTGTAAATCACAGGCTTCGCATTCTTCCTCCCTTCTTTAGTACTAGGTGCCATCCAGCTACTGCTGCCTGTGTCTGGGACTTGAGGTGGGGAACAAGCAGATGAGATTTCCAAACCTTGCTCTAAAGGAAAATTGCCTTGGGGGTCAGGAGCAATGAGATACCCCCAAATTATGATTCACAGCAAAACTATCTGCCCCTGGAAGGGTTCCCCCAGGAGGAATCAGTGACATGGCACAGACATTCTTTGGTTTTCATATTGCTCCATGCTATGGCCCTAGTGGGTACATGCCAAATGGTGAGGGATGGAAGACAGGTCTGCTTACAAGCCGCTGCAGTGATGCACCTAGGGTAATGGTTAGAAGTGTTTGCTCTACTGCAATTTGCTCATTGAAGCCAAGGGGGGAGAAGATTGGTCATCTGAGTAAGATCAATGTACTGGGTGATGAAAAGATATGCAGGATTAGCCAAGGGAGGTTGAGGGGAAGCATCACTTAGTATGTGTTGACTGACTAAACTATGGCACAAGAGACAACTATACTAGGGAGCCACAGAGCCTCTCTGCATGCCTCAGTGTACCAGCTGCAGCCACAGGGCACCTGGGTAGCTCTGTGTGTTGGTGCAGATAGAGGCATAAATCAGTGTCATCCTGGAGCCAAGTCTAGAAAATGGCTCCAGCCATATGATGTCTATACCATGCCTCCAGTATTCCCAGGGAGGGCTGAACTAAGCATTCCCTACCACCCATGTCCATTCACATGCATCAAGTCTAAAAGTTGTACTCGGCCTTGTTGAGGCTGCAGCTGGAGTACTGCTTCCAGTTTTGGGCTCCACAATTCACAAAGGATGTGAAGAAGCTTGAGAGAGTGCAGAGGAGAGCCACGCATATGATCAGAAGTCAGGAAAGCAGACCTTATGAAGAGAGGCGGAGAACCATGGGACTCTTCAGCCTGGAAAAGCACAGGCTCAGAGGTGATCTGGTGGCCACATATAAGTTCATCAGGGGTGCTTACCAGGATCTGGGGGAACATCTTTTCACCAGACCGCTCCAAGGGATGACAAGGTCAAATGGTCACAAACTCCTCCATGACTGTTTCAGGCTGGACATAAGGAAAAACTTCTTTACTGTCTGAGTTCCCCAAGGTTTGGAATAGACTGCTGCCAGAGGTGGTTCAAGCACCTACTCTGAACGCCTTCAAAAGACATCTGGATGTTTATCTTGCTGGGATCCTATGATCCCTGCTGACTTCCTGCCCCTGGGGCAGGGGGCTGGACTCGATGATCTTCTGAGGTACCTTCCAGCCCTAATGTCTATGAAATCTATGAAGTTCAGCTATGAAGCCACTCCAAGAGTGTGAGTCACACTTGAGAGTCCCAGGTACATAGTGTGGACATACCATAAGTGATTTAAGAGTCAGAGCCATGCTAGTATATAGTGAAGACAAGAACTGTCTTCTAAAGAACTATCCTTCCTGGTAACCCTGGCAGAGCTGGTTGGCAAGATCTCAAAACCTTGAAATTGAAAGAAAACATTTTTTTCTCAAGTAAAATCTTCATTTCATCTGCAGTGAGTTGTTTTTTTCTTTGTTTGTTCAGGTTTTTGTTTTTTTAATTTTTCTTTCCCCAAGAATTTCAAAATGTGGTGGTCTGTCTGATTTTGGAACAGCTAAATCCTGAAATCTTAAAATCCCTCAGGAAACAGAATTTCCATCCTCCACTCTAATCCCTACCATTAAGATTTTGTCCCTAGCTTCTACAAGACTGTCACTAGAGATGAACAGAAACAGATCTTAAAGTTTAGATTTCAGATGCTGTGGTGTTTCAATAAAGCTTCAGGAGTACCATTTTCTCATTATTTCCAATTGTTCCATTTCCCCTCAGGAAGATCAAACTGGGCAAAGCTACAAAAATCATGAAAAGCTGGACACCAAATTGCAGAAGACCCCTGAAAGACCTACAAGGCAAATTGTTGGTCTCTCTGCAGGTCTTGATAGCAATGAGGGGTAAGTTAGTGCACATACAAATGAAAAGCATGTTTGCTTAGTACTGTAGAATGAGATAAGACACACACACATTACTGCTAGCCAAATGGAGAGAATTCAATATAAAGCAGCCTGAACACTTGGATGGCCACTCATATAGATATTTACTCCATCAAACAATATCCGCAACAAAATGAACTCGACCAGCCCCAAGTCATTTTCTAAAAATCATATAGCCAAGTCAATTTCTTACTCACATGTTCAAACTAAGAAACAATGAATCACACCTATGCAAGTCATGCAGAAATTTCCAACCTGCCTCTGGATTAGAATTCAGCCTGTTGTACAAGGTTTATTCAGGATATTAAAAATACCAGTAAAGAACTTCATCACTGCCAGAGTTGTGTGAACAGTTTACAACAAACAGTTTGTTTGATGGATGTAGTCCTCCTTTCCATTTGTGACTTGTTCACAAATAACTTCTGATGTTTTATGAAGATTTGTTCATTAGTTTCAACTCTTCACCTTGCAAGTTGGCTGAGAACACTTTAGCCTTATGATTGGTGAAGTAGGTCCCATGATTTGATTCATGCATCCTCTTTGGTTGATTTCAACATTAAGAATCAAAAGATTTTCTTCTTCATTTTGTAAATTATCTATGAGCATTTTCAAAATTCCTTGTGCTGACAATTTTATTTTAGATCTGTTTCTTCTAAAACCCCACCTCCTGCAGCCAGATTGCTTAAAGAGAATATCAACTGGAATTTTGCAATGAAGTAGCCTCTACAGGACATTTTTGTTGCAAAGTCTGAAAACTTGATCTAACCGTGATCCTAAACAGTCAACATCTAGAATGGAATTTTAAAAACCTCAAGTATTTCTTTTTAAATCTAGTGTTTAAATCAGGTGAATCTCATTTATTTATTTATTTTTGGTTGGGGAAGAGGAGGGCACCTGACTTGTGATTTTTTGAATGATTGTGGTTGACAGTGCTTCATTCAGAAGTGTTTGTTTTGTCTTATATAAATAAGACAAAAACATTTTCAGAATGCCCTAGAAGAGGACATCTGGGCCAAATATGTATTTCTATAAATATTCACAAAACTTTTGCTTTCCAAAAAATTCTTGCAGCTCCTCTTAATGTTGCTAGGGAAAGAAAGGAAAGGATCACAGTCCAGCAAAACAAATCAATAGTTTTTTTATTGGAAACAGTGCTTGGCTAACACAAGCCTTTGGGGAATGGTGTCATAGTAGATTATATACACAGGTAGTTTACAGGTCCCCTGGGAGCTCTAGCTCTAGGTATTTGCGCAATACTTAAACCTCTGTAAATATGTCACTAGTCAAGTATGAAATTCAATCAACAGGTTCCATAACAAGTTGTTCTACTGCTAATAACTTATGCAAATAGCAGAATCAATTACATTGGGAAAACTAAGTGCATTCCATAAACCTCCTAATCAATACTGGATTCAGCTTAGCTGGCCAAGTGTGTCTGAAGACAGCATAAGGGGCAAAGCAGAGGGGATGCAGCCTGCTGACAAATAAGGGCAATTGAATTAGTAGGGTAGCTGTGCTTCCAGGTGGGATATGGTAAAACCCAGTCAGAGAATCAGGCCTCTTCTCTGATGCTGTTGGCTGGGAAAGAGAGGAGAAGGGACCATGCTTTCTGATTTGGGATGTACAATTCACAGAGCCCTTTGATTAGAGCACAGTAGTGCCTTGGCCTTTTCTGCCTTGGCCTTTTCATTGTACAGCTTTTTTGTTAATGGTATGATCACAAAGGTAACCAATTTGAAAGCTAAAGGAATGTGCAAGAGAAGGCCATGTTGATGGTCACAGTTTAAAATAGCCCTATTGACTGATAGCTCTGAATTACCTGTAATCTCTTCAGAAAAAGAGCAAAGGCCTATCATACACATAGATTTTGGACTAGCATGTCAGTAAAGGGAATAACTACAAAGTGCCCTTATGACGCTATAATTGCCTCCCTGCCAGGAGTGGGGGAGGATTGTACTGCTTTTACTATTTGGGTGTTTGATGTTGAAATGTTGCCTCACTCTATTAGGTTCCTTTGAAAATGTCTCCCTAAATGCTTGATCCTGTTCCTGCGAAATAAATGACAAAGTTCATGTTGTTTTTAAGGGATACAGTCCTATGCAAGAGCAGGACCTTATGCAGGCTAGACCTTTTGCAAAGTGAAACAGGGCAGTTTTTCATTGGAGAGGTATATTTTTAATGTCAGCTTGTATCTGTACTTCAGTTTGGTGTGGTTAGTTCAGGAGTCTGGGAGTCCCACATGCAGAACTGGATAGAAAAACAAGAATTTTCCTGTTTAAAAAATTCAGCTGAAAAATGCCCATTTAAATTGCAGTTGAAAAATGTTGGTTTCCCACAGGAAACTGCTCAGTGAATCAAAATGAATATTTTCACTTTGTTTGGAACATATTTTTCCCTCTAGTTTTGACTTGGGATCAATATTTGAACAACAAAGAATTCTAACGTTTAGTTTCAGTTTGGGAATTTTTCAGGATTTGCCTGTCCCCCCGCCCATTTACTTTTTTCCTCACTAGAAAAATGGGGTTAGGAAATAAAAAACATGGAAAAAAGGAGAAACTTCCTTTTTTGTATTTTCATTTTGCTGTTAAAGGGGAAAGGACTTAAATCATGGGAAAACAAGTGGGGGAAGTCCTATGATAATAACTATCCTAATAAATCTTCCCTTCTTAGACATTCCAGTGAATTTGTGAATCATGTGACCACATGGCTAGGCAGAGAAAGGGATGGTGGGAAAGATCAGGGAAGCACTTCCATCACCTTGCTTGGGTTATATAGTGCAAGACCCTAGGTAGGTGCTTACCAGAACATGGAAATGCACAGACAAGCCAGATCTTGGGCAAAGTAGTTCTAGTGACAGGCTCTCTCTTTGCCAGGGTGGTGGTGTGGAATAGCAAGGAGGGGGATCATTCAAAGTGTTACATAGGATGTGGCATTGGAAACAGCATGTAGGCTCTGTACTAGGGCTTTTAGCATGACAGGAGCTTTTCTTCTGCCTCTTGTTTGAACTCAGCTAACACTTCAAACACCAGGAGAAGTGTTACCCGCCCTCCCCAGTTACTAGTTATAGGAACAGGAGATGGCACGCAGCAGGACAAACTGCTGGGAATAAGCAGGGTTGCTGAGCCCACGGGATTCCTCTGAAGCTTCACCATGGGTGAACAAGAATTTCCAGGTCAGTTCTGAAGGCTATTCTGTTCTGCAGGGGCCTACATTTATTTATAACCCTTACCAACAAGAATATCAAACACCTCTGTCCCTGACTCTATGAATCTATGCCATCACACAAAAAACAGCAAGAGTTGAGTCCCATTTACAAACAGCACTCTCCCTCCTTTATGGGGATGGCCTTGTACTCATTCCCACATCTGTTAGAGAAGGTTTGTTGTGCAAGCATTTGCAGTTTGCCAGGAAGGAAATAAGGGAACCACCCTGAAGTGGGGGCAGTTAGCAAGAGCCCAGTTAATATAACACAGGAACACAAGGACTGCTATGCTAGGACAGATGAAAGGTCATCTAGTCGGTATCCTGCCTCTGACTGTGGCAAGTAGCAGATGCTTTAGAGCAAATGTATTAGAAACGGGGCACCCTCCTGTCACTCCCAGTAGGCTACATCTCTGGTTGTTGTATTTAATAATCCTTGATAGACCTATCCTCCATGAAGAGCCTGGTCATTCAGCTGTAGGAAAGAGAAATTAGCTGAACAAAGAACAGGAGATGAATTCATGTTCACCACCAGATCCGAACACAATTGTGCACCGAGCCCCTCTGTGCTGCATCTGAGGGAACTTTGGGGCATTGTAGTCACTCATGTACAGATCCCCCCCACAATCCCGTTCCAGGTACCTGCTCTCCCTCGGCAGGAGTGCTGGTTCCTGCATTCACACCTCATGTAGTGGCACATCATGGCACACATCACCTACACAGGCAGAACCAGCACAACGGTTTCGGATGGGAGGTAGGAAATGTTTGCAGTGCCACTCCATATCAAGGACACTAGGCCAGGACTCCTGAAGCTGGTTTCTGATTCTGCCAATATGAGGCAGAATCTCCTCACTTCTCTGTGCCTCTGTTTCTCCCCCTACCCTTTGTCAGCTGTGTCTCTGGGTTAGGAGCCCCTTAGGGCAGGGACTGTCTTTCATGACATGACTGTAGTGTACAACATCTGGAACAGTGGGTCCTGGGAGTCAGCGGAAGGCTTCAGGCACTGTTGTAATAAATATACTAATAACCTGCTATAGCTGTTTGTGGTGAATGGGCGCTTGCTTGGCTTGCAGAAGTGAAGGCCACACCCTAGAGTAAAGTCATTAATAAAGGGGCTAATAAAAGGTTGAAAGATGTTGTAAGCCCATTATGGGCTCAACACATGGGTATTACAGAATATTTCCAGGAATCCATGGACCTGCTGAATTCTTTAATGATCAAATTAATCATTTTATGAAACATCTATTAAGCACACATTTGCAAGTTATAACCAGTGAATAAGTAGAACCTAAATAATATGCATCTCACCTCAAAGAGAAATTCTCAATGGGACTGGTGAAACTTCCTGAAGAAGTGCTTTTACAGAAGATATTATTTGGGATCAGCTCTCGATTCATTATGCTGATAGGGAAGAGGCCAAGCTGAGTGAGTAGATTTGACAGTCATGCTTTATTGTTCCCAAGAGTGGAAGCTTTAACAAATCAAGTGAACAATGTCTCTTTGTTAAGAATTCCAATATTGGACTGGAAATTGTACACCAGGGGCAGGCAATTATTTTGGGCAGAGGGCCGCTTCCTGAGTTTCAGCAAGCCATTGAGGGCCGCATGACAGGCAGCCCAGGGCAGATTAATATTAATTTTCTAAATTTTTTAGGGGCCCCGCGGACCGGATAGAATGGCCTGCCAGGCCGCATCTGGCCCCCGGGCCGCATTTTGCCCACCCCTGATGTACACTAACTCTTCATCCAGGGGAGAGCAGCTAGGACAGATGGCCATATGGATGCACACACTATAAGCTACTGATGAGCAAAGTTAGTTCCAAAAGTGAGCAAACCTGATCAGATAAACCAAATCCTGCTGTTCCTTTCTACAGTTCAGCTCTCAGCCAAGTGGTGCCTATGGCTCCAGGCAGAGCTAACTGAAGTTAGGGCAGCAGTGCAGAAGTTTGACCTATGATACAACCACAGATGGGTTTGAGCCCATTTTTTTTCTGCTGCCACAGGAAAACTGGATGGGTTTGAGATTAGAGGACCCATCAGGGTCAAGTCTCAGCTTCTCTGTGGCTGTGTCTACATGAGACACTTCATGCACAATAGCCTAATAACACTGTACAGGCATTTGTCAGTGCTACTGAGCAGTAACTGTAGTTACTACACATTTACTTAGTACTTCATTAAGCAATTACTAAATTGAATGAATATGTTAATGCGGCTTGTGGGAAGCATCCTGCCCAGCACAGGGCAGGTTATATGCTACACATAATCAGCATAGGGCTGATTATATGTAGGATAGGAAATCCCTGAGCTCTGGATAATGCCATTCAGATCAGGCCTTTACTCTGAGATATCCAAAAGGGGAGTTCATGGGGAGAAAAGGAAGGTAGAAATCCATATAACCCTGGTTACTGCCGTGTCTTGTTGCAGTCATAGCTCATCTCATGCCATCATCTCTCAGGTCCATGACAGAGCTCATCAGTGAAAATGGGAAAGGCTCTTTTGAGAATCCCCCATTCTTTGCAGAGGCATTGTTAACTTTTGCATTTGTTGGCAATTCCTCAATTTGAGGATGATCTCTACCATGGCTCATTTTTGCACAGTTCACTTTGCACTAGTGATGCAAGGGACTACAAATCCATGGAGGATCAGGGTGTTCTGAATTTGCTTTGCACAACTTGGTTTTGAGGCGTGACAGCCTTTGTGAAAGGAAACCCATAGCCAGAGCATATCCCCAGTTCCATTAGTGCTATAACCAGGAAGAACCTATTGGTACATGAAGGCACTTGGTCTGTCCTCAGTATGGCAAAGCTCTTACTAGACTATTGCAGAAAGTAGCTGTTCACCACAGAGTCAGAGCAGCTTGTGACACCCAGGGCATGGCAGTAGCAAGCTGGCATCTGGAAGGGAAATGGGCGGCCAGGCACACTAAGCTAGTTTGCTGTTTGAGTTGCTTAACATTTTTGGATTACAGCCAGAGCATTTCCCTTTGAGACTCATGTTTGTGGGGTTTTTTCTCCATTTTATTCTTGCTGCTTTCTTTCTCCAGCTCATTTTTCACCTCAGCCCCACTGATGGTACTGTCCTAATAATCAACTCACACTGATATCCCTTAATTGTAGCTCACAGACCCTCTTGCTGTTCAAGGCCAGCACTACACATAAAACTTTGCTAATACTATTCAATTCAGACCCATCCCCCTCCAATATTCCACATCAGAAGTCCCCCATGCACAGTTCTGTCAAAGTCCCTCAAATATAATTCACAGACCCATACAGTATTTCAGCTCTGGGCTGCTATGCATACAGTATTGATGACGTCCTTCAATGCCAACTTGCAGCCCTCTCCTATCTCATGCCTGGACTCCCCTCTGGCTCTGTTGGTGCCCCTTAATTCTGAACAAGAGCCCTAATTTATTTTAGTTTGGTGTCCCCCAACCCAGCTCTGACAGTGGCCATCCCGTTTGACTCCTGGCTGCCTGCTCTAGATGCCCCATCCCTGAACTCACGCCACAAACAGTTCGCTGACAAAGCTTGATCACAACTTGCAGCCGTAAATTCAACCCTTCTTGCATGCAACCCAGACAGGGCTACAGAGATAGATTTTGGAAGGGAGCTCCCAAGTGTATTTATCAAGTTGCTATCTTGGTCTCAGGAGTGGCTGATGAAAGCAACGCAGCAACAGAGTATTGAATTTCCTATAACGGACTGGACTGTTCTCCTCTAGTTCCCAGCCCACCCTCACTGTAACCATGGCTACATGATCAATACTCAGTTTCCTGTTTGCAATAGCAGTCTTTTTCTTTTTATACAATTGGAGCACCCATATAGCTTCTGGACCCTGTCCTCTCCCTGTCCATCTCTTCACTGGGATCAGATAGATCCCACATCAGTCGGAGGAATGCCAAATGTGACTGACCAGCAATGAGCAACTTTCAGCCAGCCACTGTAGCCCTTTGATTTATTGTTGCTTGGACAAGTTTTACAGCCAGAGCCTGGAAGCAGCCCTTGCTCTGCTCCTGTGCTGGCTGGGAAACCTTGGGCCGCAGAGGATTTACAGTAACTCAGTGAAAACTGACAGATGAGGTGCTGCCAGAACCTACGATAATGTCATTGCCTCTATCTGCAGTGCTGCTGCTAGACAAAAAAAATGCTGCTCCTATAAACTCCAGCCATGGTGTAGTTCTGGTGCGATGGTGCTTTCTGCTAGCAGGGGTGTTGGTTATATGGGGTATCAGAGATGTTTATACTGACTGACACTGGGATTGTGTCTGAGGCACAGTATAATCACCAACTAACCTAGAAAAAAGGCCCCACCTGAGCTCTTGCAATCCTGTCTTCCAAACCTCATGCAATCCTGTCATCATAGCTCAGTCTGGACAAGTCACACCTTTGGCTTGGGCCTTTTTCTTTTTTTCCCTCAGATTAGTACCACAATGTCATGTGAACCAGGTGGCTCTAGCAGTTTGGTGCTTGAAGAAATGAAACTGGCTCAGCTCCCCAATCCAAGTACTTTCATCAGAAAGAAGTCTAGGGATCTTGATCTTTATTAACCTACTTCTTTCTCTCTGTGTATGGAAGGGAAGCCAATTGTTTCAGTGTTTATTTTGTTTTTTATTAGGCTGGTATTTTCTCCTTCTGTTTCCTCCCTCTCCTCACTGTTAACTTCAATCCTGACCCACAGCTGTTCTGAAATTCCAGTCCTAGGCTGCACACTCAGCTTTGCCAACATCCCTAAATCTGAACCCTTAGCATCCTTGCTTTTCCAGCCCCAGGCTTTCCATGCACTCCTCTGTGCTGATGGCTCTCCATTCTGGTCCACAGTTCTCTCACAGGACCTTTGAGTAGCTCCAGTTCTTAGCCATATGCTTTTTCTAAGAAATGGAGGCTGAAGAACATACAATCTCACACTTTACTCACTGGCATGTCTACTGTTTTGTGTCTGTAACATGATCATTTTAGAAGACAACACCCAATCAGCTCTGAGAATGATCTAGATGTTAGTGATCAGGACCCTGTTGAATTTGGCATAAAACCAACACCTGGACAAGCCAGACCCACTGAATTCCCTTTTAGTCATCAGATACTAGGGTGAAGTAGTTACCTCAGGGCTAGGGGGTGGCCAGTACCCCTGGCCACACCTTGGCCCCACTCCAGCAAATTCCCCTACCACCAAAATGTTCCTCCATCACTCATCTCTCACCAACCTCACCTTTTAACCAAGTCCCTCATCTTTTGAATCAAGCCTTCAGCCCTCATAATCAGCCCTGCAGCATCCTTTCCTGAGTGACCAGGGACTATGAGCTGGGGCATCGCAGCGGTGAGAAAATGAGCTGGACACACAGCTAGCCCTACATATGTGAAGACCCTCTGATGAATACCAGCTTTGGGAGGAGTGATCTATGAAATGGGGAATGACTTTAATAAGCACATCCAGGGCCATTTGAAGCCTCAGCCAGGCACCTTGTTCAGAAGCTTATCACAGGACTGATGTGCAAACACAAATCGTCAGCTTCATTCGATTGTATCTTTGGTTTGGCTTCACTGCTGTGAACAGGGTTTGGCAGGAGCAAAAGCAGGCAGACTGAGATGGATTTCTTTTGAAAGGCTTCACCCAAGTCAGCCTCTGCAGAAGCACATGATCAGTGGATGGTCCAGAGCCCAGTGTATGGGGTAAAGCCATCCCAACCTCATCCATGAAAGCTGAGTGACTAATTAACTTAATAGGATGTGGCTGGGACTTACTATGGGGCACGAGTAAAAGAGGAAAGCTGAGAGGGGCTGTTATTAGTTCTGCCTCTGGGCTCTAGGAATCCTGGTCCAGCAATCCAGCATTCTCCTTGCTCAAGGAAGAATGTCTCCACCAGTGTGGGCCTGAGCCCCTTGAAGAAGGAGGTGTGTAGCTAAACAGAGCTTTACAGGAGAGGGAGCACAAGCCAGACTTTCTCACAGACACTGTGAGTGTTCAACAGGTGCTCACTCTGCGTATGTGACCATGGCTCAGGTGGAGGCTGAGAGCTGGGAAGCAGAGAGATTTTTTGCTCCATTCTTTAGTTTCTGAAATAGGAACCATGATCTCTTCTAGGCCCTGTGACAAGAAAAGTGGCATGACTTGGGATATCTGAAAAAGTATTTGGATGCCAAACCTCACAAAAGAGTCTGAACTGTTGCCACCAGGTTATAGTTGACACCCGTTAGCTGGAACACGTCAGTACCCCGATGCTATGTTGCTCATGTTGCTGTTATAGGGAGTGTTACCCAAATATATGGTAGGAAAATGTTCCCAGAGGAAATATTGCTGATAAGAGGTTGTTCCTTTTACCAGGAAGGAGTAAATGAATGTCATTTGGGTGTCAAATGACTACAAATGAGTGTCAGCTATTCCAATTCCCATTCACACCCTGTGCTCAGCTGATGGATTCCAAGAAGGAAAGAACAGGATAGTGCCTTCTGGGCACAACCAAGGTCCATCCCCTAAGCAGAGGACCAGTGAAGAACCTTTACACTGCTTTGTGCCCATTAGGCTGGCCTCATATTCTCAGAGGGCCTTTCTGTTGGCTATATAGCCCCTCTACTTCGCCAAAGCCCTGTAAAGAAACATAGCTGAGAATTGGAGCCAGTAAAAGGTTGGGGGTGCTGGCACTGAGATATCAAGCCTCAAGGGTAAGGATCTGTGCTTACTCTGAGCTTGTACAACCTCTACACCAATGACCTGCCACAAACCCAGTCATGGAAATTCATCTGTGCTGATGACGTCTGCTATGGATTCCAGGCCCGGACTTCCTCTGAGCTAGAACGTACTCTGAATAGTGATGTCGCAAAGCTGGCTGACTACTGCAAGACTTGGCACCTCCCACCAAATGTCAGTAAGATAATTTCCAGTGTTTTCCACCTACACAATGCCAGTGCTGCCCGGGAGCTGAACATCTACCTGAATGATCAGAGGCTGAGGCATGAAGCACAACCTGTCTACCTGGCTGTGATGCTAAATGGGACATTGAGCTACCGTGAACGCTTGAAAAAGACAGCAATGAAAGTTAAGAAATTCCACTTACCTCCTTAACAAGCTGGCTGGGTCATTATGGAGCACAAGAGCCTCAATCCTAAGGACGTTGGCTCTTGCCATTTCATATTCTGTGGCAGAGTACTGCATGCCAGTCTGCAACTGGTCATCACACACCAGACTTGTTGACGTGCAGCTAAATTTGACGATGCACATCATCCTGGAAACTCTTTGACACCTCTGCCATGGCTCCCAGTCCTGAGCAACACTGTTCCCCCCCATTTCTGACAGGAAGTTGCAACTAGTAAGCTACTGGAGAAGATCCATGCCAATCCAAGCCTACCACTATATGACAGTCTCTTAAATCCACCTCTTGCCTGTCTACCATCATGTCACCCACTGTGGTCCAAAGTGCTGCACCAGGACTACACGGTGGAGACTCTCTGGTGTGAGGAATGGAGGTCAACATTACCACCAAATAAGTTCCTTATAATAGATCCTGCAGTCTGCCCACCTAGCTTCAACCTGCCACACTGTCAATGGGCCTTGCTGAATAGGTTCCAGACAGGACAAAGTCTGTGTGCAGCCAACCTCCATCGTTGGGATCTTTGCAACAATCCAGGCTGTAGTTGTGGCAAAACACACTCTGTGTTGCATATTGTCGATGACTGCCCGCTAAATTCAGTGGTGGACTACAGGAACTGCACTGACCTGAGCAGTGTCGTTATGGAAATACATGTTCACATGCAGTAACATGACATCTAGTAGAAAGCATGAGGTCCTAGGAAATTCAGGTGATGCGGTCTGTGCTGCCTGATGGTATCTCAGACAAAATAAACCCTTGCTAATTAAGCTAAGGGTCATAAACTGAAGTAGCACAGAGAGCCATATCCTCAGTTAAATAAACTGATATCATTTGATTTAATCCAATGGGACCATGTGGATTTACAACAGCTAAGAGTTTGGCCCACCTCAAGTTCCCCACTAGCAATATTCCAGAGACACAATAAGGAGCATGGAGTCAGTGAGTCCATCAGTGGCAATAATGTGTACTATATGTGGGTGAAAGAGAGAACTCTGAATTTTCCTTATCTGGAAAGGCCATTTTGAGTTGAATTGTTATTCTGATCACTAAATAATTGCTTAAAGGGGTGGAAGCTGATTCATATAATTATTTTCTCACTCTGGAGTTATTTTTGGTTGAACTATCACTGACTGTCCTGTACTTTCAGATATGTGCAGAACTTGTTTTGGCTAATTGAGAAGGGCCTGTGTTACAGATTCACAATTCTGCCTTGGCATCTGTGTCCCACCTCATTTGAGCAGAGATTTAGAATAAGTTTTCCACCTAGCGCCAAGATTTCAATTTACTGTGGTTGGATTTATTACAGCCAGATACATTTTAAACACCTACTGTTTATCTTCATTCATTTAAGCTTTATAAATACCCTCCTACTAATCACCCTCCTTTAGTCTCTGTCATTGCTTATCTATCTTTAAATTCTGGTTTGATGAATATAATAATTATAAATAAGCATCTGGAACTTGTATGGAAGATAAGTCTCCCTAGAATTCAGTGAGCCAATTAAATACCTGGGACCAGTACTTTGCTCATTATACTTAAGTAACGAATGCATCTGCTTTATGCCATATTCACAGCAGGCTGAAGCCACACCTAGATCATCTTCTACTAACACTGCTTCCCTGAGCACACATAGCACCATCACTCTCCTGCCCCTGGTGGGGGAGAACTGAGTTCCCTTCAGGACTCCATGGATGGACCAGACAACATTGCTGGGGCTCATCCATTCTGGTTATAAGAGTATATTCTCTCATGTCTTAAGGGGTGAAGGCCTCAGTGCAGCATATGGCATAGGAATCTCCCTGTTATGTTCTTGAGTCAGCCACTGGTGCCACACTTCACCTGGCTGTGCCCAAAATCACACCACCCCTGGGCTGGGATGGGTAATCCTTGAAGCTGCAAATCAGTTTTTATAGTAGTAGTGGGCTGCATAGGAGAGGATGCTTCATCTCACAGCAAAGCTCTGGAAAAGGCACCCCAAAGAGCTTTGCCCTCCCCATATAGCAGGAGGTCAAATTTTAGAACCAGCAGGCCCTGTCCTAAAGTCCTCACCCATATTTTGCACAGACAAGGCTCCTGTTGTAGCCAAGGAGAGTCCTGGATGCAGTCTGGGCTCTGTGCTTCTGGGAGGTTTTTAGTCTAGGAAATGGTGCCTGGGCTCTGAGCTAGAAATGCATAGTGCTGGGAGAAAAAGCAAAAGAATATATCAGCATCATAGTTGTCATCAGAAGACAGTCTCATTAGTGGCAGCAGATGGTTCTTGAACCCCAACTCCACCTGGCAAATTAGTTTCAATTATTTAAGTGGTTTCAATTCTGTCTATAACAGAGAGAGAGAGAAGCAACACAAACACAAAGGATGTGTCTCCCAGTAATGTTTAGAGAGTAGTTTTCACTTTAATTGGTTTGACTTATTCCCAGTTTTCTGGTCTGACATCTGAAGGCCCCCTCCATTTAATCTTTCAGTAGTGAAAGGAGATGCTTTATGCAGGCCTGAGATAACCCTCAGTGGTTCTTTTCCTCTGGAGTCAGCCTTTCAGATCTAGCCCAGTGCCCTACCTCAAGCAGAAGTTCTGTGCCTAGGGCTAAGGCAGAAGGGCCCAGCAGCTTGTGTGGGTAGAAGGTCCCCCCCCACCACTGAATTGGTGAGTAGCACGAGTTCTTGTCAGAAGCCTCAATTCTCTGTGGATATAGATGACATGTATAGACCTTTGAAACATTAAAAATTAGAAATTCTGAGATTTCACCAAGGAAAGCAAACAATGCAATGACAGTACACATCAGGTTAGGGCCATGGGTGTTGAGTACAGGGCATTTAGTTAGGAGGGGAGAGGAGACGTGGAAGGAATGGAGGGCATAGGAGAGTCTCAAAACAAGGAGCTGATCATCAGAGGACATGGTCACCATGGTGCTAGATGCCCAGGAAGGGAACAAGCTGGGCATCATGGAAGAAACCTGTTAAAAGCATTAGAGGAAACAATTATTCAGCACAGCATCAGCACTGCCTGGTTGTTATTCTTGTGCAAGGCATTTATTTTTTGGATGGTTTTAACTTTCTGCCATACACAAAATTTCTCCTTAATGATATGCCAGGTTCTGCCTTCCTCAGTGCCTGACCCTGATTGCTAATAAAAGCTCTGCTGCCTTGTACTGAGATTAAAACAAAGCTACCACATAGCCTTCCAGGTGACGGCATTAGTCACCATTCAACCGATTATATTTCAGGGGAGCAATCTATTACCAATAAAGCGATCTACCCGCAGCAGAGGTCAAGGCTGAATAGTGGCTGTTAATTGCTTATGCTTTCTGGGACCAATTGAATTATTTGTAATCCCTGCCTGCTACACTAGCACATAGTCTAGAGGCAGAACCAATTCTCCCTCAAATGAAAAGCCATAAATCCTGCTGTCCTAACGCCCACACAATCACTCACCTCCAACCCAGTCCATCTGGACACTACCCTGAAACCCCTGACTAGTGAAATTCAAAAGCACAAAACCTAAACTAGCTACCAACAGGAAGACTTTTTGCCATTTCCCATTCATTTCCATCCAACTTCTTTAAAATTCACTATGATTTTTCCCAAATCATCTTTCACTTAATTAAAAATAGGTGTGGGACTTTCACAGGTTTTTTTATATCACCTTTGACATATTGTGCCTTCTGGTTCCATTTTCATTGGAAGCTCTGGTAGTACTTTTTCAAGCTGGTATAAATGAACGACGCACATAGTTGACATGAGAAGGCAATTATTGCCGATGAATATAAGACAAAGTACATTTCTGAGGAAAAGGAGAAAATTCATAGCTGGAGTGGACTGCTTTTCAGAAAGCTATAGCAGCTTTCCAAGCAGTGAGTGTGCTTTTTAAGTGTTCGTTACCATATGGTTCACCCCATCCCTCTTCATTGATGAGCCCAAGTCATTAAAATGCTACTGACTTGTTACATGTACATACTCAGGTTTGTGGTTGCCAGTTGCTTAGACATGGCAGCAGGGAAGAGAACTCATGGCAAATAGTTCCAGTGTTCATCGGCCTGTATAGCACACCTGAGCTAAAGGAAAACCCCATCTCTCCCCTAGGTTTCTCCAGAGTATGACCTAGCATAGGGTTGTCTGCCTTATAAATGGCCAGGTGCCCCATGCAGAGTGAGCTGCACCAGTGTGAACCATGTACCCTCCAGGCCAAGCACTGCACAGGTGCCCTTGCTGCACTCTTAGTTCCCCAGGCTGCAGGCTCTCCTGGCACTGTGGCCATGCCATACTGTCTTGCCCTGCCCCTTGAGCTGAAGGCAGGAAGTGGAAGCCAGAGGAAGGAGATAGAGCCTGAACTCCTCAGCAATGAAGGGAGTGGTGGCTGGTTGGGAGCCCAGGGAAGCAAAATAACCCCTTGTATGCAGGCCATGGGCTACCAGTGGGACAGCCCTGGCCTAAAGTCTCTGTATAGGGTAAAGCTACTGCAAACTGAGACACAACTAAATGGCTGGAAGATCCTTCCCTCTCTCTCTCTCACACACAAAGTATATCCAAATATATGCAGTAACAGTAACTGACTTTACTTAATCCTGAGAGTGACCTCATTTCACTCTGCAGCCTCTTAAGGTAATTACAGAAAATATTTCTCCCAATGGAGTATTCAATAATAGTACTAGAGGCACGTATCCACTGGGGCTGAGTTAAGGTTGCTTGGTTTCCAGCCAGAGTTTTCTGTATTTTGACTTCTATTTTTTCAAACTGGATAACAGAGGACCCTGAAAGCTGTGTGATAGGAGCTCTGGGGAGCAAGGAGGGAGGCAGTGTATGATTCTTGTTCTATGCCAATCTGCAGGCTGGGAGGATGGAAGGATCTACAGGTTCCCTAGATCCCTTCTCACACCCATGCTGTGGTTCCCCCCAGAATTGAAGTGTGCGCCTCATGCCCTACCGTGTAACCATGTGCCATACCTTTCTCCGTACTTGCCGTAGAATTACATGAAGGAGCAGGATCTATATGCCCCTTGCCCCATATGGCTCCTGCTGGACTTCAGGGGAA
>NW_005841832.1:774926-819518 GCF_000455745.1 Alligator sinensis | reverse complement strand
CTGCTGAACTGAAGGGGAAAGATGCCACTGTATTCAAGATGATCAAGACTGGTATCTGGCTTTTAGGGGAACCAGAAGGGGAGTCCACTCCTTGCTTCTCCAAGTGACTCAAATGCTAATCTCTCTGGCTTGAAGACAGAGAGCAATCAGAGCAAGTAGCAGAGAAGCCTCAGATGTTCCAGCTGAGTTTTAATCACTCCAGATGTTCTCAGCTAAAAGTGATTAAGACCTACAGCCCTGAACTGAGTGAAAAGGATAGAGAGAAGTCCCAGAGCCATCCAGCAGCCCTCTTACTCCTCGTCTCCAAGAGGAAGGTGTTCGTCTTTCCAGAGAGCTTTCTGAGCTACTTGGTGAATAGCTCTATAACATCCATCTCACAGCTACTGGCAGTGGTTTCTTCAGAGTCATGTCAGAAGTTTATGCAGGAGCAGAGAAAGACTGCCTGTTTTTCACTGGGGCTTTTCATTTACACCTGTCTGGGGCTGGTATCATGGCTTAGTTGAAGACCATCTGTGTGACGATTTTGGGAATTTGCCAATATTCTACTTGAAGTGAAAGTGGACAAAATAAGAAAGTTAGTTCCACCAGGAAGGATAATAGCCAGACAAGAGATCACCTTAGCAGGAACTACGAACAGTTGTTGTGGGTGATCAGGGTGCTGCTACCTGATAGACAAGATGGCAAGGGGACTCTCTCACTATCCATCCTACAGGAGGGGGAAGAGAAGGAAAACAAAGCTGGCTGTGGAGTAGAATCACTGCCAACACCCCTGACGGCCCTGATCCCAAACCCAAAGATCACTCCAGAATGGTCAGGGCACTGAGGTGGGGAAGTGTTTAAGGTGTTTTATGTTGGTCTGTCCACCTCTTGTGCTGTCTAAAGTAAAGAATAATTGTATTAGAATCAGAGATGTAGTAGCACACCTCTGTGCCCGGGGCAGCCACAGTGCTGACAGCAGCAGTGTGATTAGCCGCTGCTGCGGTCATGACTATTTTTGTGCCCCACATCCCAACAGAGAAGCACCCAGGGCTGCTGGTCCAGCTGTGCCCTCCCACCTCTTGGATCTTGTAGGCTACAAATATCTCATGTCCCCAAAGAGGGGAAGGGTAAGACAAAGTGCCCACGCAGTTAAAGCTCTAGAAAAGGGTGTTAATAGACAAATGGGGTGTCCTAGAAAGAGGTCAGCACTGGTGCTGAGGGCTTGAGGCATCATGGATCACAGGGACCATTTCTGTGAAGAAGTAACAGACAGAGTCTGTGTCAAGAAAGTGTGCCAGAGAGGCCAAAGGAGGAGATAGTACTGGAACCTACCCAGACAGAGGGAAGCTTGAGAACATACAGCCCAAGTGTGAGTGACCCAAACAGCAGGCTGGTGAATAGGTGGCAGAGGGACCTTGGACAGAGCTGTGGCTGGAACATACACTGGTACGATAATTTCGTTGTATTGTTATATACTGCAAATACTTTTGTTCATCCTTGTTTAGGGTAATGACAGTATCTATTGTACCACTTGTAAAGGAAGGGCAATTGGGAAAAATACCCTGAGCCTGACTGCTTATTTTTTGTCTGAACAAGGAAATAACCAGCTAGTTAATTATCATACCTGATTTAATGAATGGTGATATGCCAAAAACAAGCAAAGTTGTGAAACTGTTCCAAGAACCTGCCTAAACTTCTAAGCATAGTACAACAGAGCCAAATTCAGTAGCTTGCACTGAATATAGAGAGCATAAATTCATCTTTAAAAATGCTGATGAAATCTGAGAGTACATTTAGATTCACTGTGCAGTTACTCGCACATCCCAGATTTATATGCTGATAGGTCATGTGGTTACACACTTTTTTACTCAGCAGTGGTGTTCTACCACCTGTTTGCACTGCATTCGCATTCAGTGTTCCTGGAAGCACCTACTAAATGCAAGTATAACTCTTGAAATCATAACCTTGTGTTTACTCAGTGAGTGCTGTGGAATTGTTCTCAATGTTGAGCATAAATCCCCAAACAGCACTGATCTGAACTCCCTTGCTTTCCATATAAACACTTCACTAATTGAGCTGATAGTCTGCATCTGCCATGGACAATTGAGCAGGTAGGACAGCATCAGGGTAGGTACTAATGGTACAGCACATCCTTGCTGGTTATGCCAGTTTTGGGGATAGTTTAGAACTACTGCTTCTCCACAGTACAACTGCAGTCACACTGTCCATGGTGTAACTATCCCACAGGTCGCAGAAAAAGCTGGTCGTGACTCTGGTGAGGTACTGTCTGCCAGGGATAAATAGGGAGAGGACATCCTGTTCAGGCACAGAGACATAACAACTGCACGTTGAAGGAAGGGGAGTAGAAAATGGGGGAGAGGCAAAGGTACAAGAGTGGGGTTCTGTTCACAAAGACTAACAGCAGTTGCTTGCGGCAGGCAAACAGAAACTCTGCCTTTATGGACAGAGATCCCACCAGGGGAATAAGCAGGCTTATCTGAGAGTGGTGCTCATCAATCTCTCCTGTCCAGCTGCTGGTTGTCACGACCCAGTGATTTTGGTGCCTCGGCACTATGGAATTTCTTGGCCACATGAGAGCTCCTTTGCACGGCAGAGTGTTCTGCTGCAATTGAGAACCCGCGTGTAGGAGAGAGTTCCTGCCAATTTGCAGTTTCCTTTGCAGGATGCATTTCTTCTTTGCAGCACAGAAATGCACGGTGCAAAGAGTTCCCACTATTCGAATGTAAATTTGTGTCCCGCCATTGGCCAGTGCTAAATTATTCACACGTGGCGGCTAGTAATTGGTTCGCTGGCCCTTTTAAATTCCCCGCTATCTGACTTGCGGCTGCCAATCGATAGACTGATCACCTATCGATCTTTCTTCCCGTCACCGAGCGCAACCCCGACGTACCCCTTTCCCCGCCGGCTTCGAATTGCTGACGGATTAACTGGCTTGGGCCCCGCCAGCTGGAACAACTCGCGTGGTGGTTCAGACGACCGGACCACCTGCGTCGTGATTGCAAGCGGTGTGAGTAAAGTTTTTTACAACCAATAAGTTGTGTCTGCCTCTCCATTCACCAGCCCGCCCTAACGTACGACCAATTTCTAACGTAACTCGAGTCGGCTCTGGCCGTCCGAGACACTGGTCTCCTGCTGTTCCTGTTCATCACCCTAGATCCAGTAAATGGCCACCTCCATCACGTGGCAAAGGAACATTGTCCATTCAGGAGGCCAGTTCAGCCCTGCTTCTGGGTGTAGACACATTTATGCTAACAAACCCTTAGCAGATTCCTTCAAAGCAAAGCAGTTGACAAACATCCCAAAGCAAGGCAGGCTAAACACGGCAGTTCCCCAGTTCCTTTTGTGTGCTGTTTCAAGTCCTCAGTCTCCAGGTCATCTATCTGAAAGTTAACAATTCCTCTTCTTCCATAAATCCATGCACCTGTTCAATTCCTTCTCCTCCCTTCCTGCATTCCTATTCCAAAAGCCCCATATCTCTGCTGATTTCTCTATCATTCTCACAGCCCTTTTCTTGAAGCCTGCTTCTCAGGGCTTCTGCCAGAGGGTTCTCCACAGCATTTTGCTCCCCAGACCTCACTCCTATAGAGATCAAGACCTGTAGAGTTACTTTGCATGGGAACCTGCCTTCAGGATCAACCCTCTTGTTCTTTGACTAAACCTTGAGTGAACTGGTTCCACAGCACTGGCCTTCCACACAATCTGTATGCTCCTCATCCCTGCTAATACTTCCCAAAAGTTCACCCTCCCAGCAACTCTCTTCAGCTCTCACTCTCCACTATAGCTAGGAACTGGCAAGTCTGTGCTACTCTCTCAGCTGCAGCCTGGGTCTTTATAGAGGCCAGATGCCTTCTAACAGGTCCTGATAAGAAACAAACTGCTCGCAGGAGAACTGGCGCCAGTTCCTCTTAACAGTGCCGGTCACCCAGTCACTTTCCACTCCCACACTATAAACAGCATATGGCACTTTATGATCTTAAAAGGCCAAATTCATTTACAAGACAGATAAGATATGATTGCTGCACAGCATTTATATTTGGCACAAGGCACAACCTTCAGCTAGACACTAGACAAATTAGAAGAGACATAGCATCTGCCCCTAAGAGACTTCCATCCAAGCAGAAATGTGACAAAACAGTGGGCAGAGATGGAGGCAGGGTGAATGTGACAAAACAGTGGGCAGAGATGGAGGAAGGAGGGTCCAGGATGCTAGTCACTAGCTGTGGGGCTAGGAGAGCTGGCATCTATTCCTGCCTGTGTCACTGATCTTGTTTATGATGTTGGACAAGTCACTTTGCTGCACATCCATTACATGGGACTGTTGGCTCCTTGGAGCAGAGACCGGCTTGGTAGGTGTAGAGCTCAGCCTGCATTACGGCTGCTAGAGGATGCCTATAATAAGAAGCATTGTGAGGGAAAGTCAAAGGTTACAGCTCAGGACCTAGCCTTCACGGCATGCCCATGTCTTTTGTGAAAATAAGCTGTCTGTCGTATTGTATTTGTTCACAATGAATATGTGAGCAGTAAGAAAAATAAGCAGGGGGACAGGTTCTCCCTCTTCCTGCCCTCACCCATTGCTTTTTCCTCCTGCTTCTTCCATGACTAACAGCGAGACTGTCTGCAAGTCTCTTCCAGTGCAGATACTTTTGTTCCACTGGACACTGGGGGTAGGGGGCAGCAAAAAGTGGGGATGTAGCTACAGGTGGCCCTTGCTCAGCCATGTCACACCTGGATAGCACCCAGCCCCACCCAACTCTGAATCTATGCAAATGCTGAGTTTGTGGAAGTTTCTTAGCCACTTTTAAACCATGGTCTCTGAATGCTAGATGTACAGGTATGGCATTTAAATGTATCTGAGATATTAACTGTTTGAAATATAAAGGATTTGCTGTGAAGTAAGACCCAGGTCATCACTAATCCAATGTAATTTAAAGCTTACTCAAATTTATCTTCCTTGCTATGCCACTGGCAGATATTTGTTCCTGTGCCACTGTATGGGAAGGAGGGGGAATAGGTGCTGCCACTGTATCAGCACACTAGTCAGTGTCCTACCCTTGGAACAGAACTCCAGAGACCTGGGCCTAGTTCAGCCTGGCAAAAGCCAGTAAGATCTCTGTCAAACTTGCAGGGCACAAGATTGTTTGGCACAGACTGCAAATCCAAGCAGGGTGCTGGGGCTGGCTTCACTTGATGGACAGCCGTTCTGCAGGATATTTCTTCCTGCCAGCCCCATAATAGCCAAGACCTGAATTGTGCTGCAGTGGTAATTATTTCCTCTGCAGTGTCAGACAGGCATCATCTCTCTTTTTCTCTCGTCTTTGTCTCTTCTGCTGTAGCTTGGCAATCAGGTGACAGTCAGCTGTAGAGGGCAGCTCCAGGAGCTGGGGAGGGGTATGTGGGCCTGGTGTAGCCTCAACACTGAACAAGAATATTTTATAGCTTAGACATATTGTAGCTGGACACATTGGGTAAAATGATGGTGCAGGCACTTTCTGAAAACATAATGCGGGGACTGAGGGCCACGAGCTGAGGAGACCCATGTAAACTCCTGGGATTGGCAGATTTGGAATGCCAATCCCAGGAATTCCTGCAGGGAATGCAGCTGGAGCAATGTCTGCAAATCTTCCTGTTCAAAGGAAGCAGCTAGAACCACCCTTGTAAAGGCCCCTAATGGACCTTTCCCTCATGCCTCCTACTCTCAGATGTGATGCATCATGTAAGCCAACATGGCAGGATGCAGTGGTTAGGGCACTGGAATAGGGACAGACATTCAAAAAGCCCAAGCCTGAATTGATTCACTCTTTGCAGGTTAGTCTAAACTGTGCATCTTAAACTGATTAACAACTGGACAGACATGCTCTGTTAAACCAGGAAATGCAGGCACCAGAGCATGCCTGGCCGCCACTGCCAAAGGGGAGGGAAGAGAGATGCCCTCCAAGGCTCTCACCCCTCCCTGCTGGAGCAGAGGAGGGCCACTAGCTGGGGCTAAAAGACAGGGGGTGGGGAAAAAGTCCTTTCTCTGAAGCAAGGTATTGAACACAGCAATTTGCAAAGCATACAACAGGGGACTACTAAAAATATTTGCCTAAGCTAAGATATAGTCCAGTAAAACACAGCATACACAACTTAGTTTAACTTAAAATGTAAACCAGAAAGACAAGAGTTAGTTTTACTAATCCTGAGGGCAGAGTGTCTCCTTACAGCCAGGCATTCAGAAAGGCTTTGTTTACATGTTCTGCTTTATAATGTAAATGTAGCTATCTGCATTCTTTGATGCAACTTCTCTTAAGTGAATCTCCAGCCTGTGTGATCACTGATGAATGATTGTCAGGTCTTTGCCAATGCTTTCCACCCCTCAGTCTGGTCCTGCAAGTCTTAGCTCTGGGCTCAGAACTGCAGCAGGGCTTGGATCTGCACACTTATCTGCTTGCTTCTCTCCCCTGTTTTGGGACCACTGCGCAAGCCACACAGACTGCAGCCAAAGCCCTGGTACTCTGGGGGAGAGAGGGGACAGAGGAAGCGATTAACTCCATCCCTGCCTGTTTGCAGGCAAGCCATGGAGGTATGGCTGGGGTTGGCAAACAGAAGCTGTAGTCCCCAGGGTTTTCCAGTGGAGGGAGAGGGGCGGAGGGAGAAATTTGCCACAGGGGCCATGGCAGGCCAGCATCTGGCCGCACCTGCCCCTGCTCTGGCTAGAGAGCAGAGGGGAGGGGCCAGCCCTGATGTGGAGCCCCACCCAACCCCAGAGCATGCCGGGATGCTGGGGGAGTCTGATTTATCTTAAATCAGCAAGGGGTCTGGGACAGACATTGCATAAACCGGTTTGAGCCAAATCAGTTAAACAGGTTTATCTCAAACTGGTTTCAGCCATTCTCAAACTGGTTTATGTGCACTGAACATCTGTTCTGTTACAGGTTTAAACCAGTTTCTGATCACTTAAACTGGTTTATGTGTAATGTCTGTCCTTAGCTGAGATGTAGGTTCTGCTGATGGTTGGTAATTTCCTGAGTAACCCTGGGCAAGTTCTTTCCCTTTCAGTGCCTCAGTTCCTCATCTGTAAGATAGGGACTAAGGATACTTATTTTTCCTCTGTAAAGTGCTTTTGTTGCAAATTGGCAGCACAGTGCTGGTCAGCCATAAAGGACATAGCCATGAACTGGGAAGAAGAGGCCAAAAATGTAGTATACAACAGTTGGACAGAATTATAACACAGTGAGACTTAAATCCAGACTCCAACATCATCGTGTCTGTAAAATTAGGAAGATCTATTTTATTTCACGTAGGGGGAGGAAAGTGGATCCAACTTGGTCTTAGGTTACTTGTAGAGAGCTTCCCGTCAACACTAAGTGCATGGGAGGAAAACATCCCACTCAAAAAGACTAGTAAGTAGATTAGATAGAGCCAAATAAGGTCTCTTCTAACATTGATAAAGCAGATTCAGATCTGAGTCACACCAGTGTAAATCCAGCTTAACTCTTGATTCATTTTAATGGATTTATACCAGATCCTTAGTACTGCGACCCAGGAAAACTGGGTCTGTGCCAAACCTCAGGGAATACAACAGAATTTACTTACTTACTCAGTAGGCTGCACTTAATTTCCATAAAACCTTTCATAAAAAATAAATGCATGAGGTCTCTAACTTTGAGCTGTGCTTGTATTTCCCCAGATAGATGGAGCAAAGCTAATTACAGGACAAGTTCACCAGTGAGAAAAACCTGCAGCTTTGATTTATCTATGAGGTTGAAATGGGCTTAAATAGAAGGGCCAGCTCCAAGTCAGCCCTAAAGTCTGGGGTGTTTGTCCAGAGTCTGTGTGGCTTGAAGCTGTTCCTTGCACAAGTGGCATCAGTTGATTCATTGCAGGGTTCTCAAATCCCCTAATGTCACTAGTGTTAAGGAAAGGAAGGCATCTTACTGGTATTTGTGTGCACACTAGCAATGGAAGTTTTCCCCCTTGACAGCTGTAAATCCCAGCAAGTGGAGCAGTGAGTAAATAGCCATCCTTGCAGAGCCTCCTCCTGGCTCACATGAGTGTTGGCAGGAAATCATGAATTTTCCTGAGGGCAATGTTCTAAACAACCCCACCATGTCACTGAAAAAAGCAACAGTCTGGGCAGCTTTTTGCCTATTCTTATGAGGTAACTGCACCTTTTAAGTAAAGGGTTACTAGCTTCCCTGTGACAGAGCAGGTGCATCCTGGCAGGACCTAATGTAGAAGAAGGTTTAGCAGCTAGGGCTAAACAGTGGAGAAAGAGGAGGTAGGAAGGAGGTAAAAGTTTGGGGTTGTGGTGGGAAACCTATAGTGGTTTTCTGGTAGCTAGGATATCCCAAGAGGCTTCTGAGGAGATATTGCAGGCACTTCCTGGAATGTGCACTTACTTAAGAAATGGTAAAAAGTCTCTGGGGGGAAATGGAGACTTGTGGTCTACTCATCATTCCCTGGATAACTGGGAGCAGTAGAGGATCTGCCTGTGAATCTGGAGAGGGCTGAAACCAGGGAGAGCAGGTAATAGATTTTCCCCAAGAGAAAAGCTTGGATAGAAGATGCTCTAGCTGTGTGAGAGAGAAGTCTCAAGTTCTGTTCTCCCTGCTGGTACCTGAACCTGTGGGGTGGTGTTACAACAGCCTGGAAAGCAAGTTACGCACATAACTAGCTAGTCTGCCCTAGGGAGAGAAAAGCTACCACAGCAAGGAGAGGTATATGCTTGTATTTCTTTCCCTTTCTTTGGTGCTGACTTCATTTTTCTGCTCTGCCTGCTATTGACAGTGAAGCCTCTGTTTGTTGGATCCCAACCTCATAGCAGTTGGAAAGATAATTATCTCCTCAGCCGCCCCCCTTGAGGTCTCCTGTTCCTAGCAGGGGGAGGGGTATACCCTGCCTCAGTGGTGTAGTTGATAAGATAGAGACTCAGATGCCTTTGCCATCAAGCAGACCTCTGTGATTAAGAGGGATTGTTCTGCTCTTAATTAAAACAGGACAACTGAGCACGATTAGCTTGTGTAAAAGGCAGGAGCTGAATTCTTTACCGTGGTCACAAAGGGAGACTATAGCAGCACAGCTGCAATCTTCTTATTCCTGGAGGGGGTGGGAAAGAAGGCTGTCATTTATTTGATTAGTACTTAAAACTTTTCTCCCTTTTTTCTTCCAAATGGAAAGTGAAATGACTGAAGGAAGGGAGGGAGTGTATTCCTATTTAGGCATGTGTCTATATGCATGTGTGTAGCTGTGAAAGGGACAAGCTGGCTCTGGACTTGCTTCTCCACTCACTTGCATCCTTTCCACACCAGCGTAACGCCACTGACATCAGCGGTATGACCTCAAATTTGCAACAGTCAAATGGAGTTAAGGGAGTATCACTGAAGTACTTCAGTGGGTATCTGTCCTGGGTACTTTGTATGGGTAATTAACAATAAAAGAGGGAGCATGGGCATATCCAGGTTTACTGAAGTGGAGAGCAGCACACCACCCCTCAGACCATGTGATAATGGGGGTGATACGTGGCTGGAGCTCCTGGGTGGCAGGGAGTGCTGGGGAACTGGGCAGGGAGCAGGCACAGGAAGGGAGGATCTGCTGCTGTCCCCGGCTGACAAGGGTGTGGGGAGAGCCCAACTGCTTCTACCCCACTCCAAGTGGAGGCTGTGGGTGGTGGCTGCATGGGGTGCTGGGCTTGGCTAGAGACAGCGAAGGTTGGTGCACACTTCCCTCCTTCCAGCACCTGCTCCTGCCCACCCTTTCCTCCAGGTGTCCCTCACTGCCCAGAGACAGGCACTGGAAAGAAGAACTTGCACACCACTGCTGTTGTCTCCTGCTGAGCCCAGCCCCCCATGCAGCCATTCCCTGCAGCCTCTGGCTGGAGTGGAGCAGGAGCAGCTCTAGGGCCGTTCATGAACCCAGGTCAGCTGGGGACAGTGGTGATGGCAGCAACGACAGAAGGGGGATGCGACCACACAGCTGCACCACCCTGGATCTTCCCCTGGGATGGAGGCCTAGTTAATACCTGAGGTAATGCATGAAAGTCAGTATTACCTGAATCTTTGCATGTTCCTGGGACTGTCAACACCAACAACCCACCTTACAGAGTTTGTAATGACTGGATGGGACTGACTGTAATTACTCATGTGATCTGTCCCTGCCTCAACTGCGTTCATAGCAAGGCTTTCCCCAGGATGGATACTTGACAAAGACCACTGAGATAAAGCAACAGTCTGCTGATTAGGTGACATTGGTGTAAAAGGAAGAGGACTGGGGGGTGAGTGGAGCAGAAGAGCTAAGTGTGAAGTTGGATGGACTGGGATATACCAAGGCAACAATTCAAAGGAACTTGGGCCAAAACCTTCAGTCAGGTTTTCAATTTTCAGCCCTGATTCAGGCATCTAGCCAAGGCCTGATTATCAGAAGGACTGAGCATCTGCTGCTTTGATGGCATTTGGCATTAATACTTACTCTCCCTTGTTAGTGCTTACACCTTGTTAAATGTTTGTCCACCTTACCTGGGGTTGTTTGTCACTTATCCCAGAATACATGTTTTACTGGTTCAGTCCTTCGTGAAATTTCAGTCCCTCCAGCCTACTGAGTTTTTGCTTTTCTCTAGTCTCCTTCCTGTTTGCCTTATGATAGGGCAAAATCCAGACTGGCCCCTTAGGTGCCTCCAATTTAGGGTTTGGCATATCTTAAAAATTGCCCCCACCCAGGCTCCAGTGGTGGAGCCTGCCCTGGCAGCAGGCAGCTCCTGGGAGCAGGGAGCAATTTCCCACCCCCTGCTGCCAGGCTGACCAGGAGCACATTTGCTCCTGGTCAGGTGTCAACACATGCACTATTGTGCAGTAAATAGTCTTGAGCAAATTTGCCGCTTGGATTTGCAGGTAGCAAATTTACTCATGATTAGAGCCAATTACTGTGCAGTAAGCATCTGCATGTGTAGATGTGGATGCTTACTGCAAAGTAATCAGCTCTACTGCACAGTAAAATGTCTTGTGTAGATGCACCCACAGATAGGGAATTTGATATCATGAAAACAATGAAAGTGTGTTATGTCTCCCTTTTTCCAGTGAAAAGGTTGATGACTTGTTTCCAGCCTAAGATATTGCCTGGGTGATAGCTGTTGCTTCACAGGACTACCATTTCCTTCTACTGCTTTATAGGGCTAATGGTACAGTCCACAACACTGGAAAAAAACCTTTTAACAAACAAACAAGAAAAGATGCATGGGATCTAGAATTGGTCAGGAAGAGGCTTCCTGATCTTGTATAACTTTTGGAGAGTTCAAAAATGTTTCTGTCCTGTCTCAGAGAGATCTATCCCAGAATAGCCAGAAGACTCAGACATGCACAAAGTGGTATACCCAAGTTCAAGTCTCAGGCCAGGATCAGGAAGAACAGAGAAATGAAGCTTAGTTTTCTACCAAGTGAGTGCCCCAACCACTAAACTATCATGAGGTTGGTAGTTCTTATTTTTTTCTCATCTCCCGCTCATCAAATTTGCATCCTAGAACCAAATTTTTGTCAAAATGTGTATGTTCCCAGTTCTCAAATCAACATTCAAAACAGAAATATTATTTTGTGGGAAAACTACCAACTGACTCAACTGGTACCTTGTACTTGAGGCCTTTGTCTCTTTCCTAAGCAGGAAATCTATGGGATGTTTTGGTACCACACTTATGGGCCACAACTAACACAGTTTGGAAAACCTACCTTAGTGAGAGGCTAAAGAAACTCTATATATTTAGCTAATCCAAGAGTAGACTAGGAGGTGACTAGGTCATGGTTTATTTTAATTTCCCCTTCCCCCCAAAGACTCAGACAGGTTTATAATACAAGCAAGATGCATTATACAAAAGCATTAAATAATGAGTAATAAAACAACTCCCCAAACAGTGCCTTACTCCAGAACTTAACCACACTTGCTAAGACCCTGCCCAGAAAGAAAGCAAAAGTCTTACACTGCTTGCAGAAGCATCATTCTCATCTTCAAATTAACCATACTTAGTTCCGTCTGCCTTTCCTCATCCTTGCATCATGCTTGCATTCCAAACCCTTCATAACCTTTGTCACTCATCCTGAGACCCTCTCTGGTTGTGTAAGTGCATGAAGTAGAGATCCTTGGAGGCTTGCCTCTGTAATCTATGCAAGATACAACCCAGTGGTTGGAAGTGTGATGGCTGGAAAATGGTATCTAGAGGTTTGCTTTCGGGAATTGACTTGTAGGTAAAGTAGATATGTATTAGAACAATGGTCCTGGTTAAAGCCTGTTTGTGAAAGTTTACTCAAGGCCCACTGTGTCTGACAGGCAAGCAGACACACAGGCTGGGAAATTGAAGAAATGTGCCATACTGTTCCATAACATGAGATAAGGTGGCACCAGGTCACGGTGCCCAAGTGCACAGCCCTTGGGATTTCTGGTTTTGGGGGAACAGACCAAATTAGAAGGACACTGGTAAAGCCCAAATTAGGATGTGTGCATGTGATGGGGCTTGTGAAACAAAGGAATATGCTGACAGGACAGAACGTGGACGGTATGATGACCACTCATCAATGGCCAGAGATTAAGTCATCAGAAAGGGAAAAGAATACAAAAGAAGGGATTTCAGAGCAGCAAAGGGTCACCGAGAGAGGAACCCAAGGCCACCATGGATAGAGGGTACACCACCAGCCCATCTCATCTACCCCACTGGGTGTGGGGCAGGGGGGCGGGCCTCAGCCTCTAACCTCCAGGCTTGTGACTTCTGACATTCAAAGAGAACCTCCGGGTGAAGCTCACGTACTAGCCAGATGTACCTTCCCTCTGATGACAACTGTGGGACTGGTAGATATAGACTTTTTCACATTATTCTGATCTGTTATTACTGTGCATCAATACAATTCGCCTATTATCAAATGGAAAAGTTGTGGTTGGTCTGAGGGTTTTGGGTTCATCCAGAACAGGGTATCTGGATCCTAAATCCAGTGCCAACTGGAAGTAGAACCTGGGTAAATTCTGACTTATAAATAAGCTTAAAAAAATGATGGTAATTAATCACTGGAAACACTTCCTTAAGGATCTAGCGAATTGTCCATCATTTGAAATGCGTAGGGTTTTTGTTTTTTAATTAAGTGTGGATGTCTTTCAAAAAAACACATCCTGGCTCAACCAGAAGTTATGAATTTAATATAGGAACTACTGCATGAGGTCCTCTGACCGTTGTGTAGGGGTCAGATTAAAATAATTATAATATTTTGTTCTTGCCTTAATATCTCCCATTTCTACACTGAAGATGAACTGCTGCACTGCTCTTGCAAGCATCCTGAAAGTTCTAATAGCCATGTTTCCCTGACAGCACCTACTGATGGGAGTACTCAGGCCTTGACAGTAAGGACAACAAAAAGCACTTTAGAAAAATGCTGCCTACTATGATCAGCAGCTTTTAAAATGAAATACAATTGTAACATAAATAGATATAAACCAGTCCCAGGGGCAACTAAACTAAATGTTTGCTGAATTTCCACTTGCTGTCATGAAAGAATGAGACCCCTAGGTTCAACCACTCATGACATTGTATTAAATCAGGTGTTTACGCTGAAACGGGATAGAAAGAGCATTGCAAAAAGCCCAGGAGAAAAGCACTCTTCCTAGAAGTCATTAGCAGTGTAAGCACTGCATTCTGGGTCTCGGTTATTCAGTAGGACTAGAACCTGAAGAAGTGCTGGATGTTTCAATTCTTCCTTACATGGCAATAAATGGATCCACTTTCAGGTATGCTTAAGTGACTTAAGAAGTCTGAAGTCATAAACAATTGAAACAGCTTCACACAAACCTTACCAAAAGCCCCCTCACCTTTGTGCTAAATTCAGACATGGAAAATGTGAGCTCCAAATGGATTATTCCTGAGAATGTGTGCCAGGTTACATGAAACCATTCGCTGACAACAGTTGAACCAATTCAGATGAAATAAAAGCCATGCCAGCTCTATTTCCCCAGCAAACATCACTTTTGCAAAAGTTCAAAGAAATACAGTGTTGCCAACTGTTGCAATTTCTTTCCTGCATGATGGGATTTTCACTGACAGGTTTGGAATTAAAGTGGGGTAACGTATTTTGGCTGGAACTTGCTTAGATAAAATACACAGGTTTGGCAATGCTGCAAACTTTTGTGAATCATCTCAGTTCCACTGCATTATTCGTTTTGTAAGGAAGGGAAGGAGCAAAGCCAGCCTGAGTTGTGGGATTTTTTTGCTCTCTGATCATCCCTTCCCTTTGTGAGAATG
The DNA here is from genome assembly GCF_000455745.1 of Alligator sinensis. Taxonomy (NCBI): domain Eukaryota; kingdom Metazoa; phylum Chordata; order Crocodylia; family Alligatoridae; genus Alligator; species Alligator sinensis. Next base: position 805,279 of record NW_005841832.1, on the reverse strand, counting down.
ATGTCAACATTTAACCTAACAGGCAGCTCTACTTGCTCCCTGATTGTCTTGTCTTTCACATTGGGTGGGCAACGGACCACATAGCTAAGTAGAGTAGGTTTTCCAGCAAGTCTGAAATCCATCAAGGGTCCGGAGCTTCTGGCATTATGGCCAGACTGAATCCAGCACCAGTGAAAACCCCACTAGGCACAAAAATAAGCGCCCCGCGCCCTCCAAAAAAAAAGTTGGTAACATTTTATTTCTTTGAACTTTTGTAAAGACAGTCTTCACACATGAAGTCCAGTTGGCTCAGCTCTTATTTTATTCAAACTGGTTCATCCATTGTTGGTGAAAGATTTCACATGGCCCTTAGCTAGCTCATTTAAATGCCCAGGAGACACTCACAGGGTTACCAGATGTTGTGAGTTAGCCAGAAAATGAATAAGCATGATTTACAAAACCAAGGGTGCTTTGTCCCTGAGCATTCATGGTTAATATATGTTGGTGGGCACAGTTGAGTTTTAATTATTGATGGTAACATCTCTGAGCCTGCAAGTATATGTGCTGCAGTCTATGCAGTAAAAGTCATGAATTCTGAGCCCTATGAGATCTCCTAGCAGTGCTGCCTCTATTCAGTGACTATAAAGGCTCTTACTCTTATATCTTGACTGAGTCATGGTTTGGGTGTGGTGAACTGTTTCAGATTTGGGGTATGATGCTTTTGCATTAATTTGCCCTTGTAGTTTAGGGAATCAGATTTTTGCTAAATCTGAACCTAAAGATCCTTCGAGGAGAGGAATTCTGTAAAAGCTGTACATGTCACAGGGCATGAGCTGGGAGGCTGCTGAATTCGGGTTAGCAATGAACACAGGAAGCAGAGAGAGAAGTCTCCAGACAGACACAGAAGTGAGAACCGGTATCTCTTTTTTGGGTATTGCCCCATCAGTTCATGAGGAGTTTTGCTGCCTGAGAGCTGTCTGAATAACATGGGAAGCAGTAAATATTACCCCCACATGTCACCCTGTTTCTACTTAGCACAAGAAAAATAATACCAACCCATAGGTCACTGAGGAGTCATTTCTCTTCCTCTATTTTCCAGCCTTCTTTTCTACTAGCCATCTAATAAATCTAATAAAATCTGTCTTGCTGGTGTCTAATTCAATTCTAGCGTCCAGAGAGCAGAGTTCCTATATCACTCATGGGGCTAACCAGCTACATCAGTGGCATATGAACCAAGCCAACAGGCTGCTGCAGGCTGTGCAAGGAGAGAGCAATTACCTGGGATCGGAACTTACTCACCCGATCAATTATAAGTCTACAGGTTTCTCTGAGGTTACATCTAACTGAATTATTCAGAGCGTTGAGCATCAGGGTCAGAAACAGCTGGCTGCTCCTAGCTTGATGCCTGGATAGTAAACAAGTTGTCATCTATTTCATTTTGAGATGCACTCCATGCAGTGCATACCATTTATGCAGTTTGTGCAGCCTCCCCACCTCAGCTCATTACAACAGTGTGCATCTACACTGTAGCCACAGGCTCCCAGGGAAGGATGTTCTTGTGTATGCCCTGGCCACCCTCTCCCACTCAAGTGAGCCTCACCTGGAAATACAGTAGTGAAGTCACTCTGGGTGCACCCCCCATGGCTGTGTTCAAGCACACTGGTGATGGATCTCAAGAGCAGCCCACCAAGAAGCTTCACTATCACACTACTAGCTTTGGCACACTGCTAGTGAGTGGGACTGGGTGAGCAGAGGGGGCAGGGTGAACATCTCTCCCCAGAGCACCAACCAGCCAGAGTAGACATCCACTATGTCTGAGAATCATAGAAAATTAAGGTTAGAAAGAACCTCAGGAGGTCATCTAGTCCACCCCCTATTCAAAGCAGTGTGTGTCTACGCTGCACCCCAGACTCCCAGGGAAGGGTGTTGTTGAGCATGCCCCAACCACCTTCTCCCACTCACATGTGCCTCATCTAGAAATGTGGTGAAGCCATCCCCAACTAGATCATCCCAGCTAAGGCTTTGTCTAGGTGGGTCTTAAAAACTTCCAAGGATGGAGATTTCACCACCTCTCTGGGTAATCTGTTCCAATGCTTTACTGCTCTCCTCATGAGAAAGTTTATCCTAATATCTAACCTAAACTTCTCTGGCTGCAGTGTGAAACCGTTGCTCCTGATCTGTCATCCACCACCATTGAGAACAGTCCAGCTCCATCTCTTTGGAACCCCCTTCAGGTAGTTGAAGACTGCTATTAAATCTCCTCTCAGTCTTCTCTTTTCCACATTAAATAATCCATTTTCCTCAGCCTCCTCTCAGAAGTCATGTGCTTGAGCCCCCAACCATTGTTGTTGCTCTTCACTGAAATCTCTCCAATTTGTCTACATCTTTTTTGTAGTGAAGTCCCAAAACTGGACACAGTACTCCAGATGTGGCCTCACCAGTGCTGAATAGAGGGGAAGAATTGCTTCCTTTGATTGGCTGGTAATGCTCCTATTAATGCATCCTAGTATGCCGTTAGCCTTCTTGGCAAGACGGGCACACTGTTGGCTCAAATCCAGCTCGTTGTCCACTATAACCTCCTTTTCTGGTCCTTTTCTGCAGAGCTGCTGCCCAGCCAGTCAGTCCCCATTGTGTACCAGTGCAAGGGATTGTTCCATCTTATGCGCAGGACTTTGCTCTTGTTCTTACTGAACCTCATGAGATTTCTTTTGGTCCAGTCCTCCGATCTGTTGAAATCTCTCTAAATCCTAGCCCTACCTTCCAGCCTATTTACTACTCCTCCGGTTGGTACAATCTACAAACTTGCTGAGGGTGCACTCCATCACATTTTCCTGGTCATTAATGAAGATACTGAATACAACTGGCCCCAGGAGCAACCCCTGGGGCACTCCCCTTGAAACCAGCTGCCAACTAGATATCAAGCCATTGATTACTGCCGTTTGAGCCCAACAATCCAACCAGTTGTCTATCCACCTTACAGGCCATTCATCCAGCCCATAATTCTTTTGCTTGCTTGCAAGAATGTTGTGGGAGACCATATCAAAAGCCTTGCTAAAGTCAAGGTATATCATGTCCACTGCTCTCCCCTCATTCACGAAGCCAGTCATCTCTGGCATGACTTGGCCTTGGTCAGGCATGACTTGCCATTGGTGAATCCATGCTGACTATTCATAATCACCTTCTCCTCCTCCAAGTGCTTTGAAATGGATTGCTTGAGGACCTGCTCCATGATTTTTCCAGGGACAGAGGTGAGGCTGACTGGTCTGTAGTTACCCAGACCCCCCTTCTTCCCTTTCTTAAAGATGGGCACTCTATTTTCCCTTTTCCAGTCATCTGGGACCTCTCCAGATTGCCATGAGTTTTCAAAGATATTGGCCAGCAGCTCTGCAATCACATCAGCCAACTCCCTCAGCACCCTCGGATGCACTTCATTTGACTCCATGGACCTGTACACAACCAGCTTTTCTAAACAGTTCCTAACCTGTTCTTTCACCACTGAGGGTTGCTCACCTTCTCCTCAAACTGTGCTGCCCAGTGTAGTAGGTCTGGGAGCTGACCTTGCTTGTGAAGACCAAAGTAAAAAAAGGCATTGAGCACTTCAGCCTTTTCATCATCATCTGTCACTAGGTTGCCTCCCACATTCAGCAAGGAACCTACACTTTCCCTGACCTTCCTCATGTTGCTAACATACTTGTAGAAACCCTTCTTGTTACCCTTCACATCCCTTGCTAGCTGCAACTCCAAATGTGCTTTGGCCTCCCTGACTTCATCCCTGCATGCCTGAGCAATATTCTTATACTCCTCCCTAGCTGTTTGTCAAAATTTCCACTTCTTATAAGCTTCCTTTTTGTATTTAAGGTCTCCAAAGAGCTCTCCGCTAAGCCAACCTGGTGACTTGCCACATTTGCTATTCTTCCTGAACATCGGGGATGGTTTGCTCCTGCACCCTCAGTAAGGTTTCTTTAAAATACAACCAGCTCTCCTGGACTCCTTTCCCCTTTGGCCTGGCCACCCAGGGGATTCTACCCATCAGTTCCATGAATGAGTCAAAGTCTGTTTTTCTGAAGTCCAGGGTCCATACTCTGCTGCTCTCCTTTCTTCCTTTTGTCAGAATCCTGAACTTGATCTCGTTGTGGTCACTGCTGCCTAAGTTGTCATCCGCTTCTATATCACCAACCAATTCTTCCCTGTTTGTGAGCAGCACGTCAAGAAGAGCATGGCTCCTAGTTAGCCTCTCCAACAGCTGCACCAGGAAGTTGTCCCCAACACTCTCCAAAAACTTCCTGGATTGCATGCGCACTGCTGTATTACCTTCCTAACAGATGTCAGGGTGATTGAAGTCCCCCATGAGAGCCAGAGTCTATGATTGGGAAACTTTCTCTAGCTATTTGAAGAAAGCCTCATCCACCACTTCCTCCTGGTCTGGAGGTCTACAGAAGACCCCCACCACAATATTGCCCTTGTTGCTCTCTCCTCTGACCTGAACCCAGAGACTTTCGACAGGCCTATCTTCATCTTCATACTGGAGCCCTGAACAATCCTACACCTTTTTTACATAACACACAACTCCTCTTCCTCTTCTCCCCCTGTCCTTCCTGAACAGTTTATACCCATCCATTGCAGTGCTCCAGTCATGTGAGCTATCCCACCAAGTCTCTGTTATTCCAATCACATCATAATTCCATTACTGTGTGAGGACTCTGAATTCTTTCTGCTTGTTTCTCAGGCTCCATGCATTTGTGTGACTAGTCAATTGTCCTGAGGTAACTAGTTGATTGTCCTGCTTTCTTGGGGGGGTTGCCGCAGCTAGCGGGGGCTGGGGCTGGGGCTGCGGTGGGGCATGTGAGCCCTGCAGGGGGGGTGGTAGTCTCTGCAAGGGTCATTTGACCCCTGTTGGGGGGCCATAGCCCCTGTGGGAGGGCAGCAAAATATATATTCATGTTTCATGAATACATGTATTTAGAATTCACTCTGGGAGTGCATCTACATATGCATTCATAGAAGCAGGGTCGGAAGGAACCTTGTAGATCAAGTCCACCCCCCTGCCGTAGGCAGGAGAGAAAACCGGGCTCAAATGACCCCAGCCAGGTAGATATCAAGCTTCCTCTTAAAGACCCCCAGGGTAGGAGCCATCACCACTTCCCTTGGAAGTTGGTTCCAGATCCTAGCTGCCCTGACTGTGAAGTAGTGCCTTCGGATGTCTAGTCTAAACCCACTCTCTAACAATTTGTGGCCGTTGTTCCTTGTTACCCGGGGAGTGCTGGGGGGAACAGGGTCTCTCCCAAACCCTGCTGGTCCCTCCTGGTGGGAAAAACCCATATTATTATGATGGAGACACTGGTAGGCTTCCACATTGCTTTAACGCTGTAGAAATATCAATAAAATGTTGCCCAACTGATCACTGTCTCTATCTCACTCTCTCTTTATAGTGGTCTTTTGTTTTAATTGTGGAAGAACATGGATTTTTGGGTATTTTACAGAGTGACTTTGGGATTTTTTTTATCAGGGATTTTTCAGTTTTCCAATAGGGAACACCAGAATTCCTGCTAGGGAGGTCAGTGGCAGAACGGGGCCAGGAGGACATGCTTTGACAGTTCAAAGCAGGCCACTACACCCATAACATCTTCTGGGCGATAGCTGCCCAGATGGCTAGGCAGGGGGCACACATGGCAGTAGTGCCACACAGAGGCCAACTCTGCAGCCACAGCCCACTGGCAGCTGGCCCAGAGGGTCAGATGCTTCTATTGGCTCTGCAGTTCTCATCAGGGTCTGGCAGGTGTGCAGCAGATCACAGCCAGGCAGCAGCCCCCACTGCCAGACTGCTGCAGTCGATAGAGGATGCAGGGAACTCTCAGGGCTGTTTCAGCAGTTCAGCTGGTACAAGGGGTAGTGTCCCCAGGTACCAATTGACTGGGCCCCAGAAGCTCCTGAGAGCGAGTAGCCCTGAGCTACTTGATAGGGCAGCTTTTTATACTGTTGGGGACAGCACAGGTGCTGACCCTGGGCTCTAGCTCCCCCTGGCTGCAGATCCGGGAGGAGCCAGGCATGGTTATTTTGCCCCAAGTGGCATAATTTGCTCCATAACAAAGTGCATGTCTAAGCATGTGCACTGAGGCAAAAAAAGCCCTGGCTCAAATTTGTACTGCTTCTATTTGAGCTGCTACAAGCGCATGTGCTTGCATGTGTGGATGCGCCCCTTGTGTCCCAAAGCACAGGGGACCTAGGCTAGGAGTGAGTGGTTGCACGTAGCAGCATCTCTCTATAAGGCAGAAAACCAATGTTGGAGTTGTACTGATCAGCTCTTCAAAAGCTTAGCTTCCTGTCAATTTTAGGGATGTAGCTTCTGCTGCTGTGAGCAGCAGGGAGATGGAAACCACAGAGGAGGTAGCATGTGGCTCTGAATGAATGATTTCCTGCTGTGTGGTTCAGTTAAACTCCCAGAAGCAAGTCTGAATAAAGCTCTTGGTCTCATTAGCTTCAAAGGCAAGAATACCCACATTCTGTCATATGTTGTTAACAAGCTGCAGTGTATCAAACAACAAAACTAATTTGCACTTCTGCAGTATTGCCCTTTGGAGGGTCTCAAAATGCTTCACAAACAATTAAATAATTACACTTTATAACACCCTGATGAGGTAGACAGGGGACATACAAAGAGTCCTTTCAACCCTAATGAAATGTACTGGGTGGCATATGATAGTACAGCAGCTTAGCTTAACAGTTTGGAGAGGAAATGGAAAGAAGTATCCATGTCTCATGGAAGAGATGATTTAAGGTTAGCAGAATGTTAGCAAACTAAGCCGTTTATTGGAGTTAAAATTCCTGCTCTTGAGGGGTAAAAGGACCAGAACTGGTATAGGCATAAAAGCTATGCCTCATTCAAAATGATCAGGACACTGATCCTTTCATCTTGTCTTTGAATGTATTCAGTGCCTGTTCAAAAGGAAAAAAAACCACAAAAAACCCCAGCAATTGCATCACCAGCTATGCAAACCTAGGAGAACTTGGAGTTGGTCAAAACATATTCACTATTTCTCCCAGGTAACTTTTGAATGTGTTTTGATTTTAAGCAGCATTTAAAAAAAACATAAATAGGTTTGCCAAAAAAGAGGTTAACTAGGAAATTTTGAAGTATTTGAAAATGTTTCAGTGAAAAAAAAGTTCAAGAGCTGGAGTGATCTTAAACAGTTACCCTTGGAATGATTAATTTGCCACAATCACTCTTACTATAGGTAAATGATGGTCAAAATGAATGCAGTATGAACCACTGGAACAAACCAGCAGTGGATTTTCCATCTGTTGACATCATCAAATCCAAAATGATGGCCTTTCTGGCAGATATGGTTTAGTCAAACACAAGTTTTTCAGCTCACTACAGGGTTGAAAATATATGTCCTGTGTCCAGAGGTCAGAGTAAAGGATTCAGTGGCCTCTAATGGTGTTAACATTTATGAATTTGCAAACTCTTATTACATTTGGAGGGTCAGACATATATCTTGTATGTCCTGAGTTCCTGCCAAACCACTCTGGGAGCTGCTACCTTGAATATTACTACTCTTAGAAGTACCAGAAGTAAGGCTACTGAGCATGTGAGGTAGGCTATGCACTGGCTGAACAACAATATGGCTATGTTCATCCCTACACTGGGCATGTGTTAGGGCCTTGTTACACAGGACACTTAGTCCATGTTAAATCTGTTCACTATTCAAGTTAGGATGCATTTTGAGCCATCACGTGGTAATGTTTACAATGGTCTCTGATATGCACAGCTTGCTGATGGTTGGTCCCAGCCCCAGCATCACATCAGAGCCTTGAACCATCCACATAGGATTAATGCATGCAATTTGGGCAGCACCCTTTGCTGATAGAGGGCAGAACATACATCCAGACATTCAGTACACAAAACCAATAGTCAACTGATTGTCAGTCTCGGCTCTGGCAGCCCATGGGAGTTTTGAGCTGGCTACACTGTGGTGCTAGGGCTGGGACTGACAATCAGCACCCAGCCTTCAGCTTGCTTCTGGAGGATCAAACTGAGCTGATCCTTGTCCTGATATCAGAATCAGAGATGTGGCATATCCAAAGTTTTGGAACAGATTTGATTGTGTCTCACGAAACCTTCCTAACAAAATGAACGTAGTTTGTTTTGAAATTAGCACTATTCCAAAGACTGAAAACTGACTGAACTGTGTAGAAGGAGTAACAAACAGTGCTATCCGTGTCACAGATTCAGCCTTATTTAACATCCTGTAGCCAAATTCTCAGCTGGTGTAAACCAGAATAGTGTCATGGAAGCCAGTGGAGCTATGCCAGTTTACACTAAGAATCCAGCCCTTAGTTTGTCAGGAACTGTGCTCAGAGCGCTGCTACTTTTCTTCTTCTAACACGTGTCATTTAATGAACACACTGGATCTTGCATGCAAATGCATCCTACTGCAGGGAGAGTATGTCTCACTGAAAAGCTGTGAAAAGTTATTTCTCTACTTTTATGCTTCCCCCCTCCGCCTTGGAGAAGATCTTTGAATACCAAGAAGCCTGTTTTTGAGGTTAGAAGTCAGGTTTAGAATTTTAATGATATCCTGTATCCCACAGCCTTTTATTTGGGGAGAAAAGAAACTGCTCTAAATGACCCATTTTTCTCAGTATAATGATAATCATTACTAAGAGGAAAATAAATGCTGAAGACGAGGATGAATACAGGCAGAGAATAGATGGGGTGGCTGTGTCTGACTCACAAATCGCTACATGGAGAAATCAGGCTTTTGTACTTAAAAGAGATGTAAAGACGTCTTTAAACATTCATGTAAATTTGTAACATATAAGTCACCGAGACTTGAAATGAGAAGCTCAAGAGAGAGTAGCCATAAATATTTTATCTCCCTGGCACTGAGCTCCAGTAAGCAAATTGTCTCAAGAGTGTTATGTTCTCCAGGGCAAGGGGACTCCTGCATTTGCTGGTGTTGAATGGAGATACAGCTGAGTCTTGAAATTACTGTACACTTTGACTGACCTACAGTGTGTCTCACTCCTTCACCTGTTAAGTCAGGGGTGGGCAAAACACGGCCCACGGGCCGGATGCGGCCTGCCAGCCATTCTATCCAGATCACGGGTCCCCCAAATTTAGAAAATGTATTTTTATCTGCCGCTGGCTGCCTGTCATGCGGCCCTCGATGGCTTGCCAAAAGTCAGTAAGCAGCCCTCTGCCCGAAATAATTGCCCGCCCCTGTATTAAGCTGTCAAGACTAGCAATGTGAGATGTGTCATATGGGCAAGAATCAGGTCTTCACGTCACATCAGCTGCTTTGAGAGATGCATCAAGGTTTAACATTAGGCAATGCCCCCTGTTGTTTCTTTTGGGAGAGCCATGCACTATTAAACAATAACTCTATCCTACAGTGAGGAGATGGGCACCATGGGCACGAGGCCTGCAACCTGTCCTTGGAACAGAACAGAGGCTGTACAGAACAGAGGCTGTATAGAGTGGAAGCCCTTCAGAGCTGGGACCCTCTGAAGGGTCAGAAATGGGACTGTGCTTTTTGTACTGAAATGGAAACATTCCTACTGCATATGGGGGATTTTGGCAATAGTCTGCAATGTTATTATATGTGTAGGCTACACAGTAGCTGGGCACTTATGTAGCTATTTTGTTGGCAGGGGGAGGGTTGGGGGAGGAACAATGGTTGACCTGTGGTTGCTCTTATCTAACAACTGTTTTCCCTGCTTAGTTGTGACTTTTGGCTATAATTCATAGAGTTAAGGAGTCTGTGAAAAAGCTGTAAAAGGATTGGGTGGAAAAGGTAAAATGAAAATAAGATAGATCCGGGTCTGTAGCTTCAAAGAAGTTACAATAACAATAGCTGGGCAATCTATCAAAGAAGTCACTTGTGGCACTCTGTCCAGGCTGCTGTGAAGTACTCTTCTCAAGGCTAAGCCTGGGATCAAAGCCTCAAAAATCGTAGAAAAGCATGAGCTAGAAGAGACTGCTGAGGGTACATCAGCTGAAAGCTGGTGATCTGACTAGCACAGGAAGACATAGATGCTGTTTTTCCCTGCCAGAGATGGAGTTGGCTGAACAGAGGGGAGCTTACAAAGGTGTAAGCAACACCCAGGCAGGTAGCCCTTTTGTGGTTTTTTCACTTGGGTGTAAATACTTGGACCTTTGAAGAATGAATGAAGAAATACGACCTTGTTTTCAAACTGCTGCCCTGTATCACTGCAAACAAATGGTCATAGGGTCCTGAAGGGAGGCTCCCGCCTCCCAGTGGGTCCTACTGACATAATCATGGCTGGTACGCAGGACAAATAGTCCAGAGGCAGCTGTCAGGGTCCACTTAATGAGACCCCAAGAATGGTCAGAAATTCAGCTAGCCCTCTAATCATGACAGTACATTCTATCATGTAACCTTTATGCAGGATGGAGCGGTACTCAATAACCCATCTGTATCATGTGGGTCTATGAGTTTTCCTTTGACTGCAGTGGGGTACACAATATTCTGGACCTAGTGAATAATTAGACTGCGGGAGGACCAGACAAGGGGTAAACGAGGATGTGACTTGGGCTACAGAATTAGTATTGCTAATGATAGGGTGCAAGATGGAAAGTTTCCAGGTTGGCTGGCAGAACACAGGGTGAATTTGTGGGTCTAGCATCCTGCTACTTGAAAACCAAGGCAGTTTGGATGTCGCAGTCAATGAACAGAGAGCTTGTAATGTCATTCCTACAGTTCTTTTTGAGAGTAGAACCTCTTTAATTACAGAAACATAAATTCGGTAATAATAAAATACTCTTCAATGACTTTTCAGAGTAGAATTATAGCCAATGATTTTTTTTAAATGACTAATGATTTGGGGTGCCTTGGGTTTTGTGTGTGTGCTTTTTCAGAAAGTGCTGGGGGTCCACTCTGAGAAAAATCATACCCCATTAAGATGTCTCAGTTTGGGCAACCATTTTTATTAGGGCTGTCAATTAATTGCAGTTAATACACATGATAAATGTGTTAATTAGCTCTTGTGTTAATTTTGTTAACACGTTAATTGTGTATGTGGCTTTGGAGCCTGTGCCCAACTCTGCTCCGCTGCTGTCACTGCCGCCTCCGAGCCGTGCAGCAGTGACAGTGCAGAGGAGCTGCAGGACAGCCCAGACATGGGCTCTGGGTGGCTGCAGCGGGGTGGTGCGGGGCTGCACACAGACACAGACATAGACACAGAGGAGCAGGCGAAGATTGCACATAGCCAGGAACGCAGCCTGGCAGCATGTAGAGAAGCACCTTGCAGGAAAATCTGCGGAAGAAGGGGGAGAGCCAGATTGTGGCCCTGATGGTGAGGAGGGAGTGAGGCAGGGGCAGGGGTTGGAGTGAATGGGAACCTGGGGCAGGTCATGGGACGGAGCCATGGGCAGCTTGTCCAGGGGCATGGGGGGCACGGCTCCCTGCGTCTGCATGCACTCCTGGGAGAGGTATGGGGGGCACATACCCCCCAGGTTTGTGCACAGGGTGGAGGTGGGCTGCCCAATGAAGGCAGAGGCTCTGCTCTCTGCTGCCTTTGTCCCGGGAGCCACGGGAAGCCACGTTGTGCCTCCCATGGTTGGGCGGGCAGGGGATGCATGGTGCAGCCAGAGCATGGCTCCTGGAACAAAGGCAGCAGGGCGCAGAGCTCCTTTGTCCTGCACACAAATCTGGGGGGTACGTGCCCCCCATGCCTTCCCCAGCAGCGTGCGCAGTAGCAGGGAGCCATGCCCCTCTGCGTCCCTGGACAAGCTGCCGGCAGCTCTGTCCTACGACCCACCCTGGGGCCCCATTTACCCAGCCCCTGCCCCTGCCCCACTCCCACCCTCACTATGGGGGCCTTAATCTGCCTCCTATACCACACCTCTTCCCTCCACAGACTGACCTGCCGGGTGCTGTGTGGGGCTGTGTGGGGGTGTGTGTGTGTCTGCCCCTCATTCCCAAGCCACACCCCCACCCTGAGCCCTGCTGCTGCCCCTCACTCCTTACCCACAGTACCTGCATCCTGCCAGGGCTAGTGGAACCCCCTCCCTTCCCCTGGCTCCAGACCCCACACACACACCCACAGCCCCCCACACCTTCACAAATTCCACCCTCCCACACACACCCCACACCCACTCCCAACCATACAAAGTACCTGCATAATTTTGCATCATTTTGAGGGGGAGTTTTGCACATAATTTTGAGTTTTTGGCTGTGCAATTAAAATCACGATTAATTGTGACTAATTTTTTTAATTGCACAACTAATCGCAATCAGATTTTTTAATAGTTTGACAGCCTTAATTTTTATATACATATTTTTTTTTTTTACATGCTGCTGAAATATAATGCAAGAAGAATGAACTGCAGGGCACCTGAAGGAAACCCAGTCCAAACAGATTATGGAAGGCCACTAGGAAGAGGAAAGTGTGACTACAGTGCAACTGTACCTTATTATAGGCTAGCTGGAAAAGCAACCTGCTGGGCCAACAGCTAGCAGGCACAATTCAGGCCTGCTCTAAGCCACACCAGGGCCAATGAAGACCTGGTCCCTATGAAATGGCACTTTCAGGGCACACAAACACTGCTGAGAATCTGGGCCACTGTCTCTGCAGCAGCTGCTTCATCTTTTGCTCAGTCTCAAATGAAAATATTTAATCAAGAACGAAAGAAACTTTTCTTCCTTGACTTACCCTGAGGTGGCTTGCACTTCCCCCTAGATAAGATTCTCATCTAGTTAGAGAGGGCTACCAGCATAAAGGCACATCAACAGAGAAATTGCTGGATCAATAGCTCCTGAAAGGGAAGCTGCAGCTAATCTAAGGATAAAGAGCATGGTCAGTGTTGGAGCATGCTTCCATCACATGCCATCTGTTAATGCGACTCTGAGCTGCAGGGGCCATCAATAATAGATCAGAGACCATGGTCCGTGCAATATCTGGCATGTCTATTAATACTATCATCAAGGCAGCCAATTAGAGCAGTGTTCTTTGTGATGATAGTCACAGGCTTGCAACATCTTTTATCTAAAAATCTCAAAATGTTTGACCTAGGCAGTGGGCCTAGGAGGTGGAAAGCCTGCTCTCTCCCCTGGCATTCTAGCCACCAAACAGCCGTCAATTGATAATAACTTAAGTCAGCGTAGGCATGGTTTAGAAATGCTGACCTAGAGATGAAAGGGTTTCTTATCACCATCCCAGTTCCTGGAGTGAGAGAATCTCTGTTCAGACATAGCCAGGCTCGCTATCATGGTGATTTCTTGCTTATTTATTTCTGCTTTTGATTAAATAGAAATCTGTCAGAGAAGAACTTGGCTTTGGTATATCTTGGAGATCAGATCTCCTAAGCCTCTGACATTCTCAGCTTTTGAATTTCTAGCAAGCTGGCTCTCAAGTCTATATCCCTCAGAGTTATGTTTCCATTTCCTTGTGTCACTAGAAGAGGCTTAGTGGAGGATGCTTTGCTTGGAAAGGGGTTGGAGTCTCTGTGCAAGCCTGAAGTCACTGTGTATGAGAACTGTAATGCAGAGCTAATCCATTTTGCAGCTTAGCTGGCTGTTCAAGGAAGTTATTTAAGAAAGAGGAAATGTTTCCTGTTTTCTCTTCTCCTCCACTTGGCCTGAGAGGCTAGTTTATGAGGTCTGGAAGAAGTAGAGAATTTCTCCAGTTCTCCCCCAGAGAGATCAAAGGACAGAGAAGTGGATCTCTCCTCTGCCTGTGAGAATGGACAGTACCAAAGACTTGTGCAATTAGAAATGTGGAGTCATTTGATCATTCAGTTTCTTAAGTGATCCCCTCTTAGCCTGTGTCCCATTGCCCAGTGATTCTTGTTTCTCCCTCTTGCAAAGCCTTTCTACTACTCTCTCCCTTCCTCCTGCAGCTGCCCCAAGCCCCCTTGCCTGATGCATATTAAAATTTTTGCAATTCTTCAAAATTTCCAAAATATTAAAACTGCCTTCATCTCTACTCTCAGGGCTGTGATTCTCCAAGGTCTTTTCTGCTGCACACGCTCGTATGCTAAACACATGGAACTCCACTCACAGATTCATAGATTGATAGATTGTACAGCTGGAAGGGACCTCAGAAGATCACCGGGTCCAGCCCCCTGCACCAGGCAGGAAAAGACAGAGTATGTTAGATGTGGCAAGCACTCGGTTCCTTCAAGAGTCTCACCTGCTGTTGCTTGCTCTTTAGTTGAATTTCACTTTCTTTTGTGGCATCATCTCCATCACTACTCCATCTAGTAATGGTAGCTTGGAGGAGGACCTATGCTGCAATTTCAGCCCAAGTTTGGGTCCAGATAACGAGTTTCTCCAAAGCACTGAAAACATCATGAAGCCACGATCCAGACTTGGGACAGGATCTCAGGGTCCCACAGGTTTACCACTATGAGTAACTTCATATTCTAAGTGTAACCCCTTGATTTCAGAGACCCTTCTAGGGCTCAAGTCATATGCAGAGTGGGCGCATCCAGACAAGCATGCACAAGCATTTCTCCAGGGACAAACAGCAGTGGCACATAGTTATGCCTCTGTTACTTGTCTCCAGGGAACACTCATGCATGTGCGCTCTGGCATGCAGCAAGTTGCCCCAGGTGGGGTAGGGGAGGCTAGGGCAAGCACCTGGGCTGGCCCCAGCAGCCTTACCTGGAGTTCTGAGAGCCTCCCAAGGCTCCAGTGGCAGCAATCTGCTTTTGGGCGGTGTATGCTGCTGCCGCATGTGCTGCCCTGCTTTTTTCTGCCATGGGTTTTTTTGTCACTGGGATCTCCCAGTGTCAAAAACCCCCAGTGTGCTGCAAATTAGCAGCGTGGCAAAATGCCTGCATGTGTGGCGCGTATGGTTTGCGGCACCACAGAAAAGTCTGCAGCACTGCAAACTGAATGTGTGTGCTTATCTGGATGTACCCAGTGAGTCAAGGAAGCAAACCTTGTAGGCCAACTTAAAAAATGAAAAAAGAAATCTTGCCCCCAAATCCCAAACTTGTTGTTATACCCATTTCACTAGGTTTCCTTTTTTTTGTTTTTTGGGGTTTTTAAGGTACATGGTATTTCTAATCAGAATTTCTTTATCCAAAAACATTTTTGCAATTTTTTCTTCAGCTCTTATTTAGGTTTCTGGTAAATAAATAACATGTTGATAATTACTCTAAGGGAGTTGCCAGTAAAAATTCAGATGAAAAAAATGTAGTGAACATTTTGGACAGAAATGAAAAAAATTCAAAAAAGCCAATAATTAAAAAAAACCCCCAACAACCCCAAAACAAAGCAAAACAACCTTTACCTTTTGAGAAAAGGCTATTTTCCAAGGGAAAAACAGTTATTTCCCACATTTGCCCAGCTGTAGCAGGAATCTGTTAGGATTCTGACTTTCCTGCTTGCATATTTTTGTGCCAGGGGCTTTAGATCCTTGTTTTACACTGATTGCCACAATGATATAGCCAAAGAGAAGCAGAAGCAGTAGCAGTATTTCTAACTCTTGCAATTTTATAAGCAGTGTCATGATATTTAAGGAGTTTTTTCCCCTAAAGCTCCTGAAATCACGTGAATACACAGTAATCTTAGGCCTTGGGTACATATTACGTCTGTTGTGCAATTAACGTGCTAATCATGTCATAAATAGTAACAGTGCTACACATGCATTGCAGCTGATTTATAGCACCATAAAGTGGCTAATCAGCCACAAAGATATTCCACAAAATACGTGGAATATCTTCATGGTTCCTTTGTATGACACCATAAATTTAAGGTCTAGCACCCCAACCCCCCATGGGTTTCCATGCACTGGAATGTCTAAAAACTGTGCATACAGCCCAGCTGCTTACACAGGTTTTAGATATCTACTGGGACTCTGGGATCAGGGGGAGGCTTCCCAATCCCTTGTCTTAGCTGTGGAGCTCATGGGTTTGCAGTTGCCAGGTGGAGGGAGTCAACTATGCCCTGAGCTTCCTGCTGGCAAAGATGCAATTGAAATTTGATTCCCAATCCTGTGTTGCATGGCAGGAGGCATGATTGGTGGGATTAGGGATCAGATCCCATCGCACCATTAAGTGAACATCTGCCAGCCCCCTAAAGCTATTGACACATGAACAAAGTATAGCAAGTTAAAAGAGGGTGGAAATTAACCATGGGTATGCTAATTTGTAGCCATTGTGCATGTATACATGCTTAGCCCCTGGTGAGTAGAAGCTAAACCAGGGTGCCTCAACACTAACTCAATTATAGCTAAACTGCTCTGGTTTAACTTTCACTTACTGTGGAGTAAGAATGGGCAGCTATTCTGCAGTAAACCACACGCACACACAACTTTTTTTAATTGTCTCTGAATAGGCTCTTCCCCAATACCCCTTTAAAGGGCATTCATAATGCCATGTGCTGGGCTGAGTCTGTGAAAGCTCTCCCTCTCTCTGGCCCTCCCCCCAGGAAGTGGACTTCCTGAACTCATCCACATACAGTGCCAAGGCAGCAGAGCCATGAGGCGGAAAAGCTGATTAGTAGTTTCTCTGCGTTGAGGAAAACCCGACCACATAGAAACTGAAGCTGCCGGGGCTCCTCATGCCAATTCCCCTCTTTTCAGCTGAGCTTTGTTCCTTGCTGCAGCTGGCAGCCTCCAAGAACCACTGACTGATGCCTGCTAGAAAAAATTGAAAAACCTTCTATGTAAAGGTAATTCTGCTTGCATCTCAGGTACTTTCTGGGTCTGTCTCTCCCCCTGCTTAATCAATTAGGGGTATTAGCAATGAAATAGACTCCCCGCTGCTTAAAAGTGATCTCATGCTGCTTTACTTCCCACCCTGAGGTCCTCTTTTAATGGCACCCATTGCTGACTGCTCAGCTACCTTCTGCTGCTGATGTACTCCCAAGGGACAAGTTGCGTTACCAGACACACATCCCATGTCATTAAATGAAAAGGTAGTTGCTTATCTTTTTATCCCAGCAGACTATTGCAATCTTTTGATGCTTACGTGGAGATGCAAGTTTAACAGAACACAAGGCCTCGCCTACACGTCAACCTTTCTTCATCAATCATTTTACTCCAGAGACAGCAACAAAACTGATTAGAGGCATAAGGAAACACGATTTACAGGGAAAGGTTGGAAGAACTGAGATTATTTAGTCTGGAGAAGAGAAGACTTGGGGGGAAATTTGGTAACAGTCTTCAAATACAAAAAGTGTCGTTATAAAGAGGACGGTAATAGATTAATCTCTATGGCTGCAGGGGACAGGACAGGAAGTAACAGGCTTAAATTACAACAGGAGATATTTTGGTTGGATATTAAAAAGAACTTTCTAACTCTGAGGGTGGCTGAGTGCTGGTGCAGATCACTAGGAGATGTGGTAGAATCTGGCAGACAAGCATTTATCTGGGGGCTTTAGACAGGGATGATCCTTCCCTGAGTAGGCTTTTTTTCTACAATTCTACTTCATTTTCAGAACAGATGATTTCAGTGTATCTTAAACCAAAGCCAGACCATGAAGATCTCAATTCTTGGCATGCTGCTTTGAGTATAAATCCCTGCTTTCTTATAGATGACCATTAGCACATATATCTCTGATGGTGCTGGACTATGCAAGATGCAGAAAAGCCACGAAACAAAAGTGGCATGGCTTTCTCCTGAGATGGAAGTAATAGTCAGCTGGGGCCAAGTCAGGCTTGCAGAATTGAGAACTCATGTGACAGCCATGCTCTGATAACTCTACTGATAGCCAATCATCTACATCCAGAGGGCAATTTTGGCCCACAACTTGCAATGATTTTGTTTCTGAAATATAGGACTTAAAATACTCCCTCCCATATTTTTGCATGGCTTAGAATCATAGAATCATAGAAAATGAGGGTTGGAAGGAACCTCAGGAGGTCATTTAGTCCAACTCCCTGCTCAAAGCAGGACCATCCCCAAGTAGATCATCCCAGCCGGGGCTTTGTGGGGCCAGGTCTTAAAAACCTCCAAGGATGGAGCTTCCACCACTTCTCTGGGTAACCTGTTCCATTGTTTTATCTCTCTCCTAGTGAGAAAGTTCTTTCTAATATCTAACCTAAACTTCCTTTGCTGCAACTTGAGACCACTGCTCCTTGTTCTGTTTTCTTCCACCAGTAAGAATGGCCTAGCTCCTCTTCTCTTCTCCAAACAAAGTAAGCCCAGTTCCCTCAGCTTCTCCTCATTAGTCATGTGCCCCAATCCCCTAACATCTACTCCTGTTCCATGACTAAGTCAACAGTATCCTTTTGGTCCACTGTGTCAGGCTGCAAAGACGTCCAGCCATAGAAGCTTAAGGATCATACTTGTGGTCTAAGACAAGGACAGCAGAGGTCCAGGCTCACTGCATTCCTGAAACATCGCATCCCCTACTCTCCAAATGCTCTAGGGAAGAACTGGATTTTGCAGTATACTTGGGCAGTTAACAAACCTGGGTTCTGGAAGACAAAGGAGAAAGGGAATATGTTCTGTGATAAAGGGGTCCCTCACTGTTGAGAATTAAAGACCAGCCAGGAATAGACATATCCCAGAAGGTGAACACATGGCTGGTTATAGTGTGAATAGGAAGGTCTTCCCAGTGCTTTGGGTATATAGCAAGTAGTGTATAGGAAGTGTATAGCAAGCTTGTCTTAGGATCATCGTGTGAGGCTAAATATCAGCAAGATCTAGAGTAAACAGCTGGTTCTCAGGCAGATGGAAGTAGAATGGGGAAGAGACCCACTGGTGTATCAGCAATGCCCAAGTGGGAATCTGAGTTCCTAAGGGCTTTGCAATGTGCCAAATGGTTGCTGGAGCCTGCATACTCCTGTGATACCCACAGATGGGAGATGATAATTAACAAGAGGTTATTCCAGCTACACTTGGTTTCTGTATTGACCTCATGAGAAATCCCTGCAACTCTGAGACATCATCCTTCCTTAATAAATAGTTCCATATCATCTCAATGGACTGCCATGCATTGCCCATAAATACAGCACTTGCAAATTCCTGATTAGACAAATGCAGACTGAATCCAGTCCATCCTCCTTTCTGTATGATGTCAAACATAAAAAGTTTCATTGCATGGGGAGACAGCACATCTAACTAAATACATGCAGACTTCTAAAAAACCTGCCTCATGAAATCATCGCACTTGCATGTTAAGAGCCAAGATTATAGCAGTGATGAAGAATCAGATTGAGTATTGGAGACAGGCATGTATGAAACCACCTATAAAGACAATGCTCTGTAGTGTGTATTTCTAGGCTCCAGACTTCTTTAAAATCTGTCTTAGACAGGTGATGAAAGAAAGATGAGAGGGTAACAATATAATTTCTGTACCAGTACAATGACTCCTTCATATTTACAGCTGCAGGCTTAATTAGTTACTATGTTGCCTAATGAGCATTTGTTAGACAGAGAGCAACAAGTAATCAAAGGAAGAAGCAGAATTAAGATTTTGAGGGAAAAGGTGACCAAGCAAATTGTGCAAAAAGCAAGAAGCAGCCAGTCCTGTTAAAGAGTTTGTAAATGATCTACCCCCATGCTCTTTTTCACAAAGAATACTCCTTAAACAACTGTGACTAAACAACACATTTGGTAATATCTTGACTACATAGCGAAGAAAGAATTAATAATTTACTGCTTTAAATTGACCAGTTCTTACATCATAATGTGTACTTCGTGACGTCATACTGTCATGGTTCTAGCACTAGCTATTTCCACGTGTGGTCCTTGTAAGGTATGTAGTTCTTTTCCAGGCTTCAAGCTACCCAGATACCAGTGTATTTATAGATACCTTATATACTTACATAGCCTTGTAAGATATATGTTATTCCTTTCCAGGCTTCAGGCTACCCAGATGCCATTGTGTTATACATGTCTTGTATACTGAAGTAGCCAGGAAATGTTCTGCTCCAAAAAACAAATATTGTGTGGTGGCCTGAGTTTCCACTGCCTTTTGTCTTGCATACAGTTATATCTGAGGAGTGGATATTAAGCATTATCATTCTGATGTGAAGGTCATTTTGGACCCACTTTGCATGGGCATTAATGATGATACAAGGGGCTAGCCACTGCAAAACAGTTTTGGCATAATGGCTTTGATAAACAAAAGATGCCATTAAGGTAAGGAAGTATGGGTTGGATGAATGGACTGTAAGGTAGATAGAAAACAGGCTGGATCATTGGCTTAGAGGGTATTAGTCAATGGCTCAATGTCTAGTTGGCAGCTGGTATCAAGTGGAGTGCCCTAGGGGTCAGTCCTGGGGCCGGTTTTGTTCAGTATTTTTCAGCAATGACCTGGAAGATGGCATAGAGTGCACCCTCAGCAAATTTGCAGATGACACCAAGCTGTGGGGAGTAGTAGATATGCTGGATTTAGGGCTAGGATTCAGAGAGACCTTGACAAATTGGAGGATCAAAGTAAAAGAAATCGCAGGAGATTCAACAAGGACAAGTGCAAAGCCCTGCACTTAAGATGAAACAGTCCCATGGACCAGTACAGGCTGGAGGTTGACTGGCTAAGCAGCAGCTCTGCAGAAAAGGGCCTGGGGGTTACAGTGAACAATAAACTGAATATGCACCAAGTTTGCCCTTGTTGTGAAGAAGGCTAACGGCATACTGGGGTGCATTAGTAGGAGAATTGCCAGTGATTCTTCCCCCCTATTTGGCACTGGTGAGGCCACATCTGGAGTACTGTGTCCAATTTTGGGCCCCCCACTACAAAAAGGATGTGGAGAAATTGGAGAGAGTCCAGTGGAGGGTAGTGAAAATAGTTATGGGGCTGTGGCACATGACTTCTGAGGAGAGGCTAAGAGAACTGGGCTTATTTAGTCTGGAAAAGAGAAGACTGGGGCAGGATTTAATAGCAACCTTCAACTACCTAAAAGATTGTTCCAAAGAGGATGGAGTTAGACTGTTCTCAGTGGTGGCAGATACCAAACAGAAAAAGGAGCAATGGTTTCAAGTTGCAGCAAGGAAAGAAAGTTGAGGTTAGATATTAGGAAAAACATACTCAGTAGGAGGGTAGTAAAACACTGGAATAGGTTACCCAGAGAGGTTGTGGACTCCATCCCTAGAGGTTTTTAAGACCCAGCTAGACAAAGTCTTGGCTGGGATGATCTAGTTGGTGATGGTCCTACTTTGAGCAAGGGGTTGGACTAGATGACCTCCTGAGGTCCTTCCAACTCTAATTTTCTATGATTCTATGCTTGTACTCACAGGTACAGTATCCCAAATAGCACTTACTACAAACTAAGTATGAGGATAGCCAAGGATGGAAGATGAAAGGTTACTGTCTTTAGCTGAAGGGTTAAGGAGATTTAGATGATAGCTGTACATTTCTATATTTCCCGGTCTTGATTTTATATTTAACCTTAACTCTGGAAAGCTGAGCATTGCATGCTTACCAGTAGGTTTGTTAACTTAGTAACTTAAGTGTCTCTGTAAAAGTTTTTACTCCCTTTTACTCTGTGCACACTTAACCTTAACTCCATCTTAACTATGCTTATCCTCTGAGAATAGTCACTGGGGATAGAATAAACAGAACCAGTATTCCTGTCCCTCTGCGTGCACTCTCCTCCCCGCTCTGCAGGACTATTTCATTACAACCCATCAGCATGTATTTTGCAGATGATATTATAATGAGGAGACTGGGAAGGTGAGGCATTATCACTGATGTCATAATCCCGCCCCTCTGTAATGGTTCACAGGGAAGTCCAGAGGGGCAGAAGAGAGCAGAAGGGAAACAGGAGGAAAGAAGTCAAGGATGGTAGGTGAAGGAAAGCTGTGGTATCATGGTGCTAGCTAGTCATGCTCAATCATTTCGTTCTGACAGGAGAAGCTCTTGTTTTAAAATCCTGAGGTGCCAGGTTCAATCCCAGCTGCTGACAATCTATCCATCCATCCAACTTCAGTGCATTATAAATGCAGAAGGAAACTGTTAGTGGAGGAGGGATTTTACAGGCCTCAGAGACCTCTGTGCTGGCAATAAACACAAAGCAGTAGAACTAGGGTAAAACCCCATCAACTTGTTTTAAAGACAGGGAAGCATACTGGTCCTCCCTCACCTGCATGAGCACCAGCAGTTCTCATCACATACAAAGAAACAGACTGCTGCACTGGACTAACAGCACTGCTCCCGAATGACTGCAAGCTGCTTGGTAATTACTTTGTATAGCTTTGAACCTAATTCCCAAGGAGGTTGCTCTGTGCCATAGACAGAAATCATCCTGTATTTACTCTGCAATTCTGGGACACTTACTATATATTCAGCTAGCTAATCATGGCTTAGTGACTGTCAGCCTGGTAACTCAAATGGACAAGTGGCCTGTAAGGACAGCATTTACATAATACTTACATGTGTGTGCATGGTCCTAAACACCACTCAAATGTATATATGCTGGAGTGGGACCTTTCTCTACCCTCCCTCTTCCCCTTGCCCCTCTGAATTCACAAAAAGGTGTGAATTCACAAAGATATTCAGGCCCCTGCAAATTTTTCAGCAAACTTACCATTTGCTGGGCGGAAAAAAATCCCAGTTTGACTAGATGTAGTCTCAAGTGCCTATTGACCATCTATGAGCCCATCCTAGAAAAGACTTCCAGTCCATGCTGGGCAAGGGACCGTATGGAACAGAACTGGTCAAAATATGTTCATTCTTTTCCATGAAAAAAGTTTGGAAGTAGGGAAACAAAAATTGCATTGCTAATGCTTTTGCAGTCATTTCTTGGCAGTCAATAAGAATTCAGACAAAACGAAATGATGTGCCACAAAGAGTATTTGGATAGATAACATTCAACTGGTTTTGCTATATATTTATAAAAGGTTTTTATGTCTCGCCATTAGGGTATCTCATTATGGATTTTGAGATGAGAGTTTGTCATTGTCCTCCACTGAAGACTGCCCCAGTCAACAAAATTGTAAACCAATACCTGGGCATTTGGGCTGGGGAGTCAAAGGTATTTAGACTTAATGTTGGTCACTTCATACCCATGTATGCTGTTGGCTACATAAACTGGCAAACTTTAACCATCCTAACCCAATGGGCCCACGTAGGGTCAGACAGATATTTGACCTTTCTTGATGAAAAAGTGCTACAGAAATATAAGGTCTATAGGTGGAACAGTCATGATACCTTGATAAATGAGGTTCGACAATTCCCATTACACCCTATGGTTTAGTAGATTTGTTCCACCTTTAACTTCTCAGGTTAACGTTTTGCTTGCTTGGTCTCTGCCTCACCTTGAATTTCTTTTAGAATGGGTTGTTTTGTAATGTTAACCTTTTTTTTTCCCTGACTGATTATGGAATAGCTCCAGCCCTTCAGTGGTTTCGAATATGAACCTTAAATACGGTAATGGCAAAAGGTACCTCTTACCATTCTCCTGAGGATCCTCTGTTGAAAAATCACCATTTGCACAAGTGCAGTCAAGAATATTAGAGCTCCTAGTTCTGACTTTTTAAAAGTGCTCCATCTGAGCTGCACATGTTACCTGACCCTGCAGAGCCCCTCACATCATTCAGAAGCAACCATATGAACCCAGTCCTTCTGAATGGATGTAGACCAAATGGATGTTAATGTGAACCCCTGGGGGTCTGCAGACTATGTCTAAAGGGTCCACAAAAGATGACTATGATCAATCAAAAATATGTGAATACCTGCACTTACAATTCAAAGAGGTCCACAGCTCCCTTTGAAATTTCCAAAGGAGTCTGCACTTCTATTCATAATTTTTTAGGGGTCTGCAAATGAAAAAAAGTTGAAAACCACAGGTGTAAGGGAAACATAGCCTAGACAGGAACAGTAATCTCTAGTCTCGCCTTCTTCAGTGACCAGAGTTAATAATTGTCATTTAAGCTGGAGAAAAAGTTGCCCTCCCACCCACATCAGTTTAGCAAGGGAATAATTAAAAGCCAGGGTTGGCCATTTTCAGACCCAGCGACCAGAACAACCCAGCTCAGGTCCAGGGCAGGCTGGCATTATGACACGGCCTCACTGCCTCCTCAGACGTGGTGGCTTTTCCTTGTTGCCACTTCTCCCCAAACCCAGCTGCAGTGTGGGCACAGCTCCCCACCCACACCTGGTGCAGCTCCTCACCTTCTGGTCCCAGAGCAGGTCAGGCCTCCTACTGCCAACAGCTGCTGAAGCCCCGCAGCTCCACAGGCCAGATACAGTAGCTCTCGTCTGTGGGCCATATGTTGCCAACCCCTGACTATGAGTATGCATAAGATCACTCTGACACATCTGAGAATATAAACCAGTGCTCTGATATGGCACACTGGAGTCTAATCCATGCTATCTCAGAAAGGAATTGCTAAATCTATGTGCTCAGATATGCTGTCTGGAAGATGGGGCCTCTCTGTGTATGTACCCCATTGTCCCTCTGTATGAAACTGCCCCTCTGGTGGCTGGTGAATTTGGGAGTGCATATGAGGAAAAACAGCCTCAATATACATACACAGTGCTAGGCTCTGAACAAGCTGTTATGATTCAGGAAAAGACCTTGGAGTCCTTGTAGATAGCTCTGTAAAAACATCAACTCAATGTGCAGCAGCAACCAAAAAAAGCCAATAAAATGTTGGGCATCATTAAGAATGGAATTGGAAACAATACAAACATCATTATACCACTGTATGAATACATGGTGCACCCACATTGTGAATACTGTGTGCAGCTCTGGTTTCCACATCTCAGAAAGGATGTAGTGGAATCAGAAAAGGTAGAGAAGGGCTACAAAGATGATTTGGAGTATGGAACAGCTGCTATACCAGGAGAGACTAAAACAACCTTTTAGTTTGAAAGGAGAAGTTTGAGGGGGAATATGACAGAGGACTATAAAATCATTCAGCATGTTGATGAAGTGAATAGGGATCTGTTATTCACCAAGCCCCAGATTAGAAGAACTAGGGGACACCTACAAAAATTAGCAGGAAATAGGCTTAAAAAACAAAAGGAAGTACATTTTTTTACACGTGGGCACCATTACTGTGTAGTAACCAAAAATTACTGAGCAGTGCAGGCACGTGTCTACACGTGCAAGCCCGTGATGCAGGTAGCAAATTTATTCCCAAGTAGTTACTGCACAGTAAGGCATGTGTAGACACCTTACTGCACAGTAACCCTGTTTGTATGGACTGACTTGGGAGTAACTTTACTCCGTAGCTGGTGCACACACAGCGTTACTGCACTGTAATGCCTACGCGTGTAGATGCCGGTCTAAAAAATGCTTGCCACGCAGTAAGTTACACACCCAGTGGGTTCACTTACCATGCAATTAATGCCCTTGAATTTTCTGCATAGAAAATTAAGGCTCATTAAAATGCTTTCCTGTGCACATCTACATGTGCACCCTTGTCAGGCGCAAACTGAGCCTGACAGGAACAGCCCAATCCAGGGCTGCTTCTGCCCTGCTCTTCCACCCTGCAGCAGCCAGGGCAAGCTCCAGGTTACACTGGGTGCCACTCCTCTGCTGGCAGGGGGCATGGGAGCTTAGCTCTGAGCTCCGGAAGGTGGGAGGGAGGGGGAAAGCTGTCTTGCCTTGGCAGGCAGCTCCATCCCAGCTGGGGGGAGATCAGGCTAGCCCCAACCAGGAGTGTGGGGGGGTGGGAGGGCGCTGTCCCAGCTGGGTGAACAGCTGTCTCCCATCCACATGGAAATCAGGACCTGTTCCAATCTCCATGGGGCAGGGAGAGCTGTCCCAGCTGCTGGACAGGTCCCAATCTCCAAGTGGCTAGCAGGCAGTGTCCTGCCAAGCTGGGATAGCTCTCCCCACTTTTTGTGGCCCCCTGCTGCCTAGGCTGACTGGGAGCAATTTGTATCTACAGATATTGGAAAACGGCACACTAGACTAATATACTGCACAGTAATTGCTGCCTACATGTAGATGGTGACACTTTACCGTGCATTAGATTAGTCTAATGTGCAGTAAAGTGCCTCGTGTAGATGCACCCACTAGCATATGGTTAAATTGTGGAACTCATTGGTACAGGAGGCTGTAGAGGCAGATAGTACAACCAGATTCAAAAAGGGATTAGATAAATTCATTGAGGACAGGTTCACTGATAGGTAAGAAATAGAACAGCTTGGGATGTATCCTGTCACCCTAAACCACTGATGACTGATGCTGGGGGGGGCGGGGTATGAGAGGGGAGGGATTATGCTACACTTGCCGTGCATCTCTACTCTACCTTCACAGCATTTGCAACCCACCACCGTCACAAGCAGGGCACTGGGCTAAATGTACCATTGGTCTGACCCAGTATAGCACTTCTTATGTTCAACACCCATCAGAAGCACTGCCCCTTCAGAACAAACTTCTGTTGGCTGGTCATATGCTTAGGGCAAACTCTGATCTGTGGCATGGCAGGGGATTGTGTTCTGGAATAGTAACATGACTCATGGTTATGATGCAGACTGGGTCTGGTGAAAAAATCCTTTGCAATGTTATCCTATACCAGAAGACAGGGTTTTTTTAACTGGTGTAGATGGACCCAGTGCAGAGCTGTTTATCCAGACCATTTCATCCTTTCACTTGTCTCTGACACCTTTCCCCAGAACATCAGCCTGGGAGCTCCCCATTCACAACACAGGTTGCTGGTTTTACGTGCCTGTCCCAGTGGTCAGGCTTGGAGGCAGGGGATATGGAGTCCCAGACATATCAGTGCTGTCCTAGCTCTCAAAAGCTTCCACGCTCTGCCTGAGGATGAAGTCTGAGATGGCAGGTCTCTGTTCCTGCCATAAACCAGGGCGATAGTACTGCATGCTCTTCCCCTCCCCCTCCTGCTGTTCCTATGTCGCTTCTAGTGATGAATCAAGCACCCTGAAGGGCCAGGAATTGAGCACACTGGAGGCTAATGTTTTTCTTGTTATTTATGGGACAGCTACAATGCAGCCATCTGGGCTTTGGCGGCATTCAGCTTCCTGCATCCTCCAGCGCTGCAGGGGCTGAGAGGCAGTCTGTGCAAGTTTCATCCATGCCTGCCTGGCTTCCCCTTCAGACAGCCTGTTATTCTGTCTGACCCATGCTGGGGAATATTTAAGGCAGTTAATCAGGGCCATTTATAGCATTGTTTTGATCTGATATGGGTTGGCTACAGGCCAGTGCAGCGGGACCCCCTCCTTCAGCTCTCTGAGGGAGAGACATGAAGAAGCACAGTAATAATTTCACAGTGAAACCCCAGAGTGTTTGGAAAGGGGGAGATTCTTAACTGCTTGTAAGAATTTAGGGCTCCTAAGGCCAGAGGCAAATTGCATCCATCAGAAGGAGATTGTAGAAGGGTATTCCTAATACAGCTGTGCTACTGACACTCAACCTGGACTTACAGGCCTACTCTCCCTTGCCCCCAACTCCTCCACCTTGCTTTGCTTCATTCTAGTTCTGGATTTCTTACATTGCTCTGACAATAAATCCTCTACAGACCTGACTCCTGGCACACCCTGCTCTCCTAGTCTTGGCCACCACAGATGCCCATCTCTACACATGTCCCTCCCTGGCCTCCTCACCAATGCACACAGGTCTGCAAGTGCCCAGTCCTGACTTGTGTCACTTCATCATCCTAGCCCTGATTTCTTCTGAAGGCTGCCAGTGCCCTGCAGTATTAACTCACAGTCCCCCTCCGTAGCCCAGTCTAGAGTCACAGGGACTAAAGAATATAATAAGATATACTTTTCTTCTCCTTTTTGAACACCATCCAGTTATTAGGTGGAGTTTTGAGGTCTGGGCCATGTCCCGCCCTCAAAGGCTGACAGTGATGGTGCACCTGATGGTCTGAAATACAGCCTGTCATTTCTCAGGGTTCTGTATGCATCCCCAAGAGGCTGAGAGTCTGGTCTGCATTTCAGTTTGGCATGTATCCCCCAAGAAGGGGACAGGAGGGCCTCTCAGGCCCTCAACCTGTTTAAGCTGACGCTGGCTCTGGGGATAAAAAGCAGCCCATAGGTCATTCAGAAGCCTTATTCCTGAGGCATGGCTTATGCACTGGGTGGATTTGCTCTACCATGCCTAGTAGAAGCTCATACATTTGCTGTGTGCAGATGCTGGTGCTTTCAGACGATGATTTTTTGTTTGTTTGCTTTTTTATTTGGAAATTGTCACTTGTGTTCACAGGACCCTGGATGCTTTGGAGCAGTTCTTGAAGTACCTCTGTGCTGGAATGCTGGGAGGAGACACTGGGATGAAGGCAGTCTTGTTTTTCAGACCAAAATGCTCATGGAGAAGTACTAGAGGATCTGTTTGAAATGGACCTTCAAAAGTTCTGAGATTGAGGTTCATTTGCCCAAGCACTTTGATGACAGATATGGTGTCATGGAAAGCAGATTCGTGCAGCACTGTGCCCAATGGAAATACCAGAAATTGCTGAATGGAACTCCAAAGTGAACTCTCCATCATGAAAAAGTTATAGAATGAGGCCACCAAAGGCCCAATAAGAGTGCTCCTGACTCCTGTTGTGGGCAGGTTCAGAAGGTGAAGGTTTATCTTACCCTTCCCACAGAGGATATTAGCCTCTCTCTGCAGTCCAGTGACTGTTCCAAATGAGTGCATTTTCGCTGAGCACACAATCACAGTGGAGCTGGGCTAAGCAGCTTCCTCTACTAGGCCCAGGAGCTGCTGGATAATAGTATGAGACAGTTTCCTTTAGGGATTCTCAGACAGTAGAAATCAAAGCAATAAAGCCTGTCTCAATGCCTGGCTTCATGGCTGTCATGGCAGAGAAAGGGATATGCTGGCCACAGGACCCTGCCTTGGCTGCAGACATTGGAACCCAATCCCAGTTCACATGGCTGAGCAATCCTCCTGTTTCAGAACTCTGCCAAATGTCCTTTATAAGACATGGCCCAGGAGGGAGTTTTTTTCCCTGGGAACTTTTGGCTTTCACCTTCACTTAAGAGTGCCAGGTTGCACTTGGTATTACTGGAGAAGGAGCCTCCATTTGGATGGGACCTGGCGTCCAGAAATCTTCAGCCCACAGTGATCCCCTGTGGTGGCTGCAGCTGTCTTCCCTGCTGTGCCACCTCACTGTCAGCTGTTCTACTTCCATCCCAGTTTACACCTTGAGGGTGCAGGGAAGCTGAGGTGAGTGCACAGGACTAGCCAAGGGACCCACTGTCTGGTGGAGCTGATTACAGAGGCATTAAGGAGGAAATCCGGTCAGGCGATAATGGTCAAGGTCAGGAGATTCCATTTGCCAGATGGTCTGGAGAGAGCGAGGTCTCTTCTTCCTGCACTGGCTTCTGGCCTGGAGGGTGGGGGCAGTTTATAGAGCTTCATTCCTCAGTAGCTGAGCTTTGATCTCCTTGGATGAAGAGGATGGGAAAGGAAGAGGATGGGAGTTCTCTCACTAAACCCTTTGGATGCTGTCTGACATGGCGATATGTCCCAGGAAAGGGAAGCAGTGACTGTGAAGGAAGCCACAATACAGGGTACTGTTGAAATGCTAGTCCCAGAACTGAAGGGTGGGTGCCTTCATTGTCTGACTAGTCTCAGTGTAGAGGTGTGAAGAGCATGTCAAAGACCAACACTTCTTTCTCCCTGCCTACACAAATCATTTCAATTTATTTCCAGTCCCACCAACCTGTGGCAAGCAACAGTGTCAGAGGAACAGTAACTGCCTCTAGTAACTGCATACCTAGCTAGTATTGGTTGTGACCTAAAACTAGTCTTGCTTACTTAGGCTGAAAACTTTTTGGGGCAGGGACCATATTTGTTCTGTGTCTTGTAGAGGACATACACTGCGGGGGGGTCCTAGTCCATGACTAGGGCTCCTGGGGGCTATTGCAATACCAAATAATAACACTTGTGTGCAATCAGGGAGCCTCCTCCAGAGAAATTCACAGCACCTCTAGATTATTCTCTTTCTTACATTGGTTTTACAACAATCTAAGGGAGGAACAGTCTGGCCTGGGCTATATTTTAGCTGCACACAAGGATATAAAGCAAATTGTGGTCTCCAGGGTAAATGGCTCCTCTGTCTGAAACATATTCTCAGCTTTGTAGCTCTCTGTTAGTGAATGACTTGTTCCTCTTTTCTAGGGCCCTCTGGGAGTACTGTAAGCAGTAGGACTGATTAATCCAGGGCAGAGGGTATGCTTTGCATTTCATTAGCTGAGAAAAGTCAGAGATCATCTAAGAAAGAAGGAAATAAAATCTTGGCGTGAGGAACATTTTGCAGTGAACCCTGGTCAGGCCGTTGCTTGTGGCTCCCCCATCCAACACAAGCTGTGAAACAACAAAGACTCACCTAAGCAGTTGGGGTGATCAGGACTCTTAAGGCACATACAAATTTGGAAACTCACCTTTATGCTATAAAGCTCACCTAGCCCCTGAGCCCCAGAAGTGGTGGTTGCTTGGGAGATATTCCCTGCCTTGCCAGGGGCTGAACATCTCAGTCAGGGCTCTGTTGCCCAGGGCCTAGCCAGCTTCTGCAGCTCACTCTT
>NW_005841832.1:766560-774895 GCF_000455745.1 Alligator sinensis | reverse complement strand
TCATGACGGCTCTGTGGATGGGCTGGGGTTGTGTTGTTGGAGATTTGTACTGCCTGCCCCCATGGCTTCTCCTTCCTTGTGTTTTGCTGATTAACTTTAAATCACTTCCTTTATAACTTTTCCATTC
Organism: Alligator sinensis; assembly: GCF_000455745.1. Taxonomy (NCBI): domain Eukaryota; kingdom Metazoa; phylum Chordata; order Crocodylia; family Alligatoridae; genus Alligator; species Alligator sinensis. Next base: position 774,768 of record NW_005841832.1, on the reverse strand, counting down.
ATCTTCAATCACATGGCAGGCAGCAGCCATGTCCTTCCCTGACCCCTTCCCATTCCTCCTTTCAGCTTAAAACACCTTGTTAGCATGACACTTGGAACTCAAGAGAGAAGCAAGAAGGCTCCCTCCCAACCAGGAGGAACCAGCAGCCAGGCTCTGACCTACAGATGGGCAAATAACAGACTTCTCAGTTTGGTGGCTAAACTGACAAACATGGGGGCGGGAGGGAGTGATATTTGTGTTGGGTCGAGATGGAATCGGAAAGTTATGGATTTTTCAGGCAAATGGGGAAGAATGGTTTAAGGTCAACCTGAAACACCTGTTTGACCCAGAACAAACCACTGCTTTACTTTAGGTGAAATTTTAATCAAGAAAAACTAAAATATTTTGACCATTTAAAAATTTTTCCTCATATTTTTTCCCAACCAAAACTATATGCTGAATTTTACCAGCATTCACAAAGATTTTGCCAAAATTTCATTTTCTTGGTGAACTTATTTTTATCTAAGGATTCTGTCCACATGTATTGTGAGCTATGGGGCTGTCCCAGCCATAGCACAAGTACGCAGGGGCAAGGAGTCTTGTATAAAGGCTTGGGACAAATGCAGTTCTTGTGCTCAGGGGAGGCCAAGAGCTTCTGTCTGTTTGTGCCCCAGGGAAGTCAAGCAGAGATACCTCAAGCTAGCCTTGTACACACTAGCTGCAGATGCAATATAGCTATGTTTGTGTGAGGCCTCTTGCCTGATTCGTTCTGCTGATTCATTATGTGGGGAATATGGTACCTGAAGTACAGCTGCCATGAAGCATTTCTGCATTGAATTTTTAGTTGAAATATTTTGGCCTTTGATTTTTTTTCCCTGGAAAGTTTGGAGGGAGATCATTTTCTGATTATCAGTACTTCTTCACTCTGCCAGGGAGAGAAGCTGTGGGATGGAGAATGGCTCAGATCATTGTACTTTCCTTTTCTGAAGCTTGCTGTTAAATTTGCTAGTCTCCAGTCACCTGCTACACTCTTGCTATCCTCCAGCAATGTCACCTGGGCACTGAGGCCATCCAGAGGAGTAGACTTGTAAACACTTCAGTCATTTCTACCCCTGACAAGACTACCAGTGAGTGATGGAATAGCATGATGTGGTGAACAGATATAGAGCAATTAGGATGGCTGAGCAACTTGCACCTCAGCACTTGGGGTAAATGAATGATGTATCAACATGGGGTGGGGAACAGATACAAGGTGATGAGGATGACTGAGACTCACCTAAGCAGTTGGGGTGATCAGGACTCTTAAGGCACATACAAATTTGGAAACTTACAATTTTCTCAGCCACTGCTTGTTCTTAAGTCAAGATTCCTCCAACTCCTTTTGTTGATGTGTCAAGGCTTTCCCAGTACCCATGTACATCCTAGCTATCTTGCACAAGGTTCCACCTGAATAAGCCATTACATATTCCCTCTGAGGATATTACAAAGAGAATATCACATGGCCACTTCTGCCCCAGATTCTCTTATTCAGCAAGCATCTCTCATTAAGATTCATGGGAGCTTGGTGTATGGCACAGGGAGAATGAAGAGTTGTTATGCAGTTGTAATGACATGATTCAGCACGTTTGGGTGTATGTTCAGATCTGAGCTCTGACACAGTACCAAGCTACCTTTCTGTTCTTAGCTCTTTTACATGGCGGACACTGTTTTATGATCATGATAATTAATTAGAATGCGATCAGGTAGCTAACAGCTGCTATGTAAGCATCATGAAATTCATGCCTGGTAGCCTGACGAAATGTCAGAATGCATAAGCATTTAATAGCCTTTTTGAGAGGAGATGTCAGTGCATTTTAGTGATAGTGAAAGGTGCCAGAGTGTCAGTGCCTGCAAACTAAGTCCACTCTTTAAATACAGAGTGGGTGACATGGACAGCATCGATAGGAAACTTCTGTAGGCTGTTATTCATTCGAGATGCCTCTGCTCTTACCAGGAGGAATATTCCCATGATGATCTGGAAGATGGGATGGATTGCACCCTCGGCAAGATCGCAGATGACACCAAGCTGGGGGGTGTAGTAGATACACTGGAGGGTAGAGCTAGGATTCAGAGTGACCTAGACAAATTGAAGGATTGGGTTACAAGAAATCTCATGAGGTTCAACAAGGACAAGTGCAAAATCCTGCACTTAGGACAGAACAATCCCATGCACTGCTACAGCCTAGGGACTGACTGGCTGGGCAGCAGCTCTGCAGAAAAGGACCTGGGGGTTACAGTGGACAATAAACTGGATGCGAGTCAGCAGTGTGCCCTTGTTGCCAGGAAGGCTAACAGCATATTGGGATGCATTAATAGGAGTGTTGCCAACAGATTGAGGGAAATGATTATTCTGCTCTATCTGCCACTAGTAAGACCACATCTAAAGTACTGCATCCAATTTTCAGCCCCCCACTACAGAAAGGATGTGGACAAGTTGGAGAGAGTCCAGTGGAAGGCAACAAAATTGTATCTTAGAAGATACATCTGCCAGCAAAACTGGGGCTGGGACACATGACTTATGAGGAGAAGCTGAGGGAACTGGGTTTATTTAGTCTGAAGAAGAGAATCTTCAGGGCAGCATTCAGCTTCCTGAAGGGTGGTCTGAAAGATGGAGCTGGACTGCTCTCAGTGATGGCAGATCAAAGAGCAATGGTCTAAAGTTGCATCAAGGGAAGTTTAGGGTGGATATTAAGAAAAACTCTCTCAGGAGGATGCTGGTGAAGCACTGGAACAAGTTACCTAGAGAGGTGGTGGAATCTCCATCCTTGGAAGTTTTTATGGTCCGACTTGATAAAGCTCTAGTTGAAATGATCTAGTTGGGGATGGTCCATATTTGAGCAGGGGATTGGACTAGATGACCTCCTGAGGTCCCTTTCAACCCATATTTTCTATGATTCTATGACCCCATACTTTGCCTCTCTGCTGAGACTGACAGAAGGGAGACCAGCTTGAGCTGTGCATGTAGGTTGGGGATGTTTATGAGTTGAGTACTGGAGAGAGCTTCAACTTACACAAGCCATAATATAGCAGTGAACTGGAAAAAGCTTTCTACGCCATACCTAATGGCCTGGACTGTACCATCCCCTCTTCAGTAGCATTCAATCTTCCTTGTACTGATCATGTTGTTTGGCTCTTACAGCACACAGGGAACTGTGCAGCCAGTTAAATCACCACATTTGGATCACTGGAATGCACAAGTTCAGGGTGCTCTCTTGTAGAATATACAAGGCATTCCAGATTAGTCTCCAGAAGCTGGAATCAGATGAACAAAAAGAGCACAGCAAAGAGAAAAGCTATGCAGCCCTCTAGACTCAGAGCTTTTCCACCACTCTTTGACCTGGCTTTCATTGTTAGTTCCATGGTTGCAGGCATCCCTGAATGGATTTAGTCAGATTATATCAGTGGTACAATAATAATGAGAGTCTGGCCTGCTGTGCCCCCACCCCCAAGCACCCCAGGAAAACTGCACAAAAGTCATAGGCCAGAAATAATGCAGCCATGTCTGCATAGCATCGCAAACAGGTTAATTAGCTCTGTGGCTTGCTGTGTCAATTAGTCCTCCCCCAAGCTAACTAGCTCACCCAGGGCACCACACAGACATGACTAAAGTGCTTTCAATTTAGAGGTACAAGAATAAGTGTACCTTGCTGATGCGGTCTTAGACATCAAAGCAAAACCAACTGCTGCCTGTGTCTGCATTTCATGAGCTGTTGCTGCTTCAGTTACAGTGGCAGTGTTGAGGCAGTCGTCTCTTGGTATGAATGCAGCCTCCTGGCAGGAGTTTTCCTGCCCCCAGATCTACTCCAGCTCCCTCAAATGACAGAAACAGCTGCCTTCTGCTTCTGTCCACATGTGCAGTTTTGCTGGCAGAGATACATTAATAATAGGGTAAAAGCTTTCCACACTGTTACCCAATGTAGCTCTGCTTGCAAAATCTTTTAAGAAAGATGAGCATAATACAGTTACTGCTGGTGTAGAAGAAGTTGGGCCTCTTCCTAATCCTTTGCTGGTCCTTGAATTGCATGAGTTTATGCACCAATCAGTGACAGCCCTGTGCGTCCCTTTAACCCAACACAGAGATGTGGGGTGTCCCTTTAACCTAACACAGAGATGTCTAGAGCCTTACAGTAAACACAAAGAATCTCTTCTCACCTTGTTTGGTGTCCTACAGAACAGTAGACTCCCCCCACCCCGCCCTCCAAAATCAGGAGAGCGCTCCAGATGAGCAATTCATCACTTAGCTGAGGATTCTGCTTACTAAATGCTGCCTCTGCCAAGGGAGATGATAGCTGGCTTGACTGCATTCAGCTCTCTTTACAGCACTCATACCTTATTCTCAAGAGATACATGAGTCTTCCTATCAGATCTGTTACAATCTCCACGTTTCACCCTATTCCGGCAACCTCCTCCTAGTTCTCAGCTAAGGCTGGGCCAACAAAAGGGGTCTCTTCATTTAGAGGAGATCCGTCTTAAGTAAAATTTGAACTCTTCTTTTCTCTGCTTCCATCCTAGACATTCACTTCAAATTGATTTATTAGTTGCAGGCCTATATTATCTTCTAAGATACTTCAGTGCCCTTCATCACACCAGCTCGGGTCAAACACCACAGCTGGCAGACGAATTAGATGCTCCCTCAGTTTATTTCATAATTATTTGTTAAGTGTATGTTATGAGAACCAAAAATATTTGTAACTGCTAGGGACAAAGCCTGTTGGTTTTATTTACATGAGTATTTACCTCCAAATTCCAACTACAAGTCTTGGTGGGAGTTGTGGGATTTTAGTTGCATGTTAAGCTTAAAGTTAATGATAAAGACCTATTTTAACAAGACCCAGGAAAAAAGGCAACAAAGGCAGAATTTTATTTCACTTCCTCTACTTAAATGATGTGTGCAGTTGTATAACTTTAGTTTCTGGTATTTATGTGATTTGGGCTTCTATTTTGCCTTGTGCCAAAATAGAATCACCTTTTGTCCTTACCTGCCAAAAGTAAAATGAAGGAGGAAGAGGGGCCTCCCTTGTTTTTGCTCCATAACCTAGTGATTAGGGCATTTGCCAAGGGAGATGATGATCCAGGTTCTAGGTTCAGAGGGGGGTTGAACTTAGATGTCTTGCTTCCTTGCAAATGCTCTATCTGGCCACAGGTTAAGCATTATCCAGGTTCTCTCCAGCTCTCCCTTCGAAGCTGAACCACAGCTTCCTGCAGTTAATATTTATTGGATATATAGCAGTAGGAAAGTTTCTTCCCCATTAAGAGCAAATGCCCAGGTTGGAACCCAAGGCCTCCTCCCATCTGAGGCATCATTCATCTCACTGGGCCACATATCCTTTGGCTTGTCTTCTTCCTCTTGTTCCTATCTGTTTCCCTCTCTTGGTTGTCCTTTGGCCTAACTACATCTATATAAACATTTCCCTTTATCCCCAAGGAAGTTGTAGAATCTCCTTCATTGTAAGTTTTCAAGAAGCATTTAGATAAGTATTTATCTGGGATGAGTTATGGATAGTGTATCCTGCATTCAGGTTGTGCTCAATGACCCTTGAGGTCCCTTCCAATCTTATGATTCCACTTTAACTAGTGAATCTAGGCAAGGCCTTAGGGTCATGATTTACTATGTGGAGAAAAGAATATTTTGAACTCAACTGTTCTTCTAACATCTCTCCTGGAATGGCTAGCCTGTGTGTTGCCATGAAAATCAGGTTACAGGTTCAGTTCCTCATGGTGAAGTCAATAGACTTGCATCCAGTTTACATCAGCAGAGAATTTGACTCCAAATGCTCAGTGCAGCCTCTTCAATAGGAAAATGCAGGTTGGGAAGAGAATTGAAGCTGTTGAAATAAATGTTTGGTATAAATGCCTGTGTTTTCTCCAAGATATGCTCTGCTGAATTCCCTCACATGGCAAGTCATCACTTATCCCAGTGCTTATTAGGCAGGAACCAACAGCATAGGGCAAGATACAGATGGTCTGCTAGAGCTGAAAGTAGAAGTTAAGATTCCATTACAGGCGTCATTTCTTCTATCGGTGCATAGGGAATTTGTGTGCATAACTTCTGCTAGTGATAATGAGTTACCTGCGACAACAAAGCTCCTTAGTGTCAAATTATACACACTTCTGTAGGCAGCATTTAGTCCATAGCACCAGTGAATATTATAGTAATCTATGGAAGGAGGCAGTTATACTTTCTTTTCTTTCCAATAAGGATGTTATTTGAGGGTGTTTTTTCTGAGGAAGTTTTGCAGTCCTTATCCAAGAGTCAAAGCATCTAACCTTGGGTGTGTTCAGCCATTTGGTAAAAATATTATGTCTTGAGACTGCCCTGCACTGCTCCTGTTAATGATATATCACATGTGAACATGCTGTTTTTTGGTAGAGGTTGTGACTAATGCAAGCAAACCAAAGAACACAGTTTTAATGTGGAGCCTTTTACTATCCCCTTGACACCCATTCCACATCTTGAATTCCAGCTGAGGAACTGAAAGAGTCATTACACTTCCATTCTCTTGTCCACATGGCAACTTCATGGCATTATTTTACCCAGTGTCATATTTTCTGAAAAATAGTGAAAGTTTTTGGTTTCTAAGTTGAACAATGGCTATTCCACAGTTCACTCCCATTATTTATGTTGGTGTACTAGTAGTAGCTAGGATTTTGTTCTCATTTTCAGGTTCCTAATTTTCATATTTCCCCTCAAAAATGAAAACTCCCCAATTCATTACTATTTCTTTCTCCTCAGTTAAACAAATTCTATTAACCAAGGTCACAACCAATCTGTCACACAAAGCAGTGAGTGAATGGGGCACTTGGCCAGCTTAACAGTATCATCACCAGCCAGCTCTAACATGGCACATTTACAAACAACAAACCAGCCTGCAAGCAAGTGAAAAATATTCCATTTTTAAGCTTGCTTACAATTAATTAATGCTGAATTATCTGTTGAGCAATACAAATTAGCAGAGATCTCATCAGTAACCTGTGACCTGCTACCTGCAAACATGGAAGCCAAATTTCAAATAAAAATAAGATTATAACAGGCTCCGGTGCAGAAGTCTGCAATGAGTGAATGTATTATATTAGTTCCTAGACTTGTATCTTTATTACCACCATAACCTTGCCCATTTTTAGAAGGCATCCAAAGTCAGAACCAAAGGGAATCCCAAAGCGAATGGTGCACTTGAAAAACCCTGAGCTTTGGGCGAGTTCAGATTTTGTGGCCTTGGATGGTCTCTAGCTTAACCCCTTTAAAGCATGTGGCTGCCAACTTCATTTTGCTGGCAACTGCTGCTCTTGGCTGAATATATTCCTGAATACTAATCCAGAGGAAAAGAGGATGGGTAATTTAATTTTACCTTGCTGGAAGCAAGCCCTTAAATGAGCCTGCTTATCCTCTGCTCTAAGTTTAACCCAAAACAATATATTAAAGAGACTCTACTAGATTCAGGCCAGAGCCTACTTAGCTAAACTAACAAACTCTGAGGATTATTAGAAACCTTTTTGTTCCCTGACAAAATTACCACCCCCTCTATCAGGAAGCTTTACTTCCCAGCCTCTGAACTTTCCCACCATCCTGTTGGCCTGCTTAGTACTGGACCTATTCAAGGCCAATCATGTTCCAAAGTGTTTCCGGAAAACATAAAAGTAAAAACAAGTAAGAACTTGTCATAATAACAGAAACATGCCTGGTAGCATACCCTACTGTCAGGAGAAGGACTGTCATAGTTAGAGGCCAACCAACAGTTCCCTTGGAATTATGCAAAGGCCATCTCTTTGATCAATCTTGCTTCTAAGTCTTGATATACCTGATGGCTTTACTTGGTTTTGGTTGAGGAACTGGAACTTTCTCCTTAGACTTTACTGTTACTAAACTCTGATCTTTCCAGCTGGGCCTTCCACACATTAGAAATTCTTTCCTTCTTTTTTTCTTCTTCCCTTCAGAGTAATGAATAAATCAGTCAGAGTCCAAACTAAGGGTACACTTATAAATAGTTTATAAAAGATTCCTAGCTGTTTTAATAAATTGTTAATCAGTTGTTGCAAAGTCCAACAGGTCAGCAGGTTGGTTATAACCTTCAGTAGCAACATCTGCTAATATGCCTATAATCATCAATATAACACTGCTTGTATCCGTAACTACTTTATAAAATGTCTTCATTATTTATTAACTCTGTACATGCACCCTTAATCTGAAGCGTG
>NW_005841832.1:762976-766550 GCF_000455745.1 Alligator sinensis | reverse complement strand
GGGAGCAACCTTCCCTGGATTTAAAGCTGCAACCTTTGAATTGCACAGCAAACAGAGCTTGATTCATGCAACCTGGTCACTTGTGTCAGACATTAGCCATACCCCAAGTACCCCATACTTCAGAGGACAAGGTAGGGACTTTACTGTAGGTCACTGTGGGATAATTTGCTCCCTCCCATACATTAGGTCTCATCCTAGCCTCTAGTGGGATCATGGGAAATTAGGGCTGGAAGGGACGTCACGAGGTCATCTAGTCAAGTCCCTGCTCAAGGCAGGACTGTCTCTAACTAAACCATCCCAGCCATGTGTCTGCCTAACCTGCTCTTGAAAATTTCCAAGGATGGAGATTCCATGACTTCTCAAGGTAGCCTGTTCCAATAATTGATCACCCCAATACTCAGAAAGTTCTTCCTAATCTCTAACATACATTTCTTCTGCTGCAGCTTGAGGCCATTGCTTCTAGTTCTGTCCCCTTTGACTGCAGAAAAAGGCCCATCTCCATCCTTAGATACTGGCTTAAGCCCTGAAGCACTAAGTTTAATGCCCCATCCAAAATTTGTTGTCATCAGTTACATTCACTCTGGCCCTTCCTGCCATCCATTTAAATGGCTAATCCCTGTCTGAATCTTAATTTTTTGGCCTCAGTGGCATCCTGTGGTAGCGAGTTCCCCAGTTTAACTCTGTACTGTGTGAGAAAATAGTATTTCATTGCCTAACTCTAGCATATTCCACATTTTAGTTTTGTTGATGCTCCTCCTTCTTGTATTAAGAAGTTCCCAATCTCCCTTCTCTAATTAAGTTCTTATTCACTACCCTGCACAATCCCAAGGGAAGATCTCTCCAAATCTATAGATTTTAAATGACTAAAGTGTTGCATTCTATTAGTTCTTCCTTGTATATGATAGAACTGGACTGACTGCTTAGAAGAATTAAGAGTAGGGAGTTGAACACAAATCCTATTGTGTCTAAAAGCACAGGATGTTGTTGCTAGCCAAGTACATGCAAGAGATACCCTATGCAAGGGAGGTGGTGTAACTTACTGAGCAGAATGCTGGATGGGGACTCAAGAAACTGGGTTTTACTATCAGTTCTGCCACCAGTCTGCAGGATGACCCTGGGGAAGTTACTTCCACCTCTCTGTGCCTCAGCTCCCCCATCCGTAAAACGGGGTACTGATAATGACCTCCTTTGGAAAGTACTGAGATCTGCTGATGAAAACACTCTGCTGAGAGCTAGGTGGCATTATTATTCTAACAATCAGAGATAATATACATGGTGTTTGGCTTCTACAACAAAAGTGCTTTATTATCATTAAATACTAAGCATTTCTGGATGATAAAAGTAATTAAGTGTCAAAATGTAATGATCTATTGCATATTAAGACCAAAAGATATGAAAAACTTCTCATAAAAGTATCAGCTTGCCACAGCATGAGAGCTAAATATCTTCATAAGGCAGAGAACTTTGCTTATAGCCATGACGCTCATAAGGTATTCAATTAGTCACCAGAGGGCTTTCCTAGTATTCCCTGAATTCACTAGGAGTACAGAAGCAATTACAAGAAATTCTGACTTCTTAAATTAAAGAAAAAAGACAAAAGAATTCAGATAAAACCTATTCCCAGGCTTATACCAGGATAGACGTGCAGGGAAAATTTCATGCAGATCAAGTTTAATTTACTGCACAATTTGTTTCTTTAATAAAAACAAGAACAAGAATCTTCCTGTATTTTTGCTGGAAGTTTTTCCTTTCTATTCTGGGCACGTCATGATTTTCTGCATGAAATGCTCTTGAGAGGAAGAGGGTCCAGTCAAAACACAACACAAGTTAAGGTGCAGTATACTCAAGTACAGTATATGAAGGGCAAGCTTTTGATATACTACTCCCTTCATCCCGACAGAGCTTCTTTCTGGAGTAGAGCATACCTCTGCCTCCTGCTCCCAGATGTGAGAAATGAGGATATCAGCTGCCTCAGAGGGTACTGCACAGGGACATGCCTGCAAGCTGAGGTCATATCATCTCAGTAGGAGAAGGCATATGTGCAGCCAGAGGAGGGAGGAAGGAGAAGAAAAGAGTACACAGTGATATGAAGAGAAGCCTGAACTTCAGAGACAGGCTGCTAGCTGCCAATGCTAGCCTCCATACAAACCTTAGAGAGAAGAGAAAGGGATGGGGAAAATGTAGTAGGGCAGTGTAGCAAGAGTAAAAAGAAAGAGAAAAAGGGAAACATTGGAAAGACTCGAGTGAAAAAAGGAAAAGAGAGTGGAAGAAGGAACATGAGGCTCAAAAGAGACAGCTGAGCAGAGAGAGGGGGTGAAGGCAACAGGTGAGGTGGGAGTGAGGATGACTGAAGCCAGGAAATGTGGAGTGAGTTAAGCAAAGGCTGAGTGAGGGCCAGAGAAATACGGCACAAGGAGGAGGCAAGGAACTGGCTTGGAGTTGGGATCCACCACAGCATATCTGCAGAAACTTCTCCAAAGCTCTTCTCATTGCCCAGAATCTCAGCTTTCACTAGCTGTTCTGGTTGTGAGGGAAACTTCAAACATATGAACTGAGTATAACCCAAGGCAGGGACTCATCCGCCAAGAGCCAAGAAAGATCTGGGGGGAGGAGAGAGTGCATGTCTATCTGTACTGAGACTAGGAGCATACCAGTGTCATGGAACAGAGACAACCAGGGAGTATGGGGGTGATCAAGGGGAACCCAGAGCAAGGGTCACATTCCCATCCTCTGCATACTCTGCATGAGCTGTGTCTCAGTACACAGCTGGAGTGCAGGAGCATACCACCATATCCTCCACCCTCCATCTGTCCCTTGGCAAGGAAGAAGCAATTAATCTGGGTGACAATTGCAGAGAGAAGGTGGGGAAGAGAGAGAGAGAGAGAGAGAGAGAGAGAGAAACAATCCATGCACATAATGCCTGCATTGCCTGGCAGTATAGTCTACCCAGCCAGGGCTCTGCCCACTTGGGATTTATTGTAGTAATTACTAATAATGTTGCAGAAAAGATGTAATGGTAGGACAGAGACAAGGACACACCTCGGTGGTGATGGGAGAGATACAGTTAAGGATTAATTTAATGGCTGTTGACAATAGAAGGATCATTTATTCATGAAGCTCTGACTTCTCAAGCTAATAAATGGGAGTGGGGGAAGGGCAGGGGGCAAAGCCTACAACTAAGTAGAACATTTGCATCCTGGGAAGCAAATGTCATAAACTCTTTCCCAACAAGTCTAACAGGGAAAGATTGTGGGCTGGTGCACTGCAGAGAAGTCACAGGATGGTGCAGCCCTCAGCACTGAACTGGTCTGGACACTGTGGGTCAGATCCTATTCCACCTATTAGGTGCCTTTGGTCAGATTCTCACCCAGTCTACTTCTACATCGCTTAATGCATGTGGAGCAGCCTCCCCAGACTTGCCTGCAAGGTCTCTACTCCTTTTGCTCTTACAGATCTATCTCCACCCCACTGCTTACTGAGAACCAGGATGATTTGTATATAAGCCAGACATAAATTATTGTTTTCATTCCCCTTTTCCAGGCCTTTGTTGAGTCTTTGGTTGTGTGTTCCTTGA
>NW_005841832.1:750489-762945 GCF_000455745.1 Alligator sinensis | reverse complement strand
CTGTATTTTGTGAGCTTTAATGTAAATTAATTATTGTCATAAAAACACAATATCAGATATACCTCATTAAGGAGAGAAATGTGTTAGTCATTGAATATGTTATTCATCAGTGAATCAACAAACCATGAAGTTTGTTAAATAATGCAAAATATAAATATGAATACACAGATTATGCTTACACGGCAAAATGAAGGCATGATTGTAGCATAGTTACAATAGATATATAGGTAGCATGGGTAACAACAGTGAAGAAATGGCACCATGTACTTCAGCATGCACCAATAACCAGAGGAGGTATCTGGGAAAGCTTGTATTCTGATAGCCAGGATCTGTTAGTGATCTTTCACTGCTGTTTTTAACGCTGCTAGCTAGATTCCTAGACAAATTTGGCCTAGAAAGAAAGCAATTATTTTTAACAGTGGGTAATTAACCATTGAAGCAGATTAGCAAGAGCTGTAGTGGTTTCTCAGATTGTGAACATCTTTAAATGTTCAGATGTCTCTTAGGTTCAAAAGTCTCTAGATCTGTTGTAGCCCAGAAATTATGGGCCTGAAGGAGGAATCTCGGAGTGAAATTTTGCAACTTGCAATCTACAGGAAATCAGATCAGACAGTCATTCTGGTTTTAAAACTTATGGGAGTAGGAGTTCGGCCTTTGATTTCAAGGGAGACGGGATGTAACCATATGAATCTCCAGTCCATACAATGAACACTGATGTTATTCAATAAGACCCTGATCCAAACTGCATTTCAGTCAATGAGTCTCTCCACTGACTTCAGTAGCTTTTGAGTCAGGCCCCAAATACAATATCTGATTGATAGGATTTGACCAGCTCTGTCCTGTACATGAAGTGAGCTGTGGAACGTGCCTCTTTTCAGTTCCTAGTAAACAAGTCCCTTTATCACAGTCGGCCTTTTTGTCAGTAGGCACAGTAGAGAGGCCAAGAATCATCCATAATCATTTTTTATTGCTTGTTAGAGATCCCAGGAGCCCCAGTCATAGAACAGGACTGCTTTGTGACACACATGATGCAACTGTACTCCCTGTTGGAAAGAATTTGCAATCTAAGTCCCTATTTGCCTGAAAGGGAGCTCTCCCAGCCTAGGGTGATCATACTAGGGGAAGAGAAAGAGATTTGAAAAGAAAATCCTGCCAGAGGCCCACTCTCCCAAAAAGGAGAATCATTCCCAACTCCCCTGAACCACAGGTTTTGATCACTAGTTTCTGATTTATATTTTGAGAGTGTTTCAATGGATCAAAGTGTCAGATCTATAGTGCTGCCAGGAAATACCATTTTCTTTTAATAATCAGAGAGCAGCAGGTCATTTAATCTCCTGTAACTGCTTTCCTCCTCCAGCAGAGATGTGGGATTGCACCTCTTCAGATCCAGAGGCACCCTTCTCTTCTTTGGTCAGAGTGATTTTTATGTCCTTTTCTTCTAGCTTTCACTTTATCCCCAGTGAAATGTGTCTTCCTCCCCACATGCCATCCTTGTGAGATCAGCACCTTCCAAAGCTCATCCTTTTAGAATCTTCTCAGTGGAGCCCTGGCCTCTCCACAGTATCCACATCAGTGAGAACAGGGCTGGAGATAAAGGGAAGCTTTGAACAGGGCAGAGGAAATGTAGATGACTGCCACGTTTGGTCCAGCCTGTCATCTTAGCAGTCAGTTGTAACATGATAGTTTGGGCAACAGTATCACAAAGCCAGTGACCAAGCGCTGTTCCAAAGTATGCTGATACCCCCTGCTTTGGACTTGCTAATTAACATTTCAGCATAGGAGTGGTACTTGGCTGGATAGAGATGCAGTCTGTATTGATTGTGTCCAACTCTAGGTGCCACCAAAATGAGAATTCAGGGCTCACCTCAACTTGAGAGACCTTGTTCTAAATTGGGATCCAACACTGTAATTAATAACCTTACTTTGTGTGATTTCTGTATCATTTTTGCAAAGAGAATGTAGGACTGCTAGCAGAAATTCACTGAAACACAAGTTCCTAGCAAAATCTCCCTTTAATGAAGATTTCTGCTTATGAAATGTCCAGATTAAGTTTGAATGTAGGTGCTGCAGCAGCAAAGCCATATGTTACCATTGGATGGCTCACTGCATTTTTTGTTTTTTCCCCTTGGCTGGTGTCACTGGGCAGTAAAACCATTTTAACTGCATTTCTCCTTCCCACTTAGTCACTCAGGTCTTGCAGGGTTTAGACAAAACCTTGTTTTTTATTTGTTAGATGTTCATAAAACTCCAAGTCACTATTTAGATTGAACGACTCCAGTTCACATGGAGCGAGCTTGGGAAGGAGTCTATCCTATGCTATATGCAGCAGTTAATCAGGGCCCAGGACTTCATCAATTTACTTTGAAATCTGATAAGAATGTGGCTCTCTTCCCTGCAGGCTTCATCAAGAATAAGACGGAAGTAGGGGTGAAAGCTATATATGAGAATCTTCCGGGGCCAATGAATTTTGGAGGAGAATAGATGGAGATAAGGCATGAATTGTATCCATATGGGAAACTCTGGGGTCTTTAAAGAATTAGATGATTTTTAGGAGGATGCCTTTAAATGTTTAAAACTTTGTAGATTCACAATTTTATGGTAAAAGAGATTCTCCTCCATTCCCAGATCCTCTCTTCTCCTTTCCTGGGCTGCTTTCCGCTCTGTACCTGCTCCATACATAAGGCCAGGGCAAAGGAGATCTGCTGAGTACTGTCAAAAGTAGTTGATTCCATGAATAAATGCCCACGTCCAAACCTATATAGGAAATACAGCTTTAACCTCGCTGGTGAATTGGAAGGCTACTGTAGCTAAACCAGTTCATCCTAGAACAGAGGTGGGCAAATATTTTGGCTAGGGGGCCACTTGAGGAATTTTAGTGAGCTGTTGTGGGCGGGGGGTGGGAGGTGGTGCTGACCTGGGTTGACGTGGTGCAGGTTTGGGGGCAATTGATCCTATCTGGTCTGGGCTTGTCTGCCCCACACTCACCACCAGGTGGAGCAGGTGGGGTCTCCATGAAGACCAATCAGGATCACCACAGGCAGGGCACACTCGACTGGGCAGATGAGATGGGGCTGTGGACAGGTGGGGAGCAATATCCAGGAGCAGGACAGGCAGGCAGGGCTGGGATTGTGAGGCAGCAGCAGCAGAGGAATGGGGCCCAGGACAGAGACATGATTCACTCCCCGCACATCCCTGTGGGCTCTGTCCTCAGCCCCAGTCCCACGCTGTCTCCACCTCACAATCCTGGCCCCGGCCCCGGCCCTTACCCGTCTGTCCCACGCCTGGACACTACTCCCTGCCCTCTTGCATCCCCATCCCATGCACTCTGCTGAGCGCACCCTTCCTGCGGGTGTCCCAGGCCAATCTCCATGGAGACCCTGCCTGTCCACCCACCCGCTCTGTCTGGTGCCCCTGGTGGTGGTTGCAGGGTGGAAGGGCTGGGATGCCCATGCAGCAGGCCAGGTCCAGCAATGGCAAAGACACTAGCAGTGACAGTCTGAAGGAGCTGCCACTGCAGGGGCTGCCAGGAAGTGGAGTCCAGCTGCTGCACTACTCCAACCTGTTGTGCTGCACACCCAGGGGTAGCAGGACCAGCCACATGCACCACAGCCCAGCTTCCACCTGCACCTGAGCTGGGCAGGGCAGGGCCAAGGCACTTGCTGCAGGCCAAATATAATCCCTTAGCAGGCTGGATCTGGCCCGCGGGCCAGATTTTGCCCACCCTACCCTAGAATCTCTTGCACAAATGAGGAAGCTCTGTTAAATTCTGTCAATGCTACCCTCTTGAAAGCCACAGCAGAAGCATCCTTCACATTAGATTTCTTGGTGCATTCTCCTCTCTAGCCCTGGTTAAACCACAGGAGAAGGGGTTATTCCTGGTCCTGGTTAAAATGCCACTGCCAAATGTGTCTACTGCACATCTTTCCCCAGTTCCAGCCCAAGATCATGATAGCCAGACTCCATTTTCCTGAGCCATAGCCCATCTAACAGACTCAGCTTCGAGTAGCGGAGCACCTGCCATTCCATCACGAAGTGCTTGGGGACAGGGAATCCTCCAGATGCCAAAAGACAGCTCTAGGACATGCATCTAGCACATGTATGCCCATATTCAGTTTGACAAGCAGCACAACAGCTCAGACCACAGCTGAAATCTGCAAACTCTTACCTCCTCCTCCAATAAGGGTTGCATACACTGAAGCAAGATGGGCATCGCCTTCTACTGACATCCACATTAACTACATTTCTGTAGCAAAGGTCTCTTCCTTTCTGTAGCCCACCCTAACTGTAGGGTTACCCTGGTGCCTATGAAATTCCTGTAGTGTCTGCATCTTTTTGGTGCATCATTATTTATCATCGCCACCACCACCATCACCGTGACCATCAGCCATTATCAGACTGTAGTGCTTTTCTAGTGCATAGCATCTGACTTCTCAGGTCGAAACAGTGAGAAATCTTGAGATTGATATCAAATTCCCAAAGAACCATCTAGTAAGCACTGGAAGGGAGCAAATAACTTTGATTTTTTTACATTTATTTTAAAAATTACCTAGAAGTTTTCAAAAGGCAAATATTATGTGGGCTAGGAAAACCTTGCATCTCGCATTTAAACTGCAAAGTGAGGGAAGTTAAAAAACCAGTCACTTATGGCAGTGGTTCCCAACCTTTTTAAGACTATGGACCAGCAAACTCACTCAAAGAATTTTGGCAGATCGAGTATAAAAATAATCTAATTTACTTATTTAAATTTAATTTGGGGGGGAGGGGGGAATTGCAAGGATCGGAGGCAGTGTATGACACAAAACAAACTCAATAGGCAGAGGCATGGTGCAAAACAGAGTGCTTTTCACAGAAGCCCTCTTTCCAAAAAAGCAATCCATTGAAGTTTGCTTGATCAGCTCCTTAGCTGTTGCGTTTGATATGGAAGTGACTAGCCACAGTTACCGTGGTCCAATTTCGAAAGCTAAAATCACAGTCATTGGCCAAGCGGGGACATTCTCGCTCAGCCAATCAGCATGGTGTGGGCATGGCCTGGGCATAGCAGTGGTTAAAGCTTGCACCATGACCCGGCAGCCAACCCTTTGTGGCCCGCTACTGGGCCACAGTCCAGTGGTTGGGAACCTCCGACTTATGGGGTTTACACCGAAGCATTAAACCAAGGGTCCAGATACCAGCCAACTAGAATTAATTCTCCTGTCCAATGTATAATTCTCAGTGGCAGCACTAACAGTGGCTGTGGCTGCTTCATCTAGGTATATACTGAACATCCCATCCTGAGGAGCAGCTGCTTTGTTAAAGAAAACATGTCTAAATGCTTCAGGGAATTAGTTGGTAACTGCCAGGATTGACAAGACTCTTTCCACTTTCAGATGTGGGACTGTAAATTTGCTCAGGTACATTATGTTGTTTAATTTCCTTGCTCAGATACATTAGGTATTGGCTGTTAGGAGTGGGATAGCAAATGGCTTGGACCAGTGGTAATATCGTCTAGAGGTAGGTGCTATATATAGTGGTTTAATGGATTGGTTCAACATGCTGGATAGAAGGAAACCAAACAAGGAAGTAGCAGTAGTGAGTTCTTTGTTCCCATGTTCGCTTTATACTACCTACAATTGTTCACTTACTCATGGCTTAATGAGATGGACACCCCTGTGATCCAAAGGTGTTTTTTCCCTTGGGCATGTTACTATTCCATATTAGCATCATCCTATTCTCTGTTCAGAAAACCGGGACAATTAGCCCCCTGGAAAACATTACATTTAAGATGTGACTAACTAGTTAATCACATCTTAAGTATTTACCCAGCCCCACACACATTCAATTAATGGCGTGCTAAAGCAGGGGATAAGCCACCAAGTTATTACACAAAATATGTGTAATAACCTTGTGGCTGATTTTCATTGAGTCAAAATTTAAATGTGGGGCCAGGCAGATCAGCTGATCTGTGCTCCCAGCCTTGGGAGCTAACAGAGGCCTCAGCTCGTAACCTCCTGAGGCTGGGACTGCCACTCAGCTGATTGGCACCCCCAGGCTTAGGAGCAAATCAGAGCCTTTCACTCCAGTGCATTCCTGAAGGGCTGTGGGCACCCATCAGATGACTGGTACTCTAAGCCGGGTGGACAGGGCAGCTGACTTGCTACTTGCCAGTGCAAGGGGAGTCCAGAATCGTAATACCAGGCTCCCCCTGCATCAGCAATAGGGTGTGATTGGGATCTGACCCATGGTCCCACAACCACGCCTCGTGCCATGCACATGTAGCATGGTAGAAGGCACGACTGCTGGGATCACGAATCAGATCCCATTGCACCTTTAACTGAACATCTGCTGCGGGGCTTAGGCTGCTAATCAGCAACCTTTCCTGCTTATTGTTCACAGATCTTGTGTTGCTGGGTTTTTGGTTGTAGCCGGGTTGGTCTAAGGACATAGGCAGGCAAGGTTCTTTGAGTAGATGTGATATCTTTTATTAGACCAACCAAGTAGTTGGAAAGAAGTTTTTAGCAAGCTTCCAGGTGCAATCATCCTTTTTCAGGTGCAGGGAGTCTCTGCTGATCTCATTCCTTGGAGTCTCAGAACATTAGTGACTCCCTGTGCCTGAAGAAAGGTGATTGCACCCAAAAGCTTGCTAAGAACTTCTTTCCAACTACTCAGTTGGTCTAATAAAAGATATCACATCTACTCAAAGAACCTTGCCTGCCAGATGTGTTGTGGCTTCATTATCCCAGAGATCTCGGATGTTTGCTTGTATGGCAATTGTGAAATGAAGAGAGACATCATCTGAGTCACATATTCAAGCCATAGACAGCATGGCTGGTAATTTTAGGGCAGGACTGTGAATCCCTTACTCAAAGTGATGAGCAGTTAATCACATAAGTAGTCACTGTGAGTGTGAATAGGTGTTCATTAGTATAAGAGGTTCGCAATCTAGTCCTTAGCAATAGCTATCCAATTTTATTGCATGTTAAAAAGGGTCAGTTGAAACATTTCATTTATAATACATTTTCTCTCTCTCTCTCTCTTTTTGTTGTGAAGAAATGGCATTTTCCCAAGTATGGGCATTTTCATGAATTTTTTTTTAGGGTTTTTTGGGTCAGTTAAATGAAGTATGCTTGGTTTGAGTTTAATTTTTTGCACCTCTTGTACTTTCCAGTGGCAAAATAGAACAAAAGGAGGAAAATGCAGATAAGGGAAGCAAAAAATGAAGAGAAAGGGGACAATATTGAAAACATAATAACACCAAAAATTGAAAATAACATTTTTTATTAAAAAAAAGTTTCATGAAAAATTCAACTAAACAACATTTTGTTTTCAATCCCACTGAGCATGGAGGGAAAGGGAGAAGGGAATTATTATTTGCTTTGGGGAGTTCTCCTGTGGCATGGTTGACTGAATGGGGGATGCATCCATGCCACTGCCTCCCCTGCCCCAGATCCATCCCTGGTTATTGTAATACAGCCCCTCTCCACAGTGTGTTGAACCTCCACCTGGAATATTTCACTCTTCTTTGGATAGCTCTTTAGCCAAAACAAGTTATTAATATCTGTAGGTTTTAAACACCAGAGGAGAATAATTGTTTGAGGGACTGCCAGGGAGGTCTAGCTAGAATTAAAGAAAGGAAGAGCAAAGCTAAATATCCTTACCAACTTTTTGACAGCGAGAGATATTAAGCTGCAGAATCATCTATCTGGGGATGCTGTAACAAAGACTGCAGCAGAGAGAAGTAGCTCCAAGAGTTCTTTGTGTGATTTACAGGTATCTGCCCTCACTGTGCTCTGTTTCCTGTATTAACCCACTTGCCACACTGCTGTATTTATGTGCATCTGCTTCCTAGCCCAGCTACACATCTGCAGAAGCTTTCATTTCAGCCCAGGGCACAGCAGATCTCAAAAACCTCCTGTACACTTTCTGAAGCATGGGGAGAGGGTGTCAGGTTCAGCATCCTGTGCACATTTAAAATCCCCCATGGTAGCTCTTGTTTTTCCCAGTTTCTTAAGCAGCTCTCAGTGTGTATTAGAACAGAAGCACTCAAGCTGTCTAAACCAGTTCTGCACTATACTTGGATGGCATTGTTTCACCAAGGCACGGTGCACCTCATGCTTAGCTCACAAACAGCAATTATGATATCAAAGAGGAAGACTGGACTTGTGGTTAAAGCATAATAATGATATTGTATTTACCCAAATACAAGACTACTTCAAACTTAAGACAATGCCCCCAATAATTAGATTATATACAAAGACAATAATACATTTGTTATAATTTTCCATGTATAGAATCTAATTATTGGAGGGTCATCTTAAATTTGTCCCTCCACCCACCACTGTGGCAGGAGAAGCAGAGTCAGGGGCAAGCAGCAAAGAAATAAATGAGAGGGGTTGCAGGCAGCCTGATCCCTGCCCCTTCCCTCGTGCTACTTGCTTCCCCCTGTGCCTGCTCCTCCATTCCACCCTCCTAGCCCCAGGCATGAAGTATGCAGTGGCTCAAGCCCCAGCCAGATTGCAGTGGCAACCCCAGCCCCAACCCCAGAACTGGGTTTGGGTTGGAGATGGACCTGGAGATGCAGCAGCTCCACTGCCACTTCATGGTCTCCCCTGCGCTCCCTTCAGGCTCCACGCAGCAGTCTCCCATGTATGGCCCACCCCTTTTTCCCTATGTTGACTGGAAGGAAAAAAACCTGTTCTTAGATCTGAGTAAATATGCATGTGAAATGATCTGTTCTGAAGAAACATTTTAAAGTTATCCATGCCAGTGAGTGGATGGCTTTTGACCCATGAGAGGTCTTATATTTCTTAAACTTTTACCTTGTTCAGTGTAAATGCAAGCATTCATAAAGGGTAACAATTTTCAAAAACACCTCCCTGTGATTCCAAAGCCTATATTCCATTGAAAGTCTGGGGAGCTTTGGCTTCTAAAGTAATTGGGTATGTTTCAAACTTGAGCCCTTTTCTAAATAAATGTCTAATCCCGTTCTGTGAATCTCATTAAACTGCTGGCTTGAATCCCCTGTGGCAGAGAGTTCCATAGGCTAATTATGTGCTGCATTTAAAAGCATCTCCTTTTATATCAATTTTAGATTACTTGCTTTTCAATTCCACTGAACATCCCCCTTGTAACGTGTGGAAGAAGATGGCAGTAGGAGTATCAGCTTTATCACCTTGACACTATTCATTATTTAATACATCAGAAGGTCTCTCCTCTCTAAATTAAATGGTTCCATTCTGTCTGTCTCTTGTCTACAAATGTTGATAATTTTTTATTACCTTTCACTGAGCCCTTTCTGAACTCAGCATTTGAGGAAAGTCTGTACAATCCATTTACACAATGGCATCGTCACTGAAGTATTATGATCTTTGCCTTTCTTTATATGCATTTTTGTTTTCTGCTGGGAGCAATGCTGTGTGCTGAGCAGATGGTTTCCTTGAGCTGGCCACAGAGATGTCCAGATCTATTTCCTGAGTGCTTTCAGTTGGCTTAGAATCCAGCATTGCAGAGAAGCAGTCCTACCTACTCCTTCCAACGTGCATGACTTTGCATCTGTCTCACTGAGTTTACCCATGACATTGTGCTGACCCAGACTGCCTTGCTGTAGTTGAAATCAAAATCAAGGTGCACTTTGCCATTTCCAAACTATTGTTTGTCCAGCTATGAAACTTCAACCTTGCATTCACACTACTGGCATTTACACTCCATTCTGGAAATACACCTACTTGTCAGTCCCTCTCATTTTGTTCTGCTTGCACTAATATATTCGTATCCTGATGCACACACATTAGTATGCACTAATATCCATTCAGATGTTTTAATGAATTCTCATTTGCTATGTTCTTTTTCCTATGAATATTCCAGTAAACTGGTCAGATTCTTCTCACCTATCATCTTGTAAATGAAGAGTAATTCTACTGAAGTCAGTGGAGTCATACCAGTCCAAAACTGGTATAAGCAAGAGAAGAGTCTGGCCCAATGAGTTTACTGGAAGGAACATTAGTCAAGACATACATTTGAAATGAATATTGCCGATTACTCAGCAAGCAAATTCTAAATTCATATGCACGAGTATTTGCACTGGAATCTTGATTACTCTCATCCAGTCAGGGAAACAGAAACATGCCATGTGACCTCTGTGTCCAATCAAAACTGTGCATAGTTTGAATATAAGATATTTGCAGTATTGAACTCACAGATGATCAAAAAACCCAAGAATTAATTTACAGAAATTAGAGATGTTGACTATCAAATGAAGCTGAGAAAATCTGTTTAGAAATTAATTTGCAAGCAGAATAAGCAATATCTATTGAATATGTGGTTCATCAATAGTAGTTATTTTTCTGGACTAAGCTGAAATTAACAGTGCTACACAGAAAAACACACATCAGTTTCTTGACTTAGAGGAGCCCATGTGACGCATTTCTACTGCCTAAAAACTAACTCTCCCCTTATCCCCTCTTGTTATCAGCAGTAATTCTCAAACAGGATAGTGCGGCATCCTGGGGTGCTTTGACAACCTTTCAGAGGTGCTGTGAGGAGCCACACAATGTTGGCACTATTAGGTATGCAAACATGAATCATAAGATAAACCCAGAAGGCATGTCCAGATGGATGTGCACATGTGCTTTGTAGCACCTCAAAGGCTTTTAAGGCACCGCATGTGGCACATGTGAAAGGGTTTTGTGCGCTGAGGCAAAATTAGATATCAGGAACTATCTAACCCCCCCCCCCCACAAAAAAACCTCAGGAAAAAAAAGCAAGTCGGTGCATGTGGCTGCAGTGTGCGCTGCCTGAAACTGGAGCCTGGTTAGCCAGAGCCACACTTTGGCTGCCGGGCAGGCTCCACATACCTGAATCACCACTGCTGCAGCCCCAGGTGCCCCCAGGATCACAGGTAAGGCTGCTGGGGCCAGCCTCCTCTACCCCACCTGCGGCAATCTGCCACATGCCAGAGCACGTGTGCAGGGGCATTCGCCGGGGACAAGTAGCAGCAGCACAACTATGTGCCACTGCTATGTGTCCCCGGGGAAAGGCATGTGCACGATCCTGTGGATGAGCCCAGTTCCAAGTAGGAATCCAGCATTAAAAACATTCTGCCCAGTGTGGGCTTTCTGGGCTCTTTGCAACAGAAGAATTACTCTGTTGTTTTTCTGTAGTCAAAAAATGAGTGAAAACTAAGAACTGGGATTTTCTGAGGGGTGCCTGCAGTCTATCGAGAAGTGCCTTGAATCTCAAAAGGTTGAGAACCACTGCTTTCGAGATACTTCACCTACAGCAAGCAGAACGACAGCAGATGTGATAGAATCCCAATACTCGAGACATTTAAACTATGCTCAACAAAATAGCAGAAAATATTAGATAAGGAACATGGTTCAGCTGACTTATGGAGAAGCAAAGTGGATCTACTGTCATCCAGGGTTTTTTAAATTAGGTTTTATGTAAAATAACTCCTTGCTCAACTACTATTAAGATTCATTTCCAACCTAACTTATATTACTGTATGATATGATTCGATAAAGCCTAGGGCATATATGCATGCATATACACAGAATCATGATCTAGCTAGAAAACTGAATACCCTCGCAATAATTTTTCCTCTGCAGAAAGCTTAGTAAGTGCACAACTCCTGGAACAAAAAGAGAACCACTTCATTTGCCTTCAGAGAAAAGTTTTTAAAACAGGAGTTTGCCAGAGGTAAGAAAAAGTAATGCAACAAGTTACTGAGGGGAAAATATACTCAATTTCACACATGGATTAATTTCTGTGTAAGCATAACAAGAGTCATCTCTTCACTGGAGTTAACGATAAGTGACGGGGATGGCAATATTAGTGGAACAATTGTATAAGCTACAGGACAATGGCTGACTTGTCCTTCCTCAAAGAAAATTCCCTATCTGTTTGTTTACTTCATCTCCTTAACCAAACGCCTTTGGCAAAGACACTTTACTATTACTAAGAAATGGTAAATTAAGCACTTACTACGATGCTGCAGTGCCTTACAGCACTTGTAACAATAGAAATATGGAACTACAAAATGGCTGCCACTGACAGACAACTCAGAAATGGTAATTTTAATAAAAGCTTTTATCTCCCAATGCATTGCCCAAGTCTCTCTTCTGACAAGATGAGAACTCGCTCTCACACAGCCAGCTCTCTACACACTGTGAATTGAGCTCCACACAGCAGAGTAGTTCTTGCTCTGATAACATCATGCCTCTTTCAAATTTCATACCCATGGATTCAATTACTTCCTTCTGCCTTCTGCTATGGCTTTGTTCTCTAAGATGAAGGTGGTTATTACCAAGAAAATTGTATCACAGCGTCTGGACCTGTCCTCAAAACTTGCAGCTTTGCACATGCAGAGCCCAAGTGTACAATGCTTTCTTCCCATGGGCAAGCATTATGTGAAAGCCATTGTCTGGGCCAACATATGGAGACCACACCAATATTCATCCTCACAGACAGATTTATTCATGA
>NW_005841832.1:730177-750479 GCF_000455745.1 Alligator sinensis | reverse complement strand
TTCCCTCTATTTTAGCTATGATGTATACCTGTTTTTAGGACTACTATGGGAGTTTTAGGCTCTGAGGAGCAGCTGAAGTTAAAAGCCCTATGGAAAAGATCTTAACTTCTGACCTTTTCACCAGCCTCCCTGAATCGTCTTGGCTCTGCAGCTAGCATTTAATCATTAGGCATGTCAACACTGCCCAAAATGTTCTTTCTGTGGGCACCATTGCAGCTACAATGGTATACACCCTGCTTGGTTGATAGTGTTAGTTAGGGGCTCATAGGGAAGTGCCACCTGCAGGAAGCTAGAAAAGTAGATATGGCATAAAAACATGGTGGCACTCACCAGTTCAGAGGGCCACATATGTAAGGAACTTAGGGAAATGTTCCTGTGGGTACAGATTAATTATTTCATCTTCATTAGAAACATATTCAGGATTCTTACTGCTAACTGTACACCTTGCAAATAGAACTGGTAGGCTAGTTATCAGAAAACAAAAGGGAATATAACCTTCCAGGAACAAGGAGGCAAAAGGTGGACATGAAGTTGAAAAAGATCCTGAGAAAAGTTCACTGATTGGGCTTCATATCAGGAAAAGGACACTGCCAGAGTCCCACTGGAATGGATCAAGAGTAACTGTGCCAGGCTGTAAAAGATAAAATTAATACTACTAGGAATTACATCATTATGGGAGACTTTTTTTCTTCCCCAAGTATAAATGGAAGAATAAATGTTACTAATAATGGGAGCCCTCAAAGAGTCACCGCCAAATAATCACAGAACCAACAAGAAGCGATGCTATTGGTTGGTTTTGGTGAATACTGAGGACACTATAAAATATCAGGATGTTGAAAAAGGCCTTTGGATCACATGCTTCCAAGGTGATTCCATTTAAAATAAGTGGAAGTAGAAACAAAAACAGGTCTGTATTTCAGACCGTCAGCTTCAAAAGGAAATCTGTGGATAAAGTAAGGGAACTAGTTAACAAAGTCTAATGTACTGCTGAACTCCTAGATTCAAATATGGAGGAGGCTGAGAATTTCTTTCAATCACAAAGTTGAAAGCCAGTGTAGAACCTGCATCTCAAGCCAGGAGGAAATACTTTACTGGGGAAGGCTCAAGCCAAACTGAATGAACCTTCAAAACAATGAGAGTAAGCACACAGCCTGATAGATTATGAAAGAAAGCTGCATTCTGGAAGTCAGGAAGTGTTGGGATAAAGTGAATGTTACTATAAATCAATCTGGATTAGCATTGCAGAGGACGTTAAAAACAAAATAGTCAAAAGTTCTTCAGGTACACATACAGAACGCAAGGGAAGAAGAGGGGCTGCCATGCATTGAGCATGTGATACAGCTAAAAGATAATTTAACTATGATCCCAACATTAAATGATGAGTTTGTTCTAGTTTTCAAGTTGGGCAGTGCTGGATGCACAAGGACAAAGGCAGGAGAAGATGAAATGTAATAGTGCAAAGGCATGACCTTAGAGAAAAGCAACAAGAATTTCTGCAGTATGTCAGGAGCTCCCCAGCTGGAAATGACAGAGGAAGTGAGAGACTAGGGTGTATTTACCAAGTACAATTTGATTAGAAGGCACCAGTGTGATGTGGCTGTAAGAAGGCAAATGCGATACTCAGACCAATACCAGCAGATGACATATTTCCAGTAGAGATGAAAAATATTAATGCCATTATAAAAGGCATTAGTAAGTCATCAGCTGGAACACACCCATCTTCAAGGAAGTTGAACTCAGACTGGAATGGAAGAAAAGAAAGGCTTCTAGGATGATAAAAGGAATGGAGAACTTATTATGTAAAAGGAGACGAATTAGCTGACCAAAATGAAAGCTGTGAGGGAATAAGACTACCTATAAATACCTCAGGGGGAGAGGGGATGAGGAAGGGGTAAACACTAGAGAAAAAGAAGAGCTGTTTAAGCTAAGAGCATAAAGAACAAGTGGGTACAAACTGGCCATGAATAAATTCAGGCTGGAAACTAGAAGAAAGTTTCTAACCTCACAACAGTGATATTCTGGAACATCTTTCCAACAAGTAAGGGGTGAAAGAAAATATACTAATTTCCAGATGGAGCTTGATAGGGATGATATGGCATTCATGCTCATCCCAGACGTCACTCCTAACCCTATCCTCCTATCACACCAGCTGCATCCCATGCAGAGACCAACAGATTATTTATCATTCTCTGTCACTCTTCTGGTTTTTTTCCTCTTTGAAGTGTGCTGTACTGTTGTTTGAAAGCTCTGCTGGAGTTTTAGAATTTGTGTTTATTTCATATGCACTTTTTTTAACCATATGTGGCATTTCTTTACAGATGTCAGTGTTGACCTTCATAGTTGCTTTGGTGATGAGCACCATAGTGAAGCCTATAAATAAAATAGATGTGCCACATGCTGGACCCTTTATGGTCCCCACTCTTTTTGATTTACTTGTATGCAGGATTTTTTACAGGGTAGCCCAATTAAGCTTGACAGCTGCTTGACAGTGAATTCCTGCATAATGATGGCCTGCAGACGTATTATATTAAGCAAGATAACGTACTACAGAAGGCCAGAAGCAGCTAGCAAGAAGATTTTTGTGTCTGTGTGTGCTGTTCTGAAGATGACATCTGCTTGCATTCTTCAGTGACACCCAAAACCATGTTGAACAGTTTAGATTAAAATCACCTGGGGAGCAGAGATGCAACACATTCGCTTCTGGATAGAGAATATGTCAGATGCTTAGGGTGGATCCCCTGTTCCCTATACCCCCCTGTGCAAGGCCTGGCATGGAACATCAGGATTAAGGTGGGCTAAGAATTAACCAAGGGAAACCACTCTCTATAGGAATATAGTGGAATAAAGATTCTGTGCAACTGGGGTAAATGGGCTGCTTTTTTTTTTTTTTTTACTAATCATAGATCAGTGGATGCCCAGCAGCTTTAGTCACTGACCTGGAATGGGAAAGGTGAATGTCACTTTTCTTACTCCTCTGCCCAGGAAGAACCAATCACTGAGCCTTTGCAAGAGAAAAGGATTAGAGTGCACTCTCAGAAAGCCAATTTGTCCCCTGAGGAATATACGCAATCAAATTTGCCAGGACAGTGGAATGCCACAAACAACATTTGGGTTGCACAACTAAGTAGCCAGGAGCAAGGAGATTGTAGGGTGAAGGTTTCAAAGACGACCCTTAACTTCTCCTATTGTATAAATTCATTAAGCATTTGGTTATATGGTCACACACAATTTCTTGGATGCTATGCTAACTTTTCATGCCTGATTATATATACAGTAAAAGCCATGTTATCTGACACTTTATTAACTGGCATGCTCTATGAACTGGCATGCCAGTCAACATGGCAGAAGCGAAACCGGAAGTCCCACTTCTGGTTTCACCGAGTCCCACTTTGCCATGGCCTGGGGCAGAGCAGCCTGCGTGGAGATCCCCTCCCTGTCCCCCGGCACACTGACGCCAGGGAGTGAAAGCCTAGCGCACCGCACACAGCGAGAGGGGCGGCAGCCTGACCAGGCCAAGATGCCTCTCAGGTAACCGGCATATTTGGTTATCCGGCACCTCCCATTCCCCATGGGTGCCGGATAACAGAGCTTTTGCTGTATTTTGGGTACATTTCAATCAGAACAGTCCATTTTCCTTTGGATTTAATCTATTATTGTCCAGAATCCCAACATTCTACAGAAGCTTTGAATTTTGAACAACAGCATTGTACAACTAAAACCCCTTGATCAGAAATTCCTTCATGAGAAGGTGACTTTGATGTAGTAAATCACTGTCCCTATTAGGTTATCTCTAAGCAGTCTTAATACTAAGTCGTGTGAATGTAGGGCTACTGTTATCAGTAGCCTTTGCTTTCAATATCTGATATTGGTTGTTACAGTTTGTAAAGGCCATTCTGAAAACATCTTGGTTCTTCAGGTTACTGTGACCTATACATTTGATACGCTGTACATTTCAAATTCACATCAGTAATCAATTAACTGAATTTAACATTGAATTCATGACTACACTAACTTAAACCAAGATACCTTTCTGAGCATGGGATTTTTTTAGGGATAAATCTGACCCTTTCATTCTCACCAGCAAATGATGTAGCTGATTCCTCTTTTTGACTGATTCCAGAACCAGGTACCCTTCATGAATGTGGAATAGCATTTCTTTCCTATTGCTACCTGGAATCACTCTTTTTCATCTTTTCTAATTATGTCACCAACAGTCATTAAACCATCACAAACAGACCAGATATTATGAATAAGGGAGGAGAATCTGCTCTGTAGTATCACTGAAGTTGTATCCTTTTGAATGCTCGCATCTTGTCAGCCTCACAAATTCATTATATTAACACCTATAATGTTATCAGCTTGTATAAAGTGTCATAGCCCCATTGACTTTAATAAGCCTGATCATTTATGCCTCTGTATTTTATATTGTGTTCCAACGTATTCTCAGTGTCTGGTAAAATTATTCTTGACAGTGCATCTACCATAATTTAATGTCTCACCAAGCACATTTTGTAGATTAAGCTTTGTAGTCTCAAGAATAATTTTTGCATTAAGGGGAGGTGATGTACACAAAGGCTTTTGAAAACTAGTTGCCAATGGCTTATGGTCAGTTTCTGTATCAGCCCTAGTTTATACTAGAAAAGTTAAGGCCATACCACCAAACCCTCTGAACTCAAGGACATAATATACATATGCTCCCTAAATCAAGTAAGCTGTATTAGCAAAGTTGCTCTCCTAACCAACACTACTATACTGGCAATAATTTCTAATGCAGACTTATCCTGACACTATTCACTATAAATACTGTTATGAAACATTCCCATTCAAATGCTATAGTAAACAGTTATATCTGTATAGGTGTAATGTACTGCCCTCCCTGCTATTGGTCTGGGAGCCACTGCAGTTAGAACCAGAGACAGTGTAACAAAACAGAATCTTCTCCACTCCAGGTAGCATGAACTGCACATGATGGGTTTGTTTTCAACAAAGTAACACCAGGCAAGAGTTTTCATTAACGGATCCCTGCACTTCTCTACAGTATTAGTGGACATATCTACACAAGACGCTTAATGCACAATGTACTAATTCTACTGCGCATTAAATGCAGCTGGCAAAAGCCATGCTAATGAGCAGTAGATTTAGTCCAATGGGCATTAAGCATTACACAAAAAGCATTCATCTGCACTAATGTGCAGTAGTGCCAATTACGGCACATTAAGTTAGTACCTATTATTACAGGTACTAAACTTAATGCTCCATAATTATGGTGCATTAATGAACATGTAGATGTGCCCAGTATGTCTGACATCCAACAGGCATTCATAATTATCATGTTAACGTTCTGTTTGACATGGTTACTGTGACCATTGTGGCAGGAGGCTGGAATAATCGATGTTCATTTCACAGAATCATAGAAAATGAGGGTTGGAAGGGACCTCAAGAGGTCACATCTAGTCCAACCCCCTGCTCAAAGCAGGACCATCCCAAACAAGATCATTCCAGCCGGGGCTTTGTCGAGCCGGGCCTTAACAACCTCCAAGAATGGAGACTGCACCACATCTCTGGGTAACCTGTTCCAGTGCTTCACCACCCTCCTAGTGAAAAAGTTTTTTCCTAATATCCAACCTGAACTTCCCTCTATATTTCTAGAGCTGTTTTCCTATTTATGATTAAGCTCTGGCAGTTCCATCCTACCTCTTATCTTTTCCAGTTAGTATGTCAGGAATATCTTGTCATTCTAGTTTTACTCTATGGAATTTTATTTTATTACATTTCAAACCCTCTTGGCAGACAAAACTTTTCTTAATCTCTCCCCTGTATATTTACAGTTTCATTGAAAGATGAGAGCAGATTGAAAAACGATTACTTTTTATGAAAAATGTTACAGTCTTTTCCACATTGCAAAGCTGCATTATTCATTTTTAAAGATTTTTAATTAATTTTTAATTTTTTTTTTTTTTTTAAATCAAAGCTGAAAGAAAATTTCATTTATTGAAAAACTGGGTTTTCAGTACTGAAATCCCACATTCCTTTCCCCTAACTGCATGGCAGCTGTACCAACATTGCTGTCTTCAGGAATGTCAGATACCTCACTTTCCCTCCTTATATCCATCCCTTCCCATCCATCCCCTTCTTATCTCAGGTGGGTTTAGAAAGTACCCGACTGCTTGTTGATCCCCATTCCTGTATGCTTTGCAGCTTTGTCCAGCTGTACCGACAATACCCCTTACTTCTCTACCCACACTATCTTCCTTAGGAGAGGCCAGGAAGCATCCCAAGTTCTTCCCCATCCCCAACTGGGGAAGCCAAAGAAGGGATGTCCCCTCTAAAGCTGCAGAGGCTTGTACAGGGGCAGATGGTCCTGAGTAAAGCCTTCCTCAGGAAACTTCAAGGACTCCCACCAGCTATGCCCTAGGAATGGGTGGCTTTCACTTCCTATATACCTGGGTCTCTCTCCTTGCTCCTTAGTTAATAACCTTCTTACTGGCTTGTTGCTAGGTAACTCCTGGGTGTTCAGATAGGATGAAAGGGGCATGCTAGCCTCATTAGATCTGGGTGAGGAAATAAAAGTGGGTGGAAATACTTCTCTTTGTTTACATTACAAAATGTCACAAAATTGATTTTTGGTGGCCCGAGTCTGTCATTCTGCAAGAAAAGTCTGTCCTCACCACAACCCTGCAGGGCACTACTTAATATTTCTCTGGATCAAACAAGGCAGGGAAGGCACCTCCTTTCTACCATAGATAGCAATGTAGACTGTTACCACAAAAAGCACTGCAGGGTAGAAGAG
The DNA here is from genome assembly GCF_000455745.1 of Alligator sinensis. Taxonomy (NCBI): domain Eukaryota; kingdom Metazoa; phylum Chordata; order Crocodylia; family Alligatoridae; genus Alligator; species Alligator sinensis. The sequence goes on along the minus strand of NW_005841832.1, from coordinate 743,689 downwards.
TAGAAACTCCAATTTACAGATCAGACAGAAGAGGCACAGGGTAGGTTAAGTGAGATGGCAAAGGGTTGCTTGTAGTAGAGCTGGTTATAAAATGCTTTTATTTTTCTTTGGAAAATTTAGACTTTTTCCTAAAATATAAGCGTTTTTCACCAAACTGAAATCGTTTGGGTTTTCGGCATTTTGGTTTTCTGAAAGATATCAAAAAGCTTTTGAGGAAAGCAGGCATTTTCCAACTGGAGTTTGTTTAGTTGAAAATCCTCTTTAATTTGAAAGGTGTAAAAAATTTCCAACCTGCCTTCTTCTGTGGCTAAGCTGGAAACTAAACCCTCTTAAATGTATTAATAGCCATAACTGTCTTTCCTGTGCTATCTTGTACTCTGTGACCAGCTGACTATAAACTGCCCCAAATGTCAAACTGGCATCTCTTTTCCACTCCCTTCTGACTTTATTCTTTTCCTTTTGGTTCTTAATTGTCTTATATATTTCTTTTCATTCCTTAGATGATTTTAGTTTTCCTTTTACCAAAGAAGTCAGGCTGAAGCCCAACTTCAGAATATTCTTTTGCATCCTGTAATATTGTTTTGCAACATCTAGATCTCATACACACAGCTGGCAGTTTGCTGGACATGCACTAAAGGACAGAGCTCCAGATAACGTTTCTGAATCTTTCTGTGAGCTAATGGGCAGCAACTATTTATATCTGCCAGGCCCTGCTATTAAAGTAAAGTTACAAGACTGTGCAATTAGGAGTTTGTAATGGGGTTCCTTTCCCATTATTAAAGGAGAGAGGGAGCCCAGGCTCCAGCCCCGGGGACAGACTAATAATGGCAGAGGGTCCTTGAATAAAATGGCCACCCACACCAGGTGCAGCCAGTGATGGACAGGCCTGGGGCAGAAGTAGTTAGTCAGGTGACCATGAGAGGGGCATATAAGCCCAAAGCTTGAGCCAGAGCAAGGAGTATGGTCGTAGAGGCTGTAGGAAGCAGAGCCAGGCTGCTTATGGAGTACGGACTCTGGACTGCAGAGGAGCTGGAAGGAAGCCCTGCCCTCCCAAATGACAGCAAACAAGTATTCTGAGTTTGTGTTATAGCACTGCCATGGTGCGGGATTAACACCAGGTAGGGAGTCGTTTTTGGGAGGCGCAAATGCTCATGTTTTTCATCTGTATTTCAACTGGAGGACTGGCTTGTGGCTGTAAGGGTGGAGGCGGCCATTGAAAAGGATGCCAAAGGTGCCCCAGATTCTAAACTCTGCAAAGGAGGGGAGCACTGCTGTTAGCTGAAGGACCGTGGTGCTGGACAGCAAAGACTGAGGGTGCAGCCCAGAGGTAGAGTGAAGTGGGTTGGGCAAAGGTGTCCTCAGCCCAGACAAGGGCCAAACACCCATCTCTTCCCCCCACCCCTTGCCTTCTAGGGGCAGTCTCCCTGTCTAACCATAACATCAAGGTGGAGCAGGTGAGAGAACAGGACCTCTGAGAGGCCAGAGGAAGCAATGAGGTAGGGTCCAGGTGGTAGCCAGGAGGGGTGACTTTGCTGCTCCAGACCCAGATGCATCACAGACTTAAATTTAGTCTTAGCAGTATTTGCAGCATTTTTAATAGATGAATGTTATGGGTTGTAGTTTTTCACTTAAGTAGTAAGAACCAGACAGCTGAAACAACAAAAACCTCCACCCAAACACAGGCTCCAAATGAAGAAACATGCAAACTACATGCAGGCAGAGAGGTTTCACTGGTTGTTTTGTGAAGGTTTCAGTATCTGAGGAAGAGACCCAGAAAGAACAGGAGGAAAAAAAGAGAGAGAAGCAAGAGAAAACAGTAGAGAAGCAGGGGCAGAAAAGCCAAACACTAGTAACATGGCCCTGGAAAAAAAAAAAGCTATGAGAGAAGGGTTTGGGGCTACCTGCTGATTGAAAAAAAGACTCGGAGCTCTGAACAGAAAAACCTCATCTCTTGTTGCTCAGTTCCTGCTGGCTTTGTGGAAACAGGACTTTGTAGGGTCTTTGTAACTAAACAAGATTTTGTCAAAAACAAAGAAAAAAAAATAAAACCAAGTCCTTCATAAAATTTTTCCTCCTCACTGGCACAACCCACAACAGCATGACTCTTTGGCTAACTGATCATGTAAAAACTATCAAAAGGCATAGCATAGGTCTCAGGAGTGGAATCAATTTTCCACAGAGTCATTGTAAACTTACGTCTGTGGAACCAAGATTGCAAAAGGAGTACTCATACCATTACTTCTATGCATAAAGGCCAAAAAGGGACAGACTTGGCTGCCACCACTCAAATAATACAGAAAACGACTATTTTTGGAGGGGAATCTCCGGCTGGGACAACGGCCAGAAAGAGGGGGCAACTTGAATGGTCCAGCTCTGATGGTCCTGCAGAACATGCCTCCAGAAAAATAATAGAGTTATCCAGGCCTAGTACAAGCCCTTGCCATGCAATCTGGAGCCAGCCATTAGATTAAGCTGGTCAAGGAACAGCTGAGAGTTAAAAGGAGAGGGAAAGAAGTGATCCAAGCTCAACTGGCAAGGGACCTGCAGAGACTTGTGTTCCTGCCATACTCGGCTACTAACGAAGACTTTCCAGATTAACTGGTTCATCTGGTCTTGGATTTGCAGATTGATATCAGCAAAAGGAAGCTGGAGCTGCTCTGGGAAGCTGTGGAATTTGACTGTGCAATTTGAATATGGGTCATGGACAGCTCCTGGGTTTTGGCAACTGGTGCTAGACTGGAGAAAAAAGTTTTTCCTTCTCTTTTTGTCCTGTCACTGGGGAAAAACTTCTCCCTAGCACTGACACCTCCCAAGACCCTGTGGACTTTGGATGTGGTATATTTACAAGGTGTCAAAATGAGGGGTCATCCATATAGCTTCCCTTGCCTTAAAGCCCAGAGAAGGACCACCCAGCAACAGAAGACACTATAGTCAACAAACACAAGTCAGGCACCTGAGGCTGGATGAGCAGCACGGGAAAGGTGTAATAGGCTGTTTGCAAACAAGGGAGTCTGTAAGTAAGGACTACCATACGGATGTTCAACCCCAGCTCAGAATAGGTTCAAAATAAACAGTTTGCTCAGCTTATGCAAGGGCTCTGGTCTGTCCCCAACACAGTCATGGTCCGAGCCTCAGCTTTGCAGCCAGGTTTTTTATTCTCTACCGATTTCCCAAGGGTCTTCACTTAGGCTTGTCATCCCTGCAGGGATCAATAGAACTGCAGCTGTCTTTTGAACAATGGCAGCCAGCTTTAGGAAAAACAGTGTGGTCTAGGAGAACAAGCATGGGACTGCAAGCCTGGAAACCTAGTCCTGTATGTGCCTATAACTTCCATTGTGGCTTGGGACAATTCAATCACCATCTCAGTTTCCCCATCTTTAAAACAGAAATGACTCCTTGCGCCTTGGGGGAACTACGATGATGAATAATTTCATGCTTATTTGTTGCTGCAAGAACTAATTAGCTATTTTATGTTCTTCTGAGGATCAATTCTCTTGTGCTTTGAGCATGTAAGTGTCCAGTCCTGCACTTGTAAATATGAAGGACTATAGTCTAGAACCTTTAATCCCTTAACACATGATGAACCCATAAGGATTTCAAAGAATATGTTAACCACAGAAGCATGAGTTGAATTTAAAACCTTGTGAAAAGATTTTTAAGAACCTGGCAATCGGCCTTATTAGATTCTTGTTAGGTTTATATGTAAACCATTATATTAAATAATAGGTATAAAATTCTGCACCTTATGGAGAACAAAGATGCATATACTAAATTAATGGTTTGAAAAAAAATAAGGATTGTATTTAGAAGCTTCAGTGAAATGCACAGAGCTGTAAAGTACAGCATTTTTCCCATAGAAATCCCTTTAGGGAACCTTGGAACTAGTGCACAGCCAGGTAGGAGACAGTGTTTGCTGTTAGTGTACCGCAAGCTCCCTTGGGTAGTAGTTAGCCTATGGCAAATGGAAAAAAAAGGGAAGAAGGCTAGAGCTATAGTAGCAAATATCATGCTACAAGAGTGGCTGATAGTAGCAAAAGTACAATTGTGATCATGTGCCACAACTGGTAGGGATATGAATTAGAGTTGGGGTGGCCAACCTCTAGCACATGTGCCGCAAAAGGCATGGGCAGCTTGTGTGTATGGCATGCAGCAGATCAGGGAGAAGACAAACAGCACAGTGACAGAGATGGCAAGAAGCAGAAAGCAGAGTAGCAGATTGGGTAGGAGAAAAGAAGTGGCACTCAAGGAGGGTGCAGGGCTAATTTGTGGCAAGCCTACCAAAAATGCCTGAGCCCCACTAAATTAGAACATCTACTTTGCCTCCACCATATTTGTGATGTTCCTATTAAAGAACCTTTCTTGGCACTTGGAAGCCTAGTGTGTCCATCCCACTCCCACCTGGATACAAAGCCAAAGGTTTCTTGCTGCGAGAAGCTTTCCAGTCTACCTTGTAGAAAATATTCTGGTGTTTTCCAGCCTATTTATCTAAAAGCTGGTAGAATAACGGACAACCAGGAGTAGGTAAGAGAGGTATCTGAAACCTTAGCTCATGCAGGCAGCCTGGTATATATTCCAGTAACAATCCCCTTACTGCAGTAGGTATTTTATGATCTGCAACTGCTCCATACTTAATGTTTCTATACTGCGTCTTTATTAATGCACTTAGCACCTCGTGCTTTTTGCTGTGTTTGTTCAGAAGTCTGCGGTGTGATGTAGAGCTTGCTGGTATTTCTGGTCATATAGATGCTCATTAATTAAGACACAAGAACAACAAGAGCTCTGCGTCTGGCAGCAATGATTTCTCAATAATCCAGTCAAGGGCTAGTATCATTCAGAAATGCTCATTACTCTTCTGGCCTTCCTTGTGTGCATCTAAGCTTCCCTATGCCAGACAAGGTTTAGTGCTCTAGCTTGCCAGCTGCTCTCAGAATGGCTCAGTGCTGTCTCATGTGGAAGTAATATTAGGTTAAACATACTCTTCATAATAATCTGCTTCTTTCAAGGCCAGTGTTTATTTACTGACATTCAAAGAGTGTTGATGCAATATCAAGAGTATGCTTTGCAAAGTCAATGGAGAACAGTCTTTAATGCATCTTGGATACTTATATGGACCCTTTTACCCGAGTGTCTGCTAATCTTGAATGCGTTTATCCTCAGAACACCCCTGTGTGGTAGGGAAGCATGATCCCCTTTGTTCAGATAAAATAATGGAAACACAGAGAGGCTAATAGTGTGGGCATCTGAACACTTTTTCACAGAGTAAAGGAGAGATTAGGCTTTAGTTTGCATCAGCTGCTCTGAGGTAGGTGCTTGCATGCCTGCTCTTAACCTGCTGTAAGTGGAAACTAAACCATGGCAGTGAAAGACAGGTAACATCACACATTAGCTTCCACTGAACACAGAGTAAGAAAAGTATGTACACAAACAGTTAACTGAATCCAGTGACCCACTGTAAGGCTCTACCTTCTTTTACACAATGGTATTCTTAGCCATAGGCAGATCCAGGATTGTATAGAGAGGAGTTTAGGAGCAGTGACTGGTGCTGAAGGGGTGGCTGTACCCCCACCCCTACCTTCCCCCCCACCATGACTGGGGCAGGCAGACCACACCATAGAAGCAGCAGCCAGGGAATTATTTTAAGTCCTTGAATCGGGTAAGAATCCCACCCTCCTCCTCAGCACCCTCTCCCTTCCCCACTTTGCTCAGTGGCATGTCACCTCCTCTCCCAGTTCTACCCTCCCCACCTGCTGCTGTCCCTGACTGCCCTGGTGGTGGGGGAGCTCTAGAACTACTTCTGTCCCCTGCAGCTAGGTTGCACACAGAGCCAGGCTTAGCCTGGGACAGCAGCAGCAATGGCAGGCAGCTTCCCCCTCTCCTGCACGTTCCCAGGTTGGCAGGAAACCTTTGAGGGGACTGAGCAGGGAGAAGGAACCTGCCTGCTGCTGCTGCTATCTCTGTCCCCAGCTGAACCTAGCTGGAGCAGGGCAAGAACATCTCTGGCGCTCCCCCTGGGGCAGCTGGTGACAGTAGGGGCAGCAGCAGTGGGCAAGGAAGGGGGGAAATAGGAGGGGAAGGGACATGTTGCTGAGCAGGAAGAGGAAGGGGCAGGGGATTCTTACCAGATCTGGGGACTGTAAAAGGTCCCCAACTGTGGATCCCATGGCATAGTCTATGAAGAGGGTGCAACTGTGCTACTGTACCCTCTCTGGATCCACTCCTGTTCCTAAGCGTGTATCCAAAATTAACATCTCAGGGTCACCCAGGAAGCCTGTGGTAGATCAGGCAGATAACTCAGATCTCTAGTTCCTGCCCTGACTCCCAAAGAAGCCTTTTCCCCCATCTCTAATTCTATTTACATTACAGTGACTTTTCTTTTCAAAAGATATAATCATTAATGTAACCCACTGGGTGGATGCTCTCCCAACCAAATGGCTGCCCAGAGCTTTTTATAAATTTATGTTCATTTTTACTGCAACCTTGCAGGTGTGCCTGAAGTGTGTGTTGATCAGGCCTCCTACTACAGTGCTGCTTCTGGCCCACATGGGCCTAAACTGGCTGTAAGCTTTAAAGAGCTGTTCACATCAAAATAATTTGGGAGAAACACTGGAGTCTTTTGTCCTTCCATATTCCTTTGCATGGGGAAGGGAGAGAGAAAATTCTTGTTGTTAAGCCATTGCTTGCAATAGCCATTATAAATACAGAGAATATTAGAACGAGAAAAGTAGCAGCATTTTGAGCTATGCAGTTGTTTGTGTTGAATTTATTCAAATATGGGATCATCATGCTCATAATGGATTTGCAATGTGCTTTGCTATCTAATAAATATGCCTGAGCTCAATGTAGACCACTGCTAGTGTATAATTCCTAGCTTAGCAGCTACACCAGAGAGCATTTTTATTGGGGTAGCTTGGAAAAGATTCTGCACATTTCTTCCTCTAGAAGTATCATTCATGTTAAATAGCTCTGTCTAGCTTTTTAGACCTACATTTTATTTGGCCCTTTCTCCCATGTTTTTGACCTAATCAGGTAGGGACAGGGATATGCTAAGTTTTCTCTGTTGTTGTTCCCTGTAATATCTTTTATTTTCTTCTTAAGACTAGTGAGAAATTCTTCAGTTTGTGTACATACCATATCCTAAAGGGTTACTAAAGTCAACTTGGACAGGAACTGATGCTTTTATGAAACCTAACCTGTGAAAATATCTTCACATCCTTTGAAAATACGACCTGAACTTTTAGCTGTGGCCTTACATTCTCTCAGGAAGTGACACTGTACACATAAGGAAAAAGTCCTCAGACTGAAGAGGGATCAAGCTGGTCCAAGACCCTTGTGTTTGTTACACTAATAAGGATTCTCTTTCTGTCCACTCTGAGCTATAGTGCTTGTCCTTCCTGCCTTCATAGGCAGGGCAGTCAAGGATTAGCACAGGATGTTCTTTGCAATAATGTTACACTCTGCCCCGGCACACAGTTTAAACAGTACATCTAGCATGTCATGACTACAAGGGAAGTGCCACGGCTTGAGCTGTCTCGCTGATGTCCATGTCGGTGCATCAGCAAGGCATTTTGCCTAGCTCACTGAGGGACCCGAGTACATCTTGCTCTCCTCCTTTTCCCCATGTACAAGTATTCTCCCCTTACAGATTTGTGACAAGCACAAGAAGTTGGAAACTTCAGAGACTATTTTATAGATATGTACTAGAAGCTATGGACACAAAGATCATCAAAAAAGACTGTTTTACTAATGCTACAAGCATCATGTACCTTTGAGCTTCTGGAAATGTTAGGACATGATCCAAGACAAATTCTCAGACGCAAACAAGTATAAAGGAGCCTTCATCCTCATCTCATGGATGCTTGAGAATGGTACCGAGTGGGCAACCTGGTGTACAGCTGTGGTCACTCTGTCTCCATCCAAAATCTGATGCAAATGTGTGACAGGGAGCCATGGAATAGACTTGTTCTTCACTGAGATTACCTTCACACAGGGCCTACAACCTCAAAATCTCCATCTGACGGGAACAGGACACATTCCTAATGAGAGACGGCCTTAGGGGTGGGCAATGTGGGCGTCTGCCCAGGGCACCACGGTCAGCACACACAGACACCCATGCATGTGCCCCCCCCCCCCCCCCCCCCAGCCCTGTGCTGCTCTGGCCAGAGGCAGAAAGAGCAATGCTCAGCCCAGCCCACCCCTGCCTCCTGCTGCTGCTCACAAGGTGCCAAGCCGGGCAGTGCAGATGGCTTTACCTCCCCCCACCCCAGATTGTACCCTGCACCCCCGCCTCTGCCTGCAACAGCTCTGCTAGCTCAGGGCAGGCACTACAATACAAGGTCACCCCCAGTGCCGTTTTCATTACAGCCAGCTCTGCTCCTACCCAGTAACATAGGCAGTGGCAGGCCTGAGACCTGAGCTGGGTGTCAAAGGTGTAGCTGACCCCAAGCTGAGACAAACCTATCCTGGGTTTTCCTACCTTAGAGCAGCACCTTCCTCCAAAAGGATTAGAGTAAGAACATTCCTCCATTTTGTCTCTCATTTCTGTTGTCCCCATTGCAGATAACTACAACATTGGCTGGTGGCTGAGCAGTTGGCTGACTGGCCTCATCATCCATTAAGGGTAGATTTTTAAATCATTTATAATGGGATTTATCCTGCTCTCTTACTATAGCACACTGTAGTTATTTTGAGGCTCTGGATTTCATTATACTGAAGATCCTAAGATGGCCAAGAGGGGATGAGGGGCGCTTTGTGGCTTGGAGAGCTTAGGAGGGGCTGGAGCAGATGCTGTTGCAGACCCTTTTGGACTAATGCATGGTTACTTGCAATGACAAGGGACTTGTCTTAGTGAACCAGAAGATCCCTTCTAGCCTTATGTTCCCATAAATGATTCACAAACATTATAAGCAGGTTACAGACCCAAGTAGTATGTGCTGTCGATGCTTATAAACACACCAATAAAAGGTATTACAGAGGGTAGTAACATACTCTACACCAATCAAGTAATAATTTATTAAAATGCATTAGAAACACTTATTAATGCTTTATAAAATATTTATAAATATGACCCCAATATAAATTTTTTGACAATTCATTGGTTTTCAAATGCAGCTTTTCTTCCTAGCCCAGCTGTTTACTAAGCAAGTGTCTGACTCTCTTTGTTTCCTCTAAAAGGATACACATCTTCACAAGTCAAAGTTTTTCTGCAGCGGGGTGAAAGTTTGTTATCATTTTACGTGTGAACCATAAACTGTCCCATTTTCCTCACTCACTTGCAGTAACATTTCCTTTCAAAATAAAACCAAAAATGTATGTGATGACTTCAAAGGATTCATATTACATTGTTGAACTACTTAAGCAATGATCTCTCTCACTTCTGTTTGCTACTGAGATTTACACTTTGCACTTATGGATGTGTACTTTTTTGTTTGATTCTTTGTCTACAGCAGCAACTTTCACACCCAGCTCCTCTCCCCTTGACTTTTCTGACAATTCAACCTCTATAAAATCAAATTTACCTCAGTTTAGGTTTTTATGGCAGATACAGATTTAGGAGATTCCCCCCCTCCCCCTGTCCAAGCTTCTAAGTTATTTAGAAGCTTAAGATCCATTGTCAAAAGTAATTTATGTGTTTAGGAGCATAAATGTGCCTTCCTGAGAGAATCTGGACTCTCATAAAGTGGGATGTGAATTAAAAGCACTAAAGTTATCTTTCCATAAGTGCCCATGTATACACTGAAATAAAGAGTGTAAGTACCTTTTCCTAGTTTAATTTATGTCATACAGTGTTTTCAGCTAAACTTATCTTTAAAAAATGCTGCTTTTATTCCAGCATAAGAGTGTCCAGACAGGGGATTTATATTGGTTTAACCATACTGGTAAACATATTCTGATAGAACTAGAACCATCTTCCATGTAGGCAAGCCACCAGGGATCAGTTTTGGACTTGGAAACCTAAAGTCTACCAAAGTCCTGCATTAGGCACTTAAATTCTTTGGACTGGCCCCTCAGTGGCCACAGATACATACAGATGCCTAGTCAGATTTTCAAGGTGCTTAGGTGTCAGACACTATTGATAGGAGTTATTGTACCCAGGTAATTTTGAATCTAGCGGTAGGCCCTGGGTTGCATCTTTAGGTGCCTAAATAGTATCTTTAAACCTTTGGTACTCCAGGCCTTCGTAAAAACTTACCTTGTATTATTGGGAACTAAGGCTATGATGCACATAACTTTTAACCTCTTTAAGGGTGGAATGGGAATTGTCCACCAGGAGTATGCATCAGCTTTTATGATGTTACTGTTACATCTGCATGTTCCTAAGGTAGTACACACAAGCTAAATTGCTGTAGCTTTAACCTTGAATGAAACAGGGTTAAAGTTGAAGTGGTTTTGTTACACTGGTATCCCTACAGGAGCTTGCAAACCTAACAGATATATTGTAACAGCTTGTACTGTATCTTTTGATAATGGTACAATCTTTATGCCCGTCTGTACTGTAAATCTTATTGTCATTCAGTAAGATGAAAGCTTACAACTGCTTAAGTCACTGATTCTCAACCAGGGTGGCACAGCTCCCTGGGGTGCCCTGAAATCCTTTCAAAGTTGCTGGGGGTGCCACCCAATGTTAGCACTGTTAGCTGTGCAAACACGATCCCCAAGATAAATCCAGAGGTTTCAAATAGGAATCCATAGTGTTAAAAATATTCTGACCTGTTGTGGTCTTTGAGTTCTTTGCAACAGAAGAACTGCTCTATTACTTTGCTGTAGTTGAAAAATGAGTGAAAAAGAAGAGCTGACATTTTCCAAAAGGTGCCTCAAGTCTAAAAGGGTTGAGAATCACAGCCTTAAGTCACTTTTGAAAACGGGACATAGGGCCTAGGGACAGACGTTATACACAAAGTGGCTTAAGTAATCAGAAACTGGTTTAAGCCTGTAACAGAACAGATGTTCAGAGAATATAAACCAGTTTGAAAATGGCTGAAATGGGTTTGAGATAAACCTGGTTGAATGTAGTATCAGACTTAACTGATTTGGGTCAAACTGGTTGATGCAATGCCTGTCCCAGACCCCTTCCTGGTTTAACTTAAAGCAGAGTCCCCCACCATCCCAGCTGCTTTGCAGTCCTGGGTGGGGCTGTCTGCTCCAGAGCAGGGCTGGCTCTGCCCCTCTACTCCTTAGCTGGAGCTCCAGCAGAGACTGCAGGCACAGTGGTATCTGTCTGCCTGCCCTCTTCCCCATCCCCCCCTCACCACTTCCTGCTCAAGCAGTGATTCCCCCTCTCCCCCAGCATGGACCATAGCCAGCATGTGGTATGCTAGTTAATGCTGAGAGGTGTCTGTGTAAGGCAGACAGGAAAAGGCACACAGAACAGTGGCCGCTTAGGGCTTTTTGGAGCTAATCAACAGGTAGCTGGTAATGTCGTTCCCCGTTCCTTCCTTGGAAAAAGGTGTTTAAGAAGAGCTTGAACTAATGAGAGAGGCTTTTGTTTTCTGATGGGCTGATAAATGCTCTGTTATCAACTCCCTGCTGGGCTGGTCAGCAGCAGCAAGGGGGGGAACCCTTCCCTAATCAGAGCATCCTGCTGTGGCCTGGCCATGCCGCCCCTCAGCTCAGCACTATAGAAGGGAAGGGAAGGCTACCCTAGCAACCCCAGATTCTAGCCTGAGCCACTGCAGGCATGTGCCTGCAGTTCTTCAGTCCAGAGGGGGCGTCTGTGTGGTTACAAACCAGTTCAGCCTAGCCAGGTTAGACTAACCTGCAAAGATTAAATCAATTCAGGCTCAGGGTTTTTGAATATCTGTCCTTAGCCAGGATCTTCAGCCAGTCACTTTAAAAAATGGTGCATCAAGAAGCATAAAGTTTGTGTGACTTTAGCTCCAAAACCTAAGTCAGTGTGAACGATGGAGTGCTCATTTCCTAAAATTTCCCATAAGGTGAAGAGAAAACATACTGGCCATAGCAAAAGCATTTGATAACCTATCTTCTGATTTTTTTAAAATAAATTCATGTGAACTTTGTTTGTTCTCATTCACTTTCTGCCAGTAGTATCACACGCAGATTCACTGGCAGGAAGGTGGCCAAAACTCTTTATTTTAAATGACTACTGCAGAATGTTCAATGAAAGGTAATTTAAAAATTATGATCCCAAGTATTCCCACTGGCAATCCAGTTCTAGGAATCATGCTTATCCAGTCAGAGACCAACAACATGCCAAATGACACCAGTCAAACAGCTTGAATTTTATCTTGTATTCAATGTAGTATTTACAAAGTTCATGTACAGTGCAGATACCAGAACTGAGTCATATAATACTGGTGATGATCATGTCAAGTGAACAAATGTATGATGAAGGGTTGACATTTACTGATTAAGAGTTCAGCTAGCTCTTAATCAGAATGCTTCTCCAAGTTTTGAAACATAATTCTAAGATCCAAAGCAAAAATGATCCTATCATGCCAACCTCACTTCTGGTTGCATTTTGCTCCACATTCCTCATGTGACCAAAAATAGTTAATTAAAGGAAGTGCAACTGCTTAAGGAAATCTAAAACACGAACTTGATATCTCTGAGGACTCACCTGGGACTTGGGCCAACAAGCATTTCACGAAAAGTAGAAATTAAAAACATAACATAATGCACCACTTGGTTGGCTTCTGAGTTGAATCTTTTTGGTTACACAAACAGACTCTTGAACAAAATAAAGGCACATTTTCTGCCTTGCCATGCTCTTCCCAGATTTGAATACAAAAGTGTCTGCACCCAAAACAAGTCATTAGACCTAACATTACCATGACACCACCTCAAGATAGTATCCTTATATCAGCTAAGCAGGACAGATTAGGTTTTCTTCCCCATATGATGCAATCGGATTTTCTCAGAGATGCTGCAAGAAGACTCTTGCGCACCTGTATGAGTTTTCCTTTACTCAGATAATTCCCTTCACCCTGATTATTGAGGTGTTTCTGATTTACAAAAGCACAGTCTAGCTATTTTATAATGTAAAACCCTCCACCCTGAAACACAGAAGCACAGGAAATCATCACTGTTTTCTAGCAGCAGAAACATCACCTCAGTTTTTCACTCCCTGAAGCAGAAAAACTCCTATCTATAGTCTTTAGAGACTTCTGTCATGGGGGTATGAGTGCAGTGCTGCCAAGATGCTAATTACAGACTTGCCCCTAAATTACCCCTTACTCTTCTAGTTGTGCACTCTTGCAAGCAAAGGTGAGGGACTAAAATGCTGATCATTTGCATTTCCATTTAAACAGAACTGTTTTTGCCATTGCCTAACCATGGACAGACAACCCTAAACTATGCCACACTTGGATAACAGGGTGGAACTCTGCCTGGCCTGTATGTGGGCGTAAGTGGAGTCATGCTGGGTGCCCCATTTGCTCTCCCCACTCCAATACACTATTGGGAACAACACTGCATCTGCTGCAACAAGTACCACTCACCCCTGGCCTTTGCTTCACAGATGCTGTTGGGAGCAACTGCACTGCCCAAATCCTGCCA
>NW_005841832.1:711264-730167 GCF_000455745.1 Alligator sinensis | reverse complement strand
CGGGGGGGGGGGGGGGGGTGATTCTGGTACCCCTTCATAGTTGACACCTGGGGCTGGTCCCCCACTTGGCCCTCTTAGTTACACTGCTGCTCTAATCTGTGTAATGGGATCAGCACTGGGCTGAGCACAGAGTAGACTGCGGCCTTGCCACTAACTGTGGGCTGCAGGTGACACTGGAGTCTGAGCAAGAAAAGTGGCAACCTCTAGTGATATGAGATGAGCGACAAGACACTTATTTTCTGGGCTATCACCAGTTGCTCGCATGGGGATAAAAAGCCTTTAAAACGTACCTTCAAACAGCAGGACTCTCAATGCTAATATGAGAGTCAATGGCGCTGCAAATATACTGCAGTGTATAATGAGCAACAATTTAATTTAAATAATCCGTTTCCACTATGCACACCAACATAAAGCAAATGGCATTATGCCTTTCCCTGTCCCCCATCCTCAGCTGCAATCTATCTTGAAAGAAAATTCCCTTCAACCTGGCTATTCCCAATGACATCTTCCTGTGGGCTTATTGCACTGTCTTTAGACATAACCCCCAGAAACCTGGAACCTTGCAGTTAAAAAAAACCAATGGAAAACAGACTGATACTGGGAAACATACTAGACTAAAGGCCGCTGACAGCTAAATGAAGCAAAGCTACTTTGCAATACAGAGCACTTAGCAATGTTCAGGTCAGAGCAGCACAGTCTTCTCCTTACACAGATACACAGAGTGCTTCGAACTGAAGCACCAACTGCTTGTTTAAGAGCATCTCATTTATTAAACGGATATTCCCTTTTCTTCCTTTAAACCACAGTCCTTCAGCCAAAGGTCCCCAGACCTATAATCCTCTTTACTCCACTCTATCATTCTTATAAACTTACTCTTTCCATTTTTTCCCCAAATATACGCTCCTGGCTCTTCCCTTGTGAAGCATTGTCATTTATTTCTGTGTCAGTGTGGCAGGCTAGAATGTATAGGCAATGAGTTCAAGAGTACATGTGTGCAGCAGCAGCAAAGAAATTGGCTTTCCACTTCAAAGACAGAGTAGAAGAGCTCTTTGTTGAGATTACCCACTGACATGTGTGCATTTATATAAATACAGGCATGCTTCTGTGTGCACACATTCATTTAGCCTAAGAAAGAAAAGCTATGCATAACTTTTAATATGAGGAGGTTTAATGCCGGTATTTGCTCAATGCGGTGGTTCCATGGCACTTTTCCATGGAACTACTCTTCTAATTTATTACTATTCCAAGTGCACCTAGAAGCCCCAGGCACATGGAAGGATCCCAGTGTGCTAGTTGCAGTACAAATGCAACAAAAAGGCCCTGCCCCCACGAGTTTACATCTAAGCATGAAAGCTATGAAGTCTAGTCTTACCATTCAACATACCGTGTTATGTCTATGATGGCTCTGTGATCATAGCTGGAAGTTGAAAAATGTGGGTTCCATTACTAGCTCTGCTACAGACCTCCTGGCATGACCTTGGGCGAGTCACTTACAGCCATTTCAGGGGCCAAGGCCCATAGCAGAGTTCTTGTCCCGTGTCCCCCCTTCCCCCGCTCCCCCAGACAAGATCAACATGGCTGGAAATAGTGATTCTCAGGGTTGTAAAATACACTCCATTCACAGACAATAGTTAGGGGTACAGTGATTCAGCCCATTTCCCTGTAGCTCCAGCATTAAATAAGGACAGTATTTGGTCTCAGCATCCTACACCCCTGTTTACAGTCCCAAATACCACTTCTCTCTAAAATTTTCAAGGCCTGGGGTCTGACCTAAAAGAAAAGTCTGAACAAAAAGTTACACCAGTACTTGTTGAGCACAAAGGATGGTCACAAATACCATACCTAACAGGTGCTAACACACATTAGCCACCTGTTTCATCCTCTGCATCACTTGCTAAGTATAGTTTTAAAAAAGGTGTCTGTTGCACTGGGTCAAAGATGCTCTTGGTTTGGGCAAGCGGGTGGAGGCATCTTAGAGAGGCAGACACTCTCCTAATATACATATGGAAAAGAGGAGGAGTTTGCTGGAGGCCTGCCTCATTCCATAGGAAATATGGATGATATTGAATCATTGGAGAAATTGCTCTAACTGGTGAGGGACCAGTGACTTATGGGGCTTAGGTCCCGTTCGGGCAGTAGCCTAACTAAGATGGCCAGAGGGGTGGGGTGGGAGTGGAACAGGACCAGAGCAAAAGCCCCAGGCACTGGCTTAGGACATGAACATAGCAACTGCTGTTGCTGTTCTCCCAGCTGCCACCAGAAGCCGCTGCTGCTCCATGTATTGCTGCTGCCCAAAGTGCAGAATGGCCCCATTACACCTGTGCCTTTGGGTGAATAATGAAGATGCACTTTTTTGGGTACTTAGTATGGGAGGGAACAGCTCAGGGGATAAAGTTTGGATTCCTGACTGGGATCTTCTTCCCCTTTCCTCCTAGGTAAATGGTGAGCAGGAAAGGGAGTTCATCCACTGCTGTTTCAGATACACAAGGAAGGAGATGTCCCTGGGCTCCATGGCCTCCAGAACATGGCCACAACTGCTATGAAGAAATAAGCCCCACTCATACACGCCGGCTCCATGTACACCAGTTTAGCTTCTACTAATGATGGGGTAAGTACATGAGTGGATCTAGAATTTTGGAAAGTGAGGTGCAGATGAGGTGTAAGTGAGGTGCACCATGACATATAGCACAACACATTTGTCTTTAGGTAAAAAAAACTAGAAGCTTTACTACTGTGCTAGGGGCCTAGTGCTATATTATTCAGTTTAAGATGGATGCAAAAACACATATAACTTTATTGGAACGAGTTAAAAACAATTTGCAGGTCTGTGAAATAGGAGTTACATTACCAAGAGCAGCTAACACACAGAAGAATTGCAGAAGACTGGCTAGCTTGATTAGTAGAACAGAAAGACCATTAGAAATGAGAGATAGGCATTAACACCCATGGAATGAAGAGTTTAGAAGGAATCAGGTTGATTATAATGAGTCATGAAGTCAGTTGACTCCCTCAGCACTGCCTGACTAGAAATACTGCTACCACTGCCAGGCAGTTGGTTTTAAACTTTGAGTGGAGCAGGAAAGGGGGTGAGGGGTTCAACTGCACCAGTGCACACCCCCACTGGATCCACCCCTGGATAAGTGCATAAACACAGGCAGGTACCACAGAGCAGCTGATAGATGGTAGAAGCCTGATTCTTTTAACTCATCATTTAGGTTTTTTTGCCTACACCCTGAGTGGAGCAGGGAAACCATCCAGTCCCAATGGCAGTGCAGCAGAGGCTGTATGTATGGGAGAAAGTCCTACAATGCAGCAGCATTGTAGGTGTGCTACCCAGAATTCCCTGCTTACTCTGAAAATAAAATCAATTGGGAACCACCTTTTGAAGCATTAATTTACAGTAGCCGGACCATTCAAGAACTGAGACCTTTAAAACTAAACAGGAGAAAGCACTGGAGAATAGACTATATGAAACAATCCTGCACCAGCCACCGAGTTATGAACTAGGTGACCTTTACAGATCTTTTGCATCCCTAATTTCTATGATTCAATAGCTCTCATCGGTAGTCTCAATAGACTAGTCAAAGATTGAGAAGCTCCTGCTTCTCAGAACCAGAAAACTAGAATACTTGGCACCGAGTTACTTAAGAACTCTCGGGTGAGGCAGCAACAGGAAATGAAGTGGTCAGTAGTTAATCCATACTAGTCAGAAGTGGTTCAACCTAGTTCATGTGGGGACTATTTGGGGACCACTGTGGAAAAAGCTGGTGGAAGGGTCTTGCCAGCAAATAGGTGTTTATATCCCCAAAACTTTGTGCTGATTCACACCAAGTGCTCCCACAGTCACCATCTCATTTGAAAACCCAGGAACTAACTGTATTCTCCTCTCATCCATACAAATCATCTCTTTCTCTCTCCTACATCATATTCCACTTCTACCCCACCATCCCTTGAAACATTAATACAACCACTTCCTTAGAAGTAAACTGTATCGCTTCTGCTTGGGTGCGTCTACACATGCAATTAATGGACATAAATAAACTCCAGTGCATATCACTCTGGAGTTTATTGCTCCCAGGTACAATGTCTTTAGATGCACCCTGGACTACAACATATTGAACCAGGTCAGAGCAGCCCTGGCTGGCAGGGGGTCCAGGAGGTGAGCTCGACCCAACGTGCTGCTGAGGGGCTGGCTGAAGCATGAGGGTGTTTCAGTGCAGGGCTAGCTGGCAGGAAGCCCCACACTGAAGCACTCTCATGCCCCAGCCAGCCGGGCCAGTGTCTACACAGGTGCTACTGGGAAATAAAAAACTCCACAGCCAGGATAGTACTTGTATTTACAAGTACTATCTTGCTGCAGAGTTAATTAGTTTACTTCAGCCTGTTAGGGGCACGTGTGTAGACATGCAATGTTTACTGCATAGCTAATTAGTCTACTGCACAGTAAACGTCTCGTGTAAGTGCACTACCTATGTTGTGCCTTTCCTGCAAAATAAAGAGGACAGTAAACACTTAGAATAAATAATACCTAGGATAGATACTGCCTGAACAGAGCTGAGTTACATGGTTATTCCATGTTTGTAAAAAAGGAAATCCACAGCCAGAGCCATCCTGGGGAAAATTTTAACATTTCAAACATGCATTTTCTTCTCAAATCAAGATGAGAAACTGAGTTACTGAAATTTCTGTCATACAAAAAATATTCAAAGGGGAAACATCTAACCATTTCTTTTCATGTCAGTTCAGTATTGAAGTTGGTTCACCTGAATGGCCCGAGTGCTTCTGCAGTTTATCGTTCAGGTAACTCTGACTTCATGCTCCCCTAGAGACCACTCTTTCTAGCCAAACTCTCTCTCCATGATGTAAGAATAGTCACGTGACTCCCTTAACGTGTTAATTGCACAATAAACTTAACATCTGCCAGGGTTGCAGTCCCTGGCTAGATATTGCCATCCATAAGAGACAACTGGGGAATGAAGTACTCAGACTCCAGCTCTAAGGTGGCAAAGGGGCACCACAGGTAGTTGCTGTTTAATGCCAAACTGATTCTAAAATTAAAACATTTCAGCTCTGTTCAAGTGCTCAGGTTTAGATGGCAGTTTCCTGATGGGAAATTGAAACAGATCAACAAAATTTAAAAACATTTAGTAATGTAGAAACTGCAGGTTTTCATCTAAAAATCATTTTGATGGAAAATTCCTAGTCTACTTTATCTGCAACCATCTGTCACATTCCTCCCCTAAGCATAACAGGATGTATGTGTACAACACAGCCCCTGCCTTGCCTCTGATGGTCTCAAGAAGGTAGAAAAGGCAAGAGGGGATTGCTCTCTCATACACTAGAGGTTCTGGTTTCTTCCCCTGAACTTGTGTATGGTATAAGAAAGCATGTTGTGAATAGGTCTGGTAACTCGCACAGTAACAGCCAAGGTAGAGCTGCCTCCAGGCACAACACACTCCCCCTTTAGGACTGTGAGCAGTACTGTCCAAGAGGATCAAGGAATCAAAGAAAGGTGGACTCTTCTTGCTGTCTCACTTTTCTGTACCCTCCCCTTCACTTCAGACCTGTCCACATTGCAGATGCAAATTACATCATGACTCTTCCCCCTACCACCACCTTGGTTAAAACATCGTTGTCCTTAGTAGCATGGCTGGAATCTTAATAGTGTTTTGTAACCAGACTAATGCCAAGGGCTAGTGAGAGAACATAGTTAATGGCCAGTCTAAACTGCAAACAGCAGGTGAATTTTAAGCAGGACCCCTGTGACTCAGTAAGAACTGCAGAGAGTTTATAGTCTTGATATTATGATATTAATGATAAGGAATTTCCTGATCCTTCCAGCGACTGCTGAATTTCCAGAGGACAAGATCAAGGGCTGGTATCAATAGTTTTCTTCCCAGTTAATAGCCCTCTCCCTCATTTATGTCCATGTCTAGACAGAAAGTGAAGGGATGCTATAAACATTTAATGTAACATCCCTGTCTGCTGCATCATTTCAGTGCCTCCCATATTAAGAGTGCATGAGTGCGCGCGTGCGCGCACACACACACACACACACACACACACACACACACACAAGCTATCTAGGGTCTCTCACATCCCCACATACCCCCTTCTCATTACTATAAATTACATTCCCAACATACACATCTCATTCAGTGCCCCTTTATTCATCCAGCAGCTGCACACAGACACACACAGAGCTAGACTGAATGTGCCCCGTCCCCAACACACACACACCTCTCCAACATGCTTTCACCTCACACCCTCCCATGTGCAGGCCACCACACTCACACATCTACTCTATCAAGCCCCTTTCCTTCCCAGCTCATTCCAGAGTCACTCATGTGGACAGTCAATTCAAATCCCATGCGGACCCAATCAGACACACCCAAAATATGTCTCTGTCTGTGCCACCCCTGCCCCCATTATTCTCATGTTTTAAAAGTTTCAGTCTTCCTATCCAGAAGCAAAAAACAAAAAGAAAGAAGAAAGGATGCAACATGACATAAAGCATGACCCAAACAGTAATGGATAGTGAATGGCTGGTCTGTGTGAACCATTCAGAAATTACCCATGGGCAGAAAACTGTTTGTTCAAAGAAATGAATCCATTTTTAGCAAGTGCCCAGTGCTGAACGTGTGGTAAGAAAGTCAGGAGTTGAGGAAGGATTTGCTAATCATCACAGGAGCAGTAATTATTATTTGCAATAATATGCAGTTTAACCAGCTCTGCTCATGACTGTTCACTAGCAAAAAAGCTACAATTTAGAGTGTGTTGGCACTGCAGCTCCTAATGAGACAGGTCTTTCAGCTCCAGAGCCTGAAGCCAACACAATAAAGTAAAATGGTGCCAGTGAGACGAGAGCTGCCTCTTCTGTAAAACTGGTTATTTAGGCAAAATAAAGCATTCATCACTTTTTTGGTAGAATAATTATTGATTAAAGCCAGCAACATTAACATAATGGGATGAAGTGTTCAAGGCTTTTATGGGTATCATAAAAGTATTTACTAAACAGTGAAAACACCATATTGGATATGTTCACAGTTCCAGCCATTCCACTCCAGCTGTACATGGTGCAGAATGAGCCGCCTTGCCTATTTTTGAGGCTATAAAGGGACTTAAAAGTCAAAGCGATTTCCAGGTCAGAAGGAACAGGAGTGCTAGATGGATGGAAGCTCAGGCCTTTGGGTAATGCAGCTTACAAGAGGCTGGGTAGGTTGTAAAAGCATCTTGATTAAGTCTTGGCCTGAGAGTCACTGGCAGTGTCGCCCTGTTGAATAGTGGATGCTAGACATGGGACAGAGGCATACTGCAGGCACCTCGGACTTTTTCATGCAACTATGAAGTGACCCCTTCTGGGTACTTTGCTTCGTGGGCTCTGGAGAGACCTGGGTCCAGAAAAATGGACAAAGTGTGTGTGTATAGGGGGAACTAGAGAGAAGCACTGAAGGGTGTCTCAAATATCACCGAAAATAAAACCAAAATCCAATGTTTCAAACATTTCAGCCTAATGCTGTCTGTGAGTATCCCAGTCACCGCAAGCTGCAGTCACACAGACTCAGCTTCGAAAGAGTGTACTCAAGTTTTCCTCAGGCCAGGTCTTCCTGCTGTCAACAGGAGTCTTGCCTGAGAAAGGGCTGAGGAAAGACTGCAGGTTTTGGACTAATCATCATATTTCAAGGACACACATATACAAGGAGGATAAGGGCAGGCAATTAATAAATGTACAGCCTATGGCTGGAGTTGCTGTACACCATGATTCCCAACTAGGATGCCGGGCCCTTGGGGTACCATGAGAGGTGTGAAGAGAAAAACCAGTGTCATGAAATAAGGGCAGGCTCAGGTTCATCCCTCACTAGCCAATCCCCTACTCCAACTGCCTAGCCCCTCTGCAAGGAGGTAAGCACTGTAATAAATAAATTAGTATTTGAAAAGTTTTTAAAATTAGTTTTGCTCAATTTAAAATTATGGTGGGGGGGAGGGGAAGGGGGTGCCTCAAGTCAAATGAGGAGGTGCCTCAACTCTAAAAAGGTTGAGAACCACTGCTGTATACTCATCCAATCACAGCAGAGAAGAGTTCTCTCTGACTTATCTGGCCAATCACAAGCAAGCAGGGCAGTTCAACCTTGCACTATCAGCAATATACCCATAAAATAAAACGATCCTAAAAGATATTCATTGAATGATTTGAAAGAAATAGTGATCTGGTCATAGTTATTCTGCTGCTGGAAAGAGGGGATAACTTCATCAGATAAGCTGGTAGCTGGGAATTACTGTCCAGCTGTGCTGTGTGTGTATGCTACATACAGCATTTTGAATTTTGTCATGTGAAAAGTACTTTCACTGGAATTTCAGTCACTTGCTTCCAATTATCAGTCCAATACTGACCTGCCTCCACCCTTTTTCTAACTTTCTCTGCAAAGCTTTTGGCTGCCTTTTCATCTTTTGTCTGGCTCTGTAGCCAGAGAAGATTTGTTTTTAAATTTATTTTTGGAAAGCTTGAGATTAATCACACAAGGCGCTTCAGAAATATAACAAAGGTGTTTTTTGACAGAGAAGTCTGCTTGCTTTCTTGTAAAGTCTTAAAACTACCATATATTCCCAGATACAACATGCACAAACCAGCTGTTGGAAATTAGAGTGTGCATTATATGCAAGAAAATATTGTAAGAGCAGTTCTGCAGCTTGTTGGGCAAAAGCCAGTCTGTCTGGGCTTCCTAGCTGCTGCTGCTCAGTTATTTACTACACGAAAAAATATTTTTTTTATTCATTCTGCCTTTCAAAAACAAGATGCTTATCTTATTCTAGGGCATGTTGTGTGCAAGAAGATAGAGCCGCTTGATGTTGGGGGGTAATTTTTTATTTTATATTTATTATTCCTAAAATGAAAGATTATGGGCACTTTTATTAAGTTTTGGTAGGGCTTCTCAGAGTTATTTAACATGAAAATGGGACCTTCTGAGATCTTTCTGTGATGCAAAGGAGGCTATGTTAAGCTCCCTATTAACCCCAGGGAGTTTGTAATCTCCTTGGTGTTGTCTGCGGAGTTTGTAAAATTGGTTGTATTAACAGCAAAGAGACAAGCAGAGTTCATAAATTCCTTGAGGAAGGGAGGCATAATTTGGTATGTGCAGATTTTTGTGGGGTTCAAAAGCAGATTTTGGCATGTGGCTCCTTGTGGAACAACTCTTGTGACTTCTCAACCCAGCAACCACTCAAAGGAGATGGATGCAATAGCAGAGATGCAGGAACATGCATGGGAAAAAGGAAAGGCTGAAAACTCCCTCTGGAGGGAGATTCTATGAGCCTGGGTAGTGGTGAATGGAGAAATAGGGTTCACTTCAATTTCTCTTTCACACCGAGATGAAACTTTTAATGATGACTGAAAGAGAATCCTGTACTAAAAGCATTTTCTTCATGACGTTGTACTCTGTACCATGAGGGCTCCAACTTAAAGCTTCTCTTTCAAACATCCTGGATTCATTTTTATCCAAAAACTGCAGAGCAGTCACATTCCTATCAACAACTAAAACACCACTTTTGTGCAAGGGAAGATTATGCTCCATAAGGTCAGGGAGAAGAAGATGGTCTCCCTGGTAAGGTGAACATAGCAAGGAAAATGAGGAGGAATAGATGTAGACTTGCCTCAGGCCCTTAAAACTGGAAGCCCTCCTGCTTCCATTTAAATGTTTTTCAGCAGCAGAAATAAGACACACAAATATTTCTCCTTTATAGCTATTAAACAGCCATCAGTTTTAGAGATATCAAGATTTCACATACAAAGTCGGCTATCAAAGAAACAACAGCTAATTGAGAAGACAGAAGACACAAACACAGGTAGTTTGACTCAACTGGCTTTCTCCACTCTGTTGTTACCAAGCACAATGTCAATTTGCCTAATATACAGGAAACAGAGGCTCTTAGAAGCCCAGGCCCTTCTGAGCTACCAGTGCCTCTAAACTGAAAAAAGGAGATCAACACTGGATTCTCCTCCCATTGCTGTGCATGAGGAGAGTCAAAACGAAGTCCAGGGAAATAAAAACAGATTCAATACAGAAGAAAAAAAAAAAAAAAACCACTCAAATGATTGTTTCCAAGAGCAGCTGTAAGAAACTGTTGAGTTCTCTCCTGCATACTTGCACTATATATTGTGGGATGCCTCTGTAAGAAGGGACAAAATGTCAGCTGGTCAAGTATTCTGTGATCAACAAGGATGGAGGGAGAACACAAGGCCTCCAGGAAACACATATAAGTAGCCACGGAGAACAGCAGTTTATACCGGTGTCTATAGCTAGGATCTGGGTTCCAAACATAAGGAAATGTTAGAAGAAAAAACGCCCTCCCCTAGACCCTAAGACAGGGGTGGGGAAAATAGAAGATCTGGCCAGCGGCTGGACTCCATTTCCCAGCAGCCTCTGCCCATGTCACTACAGCCGGTTTCCATGGGCACCCCAGGAACAGTGAGACCATGACAGCGTGGGGCCAGTGGGGCCAGGGTTTCTATGGAGACCAGCCCCAGCAGCGCTCACAAGGTGCACAGCTGGGTGAGGAGCTGCTTCGGGGCCAGGGCCAGAATCTTGCAGTGGTGACAGCATGGCCTGGAGCCAAGGCATGCAGACAACAGATCACAGCTCTGCCCCAGTTCCAGACCACTCTATTACCACTGCAAAATCCCAGCCCCAGAGCAGCTCCCTGCCCTGCCAGCACTGCTGGGGCTGGTCTCCATGTAAACCCCGGCCCAGAGCTGTCATGGCTTCACTGCTCCTGGGGTCTCCATGGAAACCAGCTGCAGCGATGCAGGCAGGGGCTACCGAGAAACGGAGTCTGCCACGGCCTGGACCTTTTCTGCCCTGAGGACAACTGGCAGATGTTACATTTAGTGCACAATTAATGTGCTAATCACCTGATAAATTGTAACATGCCATACCTTCAACCGATTTATCATGTGGAACATCTTTGTGACTGGTTTGCATCACAGTTTTTAATTTGAATGTATATTATAGAACTTGGAGACAGTGTTTGTGTTTATTGAACTTGTTTCTCTTTGGCAGCAGGAACTGCAAAATTAGCACAGATCAGGATCTGGATGAATATACACTGACAGTACTCTACCTGGGATAATTGAAATTAAACGTGGAACATGTTTTTAGACTGTGCAGTCCACCTAAGCCTCCCATGGTCATCTCTGTGAAAGAGTGATCTATTATATCACAGTTTGGATCTCACTGCTGCTCCAAGAGGCTCATTAAAATGAACTTCAGGGCTTGACCATGCCCTCCTTTCCATCCACATGAAGTGGAAGTAACCCCCTCAAAATTAAAGGGATTGCATTGGCATGCAAGAGGAGAGACACTGGCTAAGGATATTCATCATCTATAAATGAGATCCTTGTGCAATTATGTAAATTAGACCTTAGTGAAATCAAATCAACAGCCCCTCTCACCTACCCTCTATTATTGTGGGAAGTGATGCAAGATTGTATGTCAGGGGAATTGCCCCATCCCGCCTAGAAGGATCTCATATTAGTAGGGTTTCCACTAATTCACTTGTAGGTTGGGTTCCTCTCCCTATTTCCTGCTTATCAGCTCAGCTTTCTCAATGGAGCCAAATGACAACTTAGCATTCACTCAATATCTGTGGTCTAATATTCACCACATGTTCAACTGTGACTTTGCAGCTTGTTCCTACAGCACCTGGGATTCCTTGGTGGTCTACCATCAGACTTCTGGTCAGGCTAACCTTCCAGGATCAGGCATATTCAGTCCAGCAGGGCTATAGCCTTTGAAAGGTGTCTCACTGCTTAAAAAGACCTTGCTGCCTTCTCCTGGGGTTTAATTGCAACTGACTGGTTCTTAGTCTTATCCCACTGTTTCTATTTACACCTCTTATCTCAATCCACTAAGATCTTCAAACACTATGATCCAGTAAGTAGGACACTGCTTTAGGAGCCCGGAGACTTAAGAGCTTGTCTACATCATCTCCATGCCAAGCCCCGTGTGACAGAGCTCATCCGATATACCCTTTCCTATTCTCTATCTGCCAGATACCAGAAATAAGACAAAAATATCCTTCCTGACTGCACAGCAATAAGCATGCCTGAGAAAGAGCCAGATTGCAGATACACACTGAGGGCTGCTCTAGGCTGGCTATACCACCTCATTGACCCACATGGAACACAAGTGTGTGGGCAAGATGTGCTTCATGGTGCCACTCTGAGTGTAGCATGAAAACAGTGTAGAGATGCCCTTCAGGTCTATTCTGACTCTGGCCCAATCTGCTGTGTGAACTTGGGTGAGTCTTTCTGCATCTCTTCTTTCCCTCTTTACTCTCTGCAGAATAGAGCTCTCTTGTTACATGCCTGCTCACCATCTGATATCCAGGGCCTTCTGGCACTGTTAGAAGACATTTAACAAAAACCAAGAGAGAACCTCCGGGAACTCAACTGCATTCCACAGCCTGTGATATCCATGTTGCATGTGGCACAGAATCATTAACAATGTACTTATACTCTTATCTAGAAGAGAAAAGAAGAAGAATATATGCCATCTCCATCTTTAGGTCCTAATATAGCATCCAGAAATATGGCATCTGCCAAGCAGGGTTTCATTCAGCCTCACAGCACTCCTAGAAGGATACAAAAGAACTTCCTCTCTCTCTCTTTTTTTTTTTTTTTTCCAAGAAGGGAACAAAAAACTAATACAGAAATCCTCAAAGATATTTAGGCATGTAACCTTTCTTTTGAGGAGTAGGGTGTAAGTACCCAAGGTCACACAGAAGGTGTAGAGCAGAGCTGGACTGAAACATCTCCCCAGTAGTGCAAGACAAGCCAGTGCTGCTTGATAAATAGTTGTGTTTCTTGTTTTCCTGAGATTGTAGCTATGCAACCTCTCTGCTCATATTAGCATAGAGTTTTGCATTTAAATTTCTTTAGTATTTTTTAGAAGCAAAATAAATTTTCTGGGTAAATGCCTGGCTCCATTTAAGTCAATGGGAGCTTTAAAAATAGTAACATTTAAAATAGTCTCAAATGGCTTTGCACTTGACTCTTTGTTGAGGTGAATGGGGCAGGATTGGAGTCCCCACGCCTGCTGCTGCTATTCTGTGACTGGAGGCAGTTCTCAGTGAAACTGGGTTAAACAGGCAGCAGAACATCTGTTTCCATTGCGACAGCCATGTCCTTGCAGTAGACAAGAGAGATAAACCCATTTTTATTCAAGCCATGCTACAGTAGCAGGCAGCAAAACTGTGGGCAATCCAGAAAAAAAAAAAAAAAAAAAATCTCAGAATCCAGATTTATTTTACTCCCCTGATTTTCTCCAGCCTCTGAGATTCCAGTAGTGAGATTTATTTTTGTTACACTGAAATCTGCTACAAAAAAAAAAAGTATCTGTTGATGAGATGCTTGAGTTTTCCCTCCTTCAAGTTACCACAGCAGCAGGTTTTGTCACTGACAACCCGAAAGTGCATTGTGATGTCATAAAGGGGGGGATGGGCCTCAAGAGGCTTTGCTGAAACTTAGCAACTAGCTGCTGCATAAAACTGGAGGCTGAAGTGAAGCCTTGTGCACCATACCATAGAGATCATTCAGCAATGTCCAAACACAGGGCAGATTTTCTGAGCATGACTGATACCCAGACAAACTGAGCAAAGCTATGGCTTGGAAATAGTGCCCCTTAGAAGGTAATGGAAGGACCCCCAATTGCATATCCTTGTCTACAGCACTTCATGGTAGTGAATCTCAACCTTTTTAGATTCAAGGCACCCCTCCCCAGCTCTTCTGAATTTGGCAGCACCCTGGTTAACATGCTGTTGTGCTGCCTCAGCTCACCTCAGTGATTCTTTGCCAGGGTGCTGCCACCGCTGCCAGGTAAAAGTACCCTTCATGCCTTGTGCACAGCCAGACTGGGAAGGGCTGTGGCACATATGCAGTCCCCCTGCCTCATCAGGGTTCTCCGATAAGCCTAAAACAGACAGGAGTGCTGGCCTGTACTGCAGCCCTTCCCAGTGTGACCCTACATGGCATTTCCTAGAAAGGAGACTGAGGAGAGCATGAAAGTGTCCCCACACCTCTCTTTCTGGGAGGAACATGGGTAGTGGAGGTGCAGGGCAAACAGTTGTACCATGAGCCCCAGTTAAGAACCGCTGCTCTAGAGTGCTCCACAGAGACCGCTGATTGAAACTCACCTCACAATATGGAGAAAAACAGGACAAAGTGACTTGGTCCTTCAGCCCCAGTCTCTGAGAGGTGGAAAGAAGGGCCCAATAGCAGCTGCATTCATTCAAGGTGGCCTAAATATTCCCCAAACATGGCCTGCACCCTGACTTTCCTTCACCGAGTCCAAATTTCCCAGAGTAGGTCTTTGCCCTGTCTTCTAGTGAATGCCCTGTCTTCTAGTGAATAGAGATTCACTTTAAGACACTAAATGTACCTGATCCCTGGCACTACAGTGATTTGCTGGGAATAAACTGCCCCTGAACTTACTAGAAAAAAATCACTATGGGCTTATAAACTACAGTGGACCTGCTGGTCACAGGAGTTTCCCAGTAAATGCAGTGGTATGAAGGAAGAGGCTGTTCCTAACGTGACCAGGCAGTAGTAACACACTGAGGGCTTGGAAGATAAGGAAATGGACTTTGAAACAGGCCTAGAGCAGGATGGAGAAGCAGCACGGAATTTGAGCCATCAGCATGACATGTCCAGGCTGGTATGTCCAAGTCAGAAGATGTGGTGCCATATTCTAAGTAATTCTTTCATGTGACTTTCCTGTTCAAGAGCAATGCATGGGTGCTCTGGGAAGACAGAGAGATTTTGTGTAATGCATAGGTTGAATGAGGCAGTTATGGAACCTGTTCTTTGATGGGCAAAGGTGAAGGTAGAGAAAGAAACAAAGGCTCTATGATTTACAGACACTGATCAGGGATGGAAGTACAAAAGAAGTGCAATATTCACTTAGCGCACAGAGTTTGAGTAGAATCAAATGTGTGTTGAAAACCAAAAAAGATAAGAGCAAAATGATTATTATAGCAAGGGAAAAAAGTTCCCCAGAGATAGAAGTGTTATGCTAACAGGAGAGGAGTTAAATGTATTTGATGGATTTAAATATCTTGGGTCAGCAATCAGAAGTGATGGAAGGACTAGAGAAGATCTGACAAGAAAATTGCAGCTTGCAGTGAATTTTATAGAAGTGTTAAAGGGTTGGCGTGGGAAAGAAGTATTTCAAGGGGAGCTAAATTGGGAAGTCCTACACACCACTAATGGCGTGTTATATCAAAAAAAAGTTAGAAGACCCACACAGACGAATAAAAGCCAGTGTGCTTTGTACACATAAAAAGAATGCACGACTACATAATGCTGCAGGGAATGTTAATGATGCATGCTGAGGATAATACGGCAAAGGGAAGATCCCAGAAAAGATGGGAAGAGAAGAAAAGGCGGTTCCTTGCAGGAAATTACTTCAGAAAGCTAGCAGAAGATAGGAAGATGGATGCAGTGAGCAAGTTCCCAGAATCAGTGTGAAGCTGAAACTGGCAGCTGATGACAGCAGCAGTGCATAATGGTAGTTGAGTCCAGGCAAGACAAAGGTCTCTCAATATCCTCCTGGCATATTACAGCAGCTGGCAAGAGGTTTCCATGTACCCATCCTAGGATCTGAAATTTGAACTGGACTATTTTTGGCTTATACTTCTACTATCAGGAACAAAGATTTTCTAGTGAGGCAGTAACGACTCCATCTCCTGCTTCCCGAAACTATGCTGATCCTGCTGTGGTAGTGGGAACACATTCCAATTCCATGTTCTTTGCCTTGGCTGGTGCCAAGGGCCCATTATGGTGGGGATGCCACTCTGCACAGGGAAAACATAGAACCTTGAAGACAGATCTTAGTCACTAAGCAGCAGCTTAATATCTGGGAAAGCTATTTTCCCCCTACCAATGCCCCTTCCCTGAAAATCTTCCGTTATGTTACAAATGGGAATCTCCCTGGTTAAGATCCACGAAAAGATTTAGGTGTCACAAAAACTAATTTGTAGACATTTTGCCACCTAATAGAACCCACCACCTGCAAAGTTTTATTAAGAATGGGATCCACCCCAGCCACTAGGCTGAGCAGAGAACTATTTAAGTCAGCCATTAGGGAGGTAATAGTAGGAGAGGGGTTCCACTTTGTGTTACTTGGAGTAAATACTGAAATCCTAGAACCTGTTCTCAAGAGACTGCCCGAATCACTACACTACAGTCACTCTCATTCTCTCACTGGATGCATCTACCCAGAACCATGCAGGAACCACAGAGATACCCAAGCTAGCTCAGTATAGCCATGTTAGCATGGTAGTCCAGCTGAGCTAATTAGCTGAGCTGAAATATAGGCACGTCATATTTCTATATAACACTGCATTGTGCCAGGAAGACATAACCTTCAGCAACTTTGGAATTTTACTGGCAAAAAAAAAACCAAACAAACTTAGGCACTTAAGGGTTTTATGCAACTCTAGGAGCTGAGCAGGGTTCTGAGTATGTAAATTTTGGAATTAGGCACTGAAGTGGCACCTCAGCACCCAAGTCCTGTTGTGTATTGAGTCCCCTGCCTATTCCCAGAGGTAATGACCCTCCTCTATTTTTGCAGTAGAAAATGGATGGAAGTTTCTTATGGAGCAATCCCTGCTTCAGACACCTCTGAATAATAATACTTAGCTCTTCCACAGTCTACTTCACACAGATGCATACTAGATAAATCCATAATTCACTAAACTGCATAACACAACGCTACTCCAAAATCTCTGCCTGTTGCTTACATCATAACATCCTTCAATTAACTGCATAAACCACTTAAACACATATCATCTTTCAACAGCTCTACTTTGTAATGTAATTGTACTCTGTGTAACTGCGTAATAAGCAGTGTTAGAAATGATGAAGAAGAAGCAGCTATTACAGGGCCGCTATTAAAAGCCTTGAAAAATGAGGAGAGAGCAGCCCTAAAACTGACTTCTTCCCCTAATTTTCAAAGGCTTCTAGTAACAGCCCAGAATTTGACTATTAGAAGCCTTGAAAATAACAGAAAGAGTCAGTGAATATCACAGCACTGACAGAGAACCGTACACTTAAGAAGCAGTGTTTGCATTAAGCTGGGCCAAACAAATATTCTGGGTTAGTTCATAGCCTTGAGGGGATACACTTGTACAGAATACACCATGTTCAACAATAAGGGCCTCCAGCCTAATTTCAGGAAATTCCTTCTGAGAGTAAAGGTTGAAGCGGCTCCACATTATAATTTAAGTTGCACTAGCACCTAGAAGCCACAACTGTAGCCCAGGGCCACTGTGCTAGATACTGTAAAAACACAGAACAAGCAATCCCCATCCAAAGAGCTTGCAGTTTAAATACTGTATTAACCTCAGCTGCTGCATCTCTCCCAGGTATCACTGTATGAAGCCCACCCCCTATGATATACGGTATAATTCATTTAGATCAATCTGGTCCTTTCTTCATTTGGGAAACAGTCCCCACTCTCTCTTGTACAGCTGCTGAGAATTCATTTCCCATAGGGAAGGAAGCTGTGGAAGATGAAGAGGTCTAATGGGACTGTGGTAATTAAGCAAAGGATCCTAGTGTCTGACTCCCCTACAATGACACCTAGATGAGAGCAGAAAGATAGGCCAAATACCTGTTTTCACTCTGTTTTGCCATAGAAATCTGACATCAGACACAGCCTCTGTTCTTGCCCTTGGTAACCCAATCATATCACAAACATGACCCATGACATCATACCCCGTTGCCATGATGACTCCATGTGCGTGCCTCTTGCTAGAATCTGTGATAAAGAGTTACTAAATCAGCAATGAGAATAGTGCACCAGCATCAATCACCTATGAGATCTAGCTGGGAAAGTGGAGATACAACTTCAAGTGATCTGGCCAAAAGTCTGTACATGTAAACCATAGCAGGAAGGATTTTTAGTTAATCCTCGCAAGAGATATGTTGTCGGGGACCTGAGAATTCCAGCACTTCCTACAGCCCTCTGTGAAGTGACAGGCAATACTTAGGGGCCTTGAACAGGCAGCCTGCCGCACAATTATGATTAACGAGTTGTCAGAAGTGTCTTTGCTGTATGTACATGCAGGGGAATTATTCGCAGCCCAGCCCAATGCAGCCTTGGAACAGCCGCAAGCCCTCTGCCTGCTGCAGCCTCCTACTCGCCCAGAAGATATGGGCACTAAATGTGAAGAGTTAGAGAGCAGCCTTGCTACTGCAATCCCCCAGTCACCTACGTCTCCTTGCCCCATTCATTCTTCGCTTCCCCCCCTCACACCCATCTCGTCCAGCAGGAGCCAGCCAGTCTCTGAAACTCCAGGAGCCTGTTGCCAGGCGTGGATCTGCCTGATGGGCTTGCCCGCTACAGACAGATACGGAAGGGGGCAGGATTTTGGCTTCAACCCCGCTTTGCCCAATGTGATTTCCCCTTAATTTAGCCACCTGCCCTGCTCGACTAGGAGGCTGAGAGAAGGCAATACTATAGAATGAGAAAGTGATGGCCAGTCCCTGGCTAACTGCGGCCATACGCTTCCCAGGCACGTGGCAGCCCTCCCTCACCCATCGCACCCAGGCTGGCGTAAAGCAGAAGCCTCCAGCAGCAAGGGGCTCACCCCTACACACAGCCAGCCTCCAGGAGCAGGGGCGCCTCCACAGCACAGCTTCTTCCCTGGGGACAAGCAGAGAGCTGGGGACACCCACAGGAGGAGAGGGAGGGAGTGAAGGCGGGGGAAGGAGCGCCCTAGGGGGACCTTGCGGGCTGCGTCTCAAGTGCCCTGCAAGTTGCTGGGCAGGGAGCTGCAAAGGGGGGGCCCAAGGGGGCTTGACACGGGGCTGTGGCCCACCCTGCAATGCTGGTGTGTGTGGGGGGG
>NW_005841832.1:699409-710651 GCF_000455745.1 Alligator sinensis | reverse complement strand
GCCCCAGGCTGCCAGTCACGCCGGGCCCCTCGGCAGGGTTGCACCAGTCCTTGCAGGCTCGTTTGGGGCTTGGAGGGGGATGGAGAGGAGGAGGCCGGGTCCGTCCAGTTGCTCCCACCCGCCAGAGGAGCCTGGGAGGGTCCCACACTTCCACCTCCCCAGGGACGATGGCCGCGCCTGGCCAGCACCCCCGGGGAAGCGAGGGCACCGGCGTTGTCAGCGAGCCGCAAGCGGTGCTTACTGCACGTGCCCCCTTCGCCAGGGAGAAGGAATTGTTCACTGCGGAAGTCTTTATCACATCTGTGGCATCCATGTCTTTAAATAGTTCGTCCTCAATAGACAACACGGCCAGTCCCTACCTGCGCAATATTAACACTTTTTTTTTTTTTTTTTGCAATTGTAATTTTTTTTTCATTTTCTGTCCAGGCCCCGGGCAACCACCCGGTTTGCCCATGCCTGTGTCCGGGTCAGCCCTCAAGCACCAACATTGTGGACTGGACAGCATGTGCGGATGCCTGACACCCGGCTCCCAAACCAAGAGCTGTACTCCCATCTTGGTCACAGCCTGAGATCGTGGGGTGGTCGGAGGAGGAGATGCTACAAGGACACCTTGAAGGCACAGGTGCCAAGTATGCAGGGGCCCAAGGTCCCTGGCCCTCCTCAGGAAGAGTGCTGTCCCCTGAAATGCATATAACTCTCCACATGTCTGTCATCTTATAAAAGTAAAAGTCATAGACTATGCTTGAAGGCATCCCTCAAGCAGCAGCCCGTTTTGGCATAAAGCATCTTGCTTTACCTCATAGCAGAGAAAAGAGAATGCAGAAAGGAAAAGAAGAGAAATCCTAACCTATGGCCTACTCTCCCCTGCAGAAAGACCTGTAACTTCTGTGGACATGTATGTGGCTCAGGGATTGGACTGCTAAGTCACCCCAAGACCCATCAATGAGCCATGGTAGAGATCATCCTCAACTGAAGTTAGTGCCACCACTGACTGGGCTGTCCTGTGAGAAAGCACCAGAGAAGAGCACTCCTTGTTCTTCCAAGACAGGCAAGTCTGCAGTGCTCCTGGCCCTCTCTCCTGGGAATATATAGGGGCCCCTCTGCTCTGACAGCATCCTCCCATTGAAGGTTAATCCAGCCCTACCACACTACAGTTCACACTGCGAACAGCAGCACAATTCACAAAACTCACATTTCACCTGGTGTATTCCTATAGCAACCTGCCCTCTGACACAGGCAACACTAACGATCCCTTTCCCCATGAACAACGCATACCCCCAGCGGCTGGGGGGGCATGGTGGTAGCGGTAAGCAGGGAAGCTCCCACAGACGCTACCAGCGTTGTCGGTGGCAAGCATGGACCATGGGTTGGCGATCGCCTGCAGCTGCCACTGGCAGCATCAGCAGCAGCCACCAGGGATCGTGGACCACCTGCAGACTCCACTGGTGGTGTTGGTGGAGGGATTGTGAGTAGCAACCGCCCACAGGCACTGCCGACAGTGTCAGTGGTGCCTTTTTGTAGGGGGGTGCACTGCCATGCTCAGGGGGTGCATGTGCACCCATGTGCACCCCCTACGCATTGCCCCTGTCTTTCCCCCATAGAGATTGATGGGCAGCCCAGTGCGGTGACAGTGGATGGTGACTGCATGAAGCAAGCAGAATCATGCTGCTGCGCCTTTCCAGACTGTCTTCTGTTTGCATTTGGCAGCTGGAGTTTCTTTGAAGAGTGAGAGCAGGGGTTGCCAGAGGAACTCCATTGAAACATACCTTCGTACTACACCCAGTGAAATAGTGTGAACATCCCCAAGGGGTTTTAATGCTCAGCAAGCATTTAAAGGAAGATGGTATGGTGCTAGAGAGGGCACCCTTGACTGACAGAATTCCCTTCCTGAAGGTGTTAGCAAGTCCACAGGAAGGGCATGTGTGCACAAGTTGGGAGATATGTGGGAGGAATACTGGAAAAAGATATAAGAGAAATAGATGGTGCGGGAGGATAATCAACTTCGATGGGCTTTGGATCCAGCCTAACTATTCACCGCTTTACATATGGATGCATTTAAAAATTTTAAACAAAAATAAAGGGCTCTACCTTCCCTCCTCACCATACTCAACACTAGTGCTGGACCTTTAATCTTCCTTTTCATCTCGTACACACCCCCAATCTATAATCCTGCCTTCCCTACCTTCCCATCTCAGAAAAATCACACAGGTATAGATATTAAGGCCAAAAAAGACCACTGAGATCTAATCTGACCTCCTGCATAGAGGAAGAGATGACATCAGACTTGTTTGAATTCATTCCTACTTTCAATCCAAGAGCTGGGGTTGAACTACAGCATCTTTTTTTAGGAAAGCATCTAATCTTGATTTTAAAACTTCTTATCATAGAGAATCCAGTGCAGCCTTTAGTGAATTGTTTCAATGGTTAATTACCCTGTTAAAAAATGCATCTTATTTCTAGACTGAATTTACTATACCTCAGCTTCTAGCTACTGGTTCTGGTTATGTGCTTGTCTGCAAGATTTAAAGAAGCTGTTGTCAAATGTTTGTCTCCATGTCTCCAATTTAGTAATTTAGATCTTTCCAATCTAGTCATCGTTCCTGTGGCTCTTTCCTGAACCCTGTCCAATTTGTCAACTTCCTTATTTAACTGTTGACACCAGAAGTGGACACAGCATTCACAATGGCCCAGTCAGTGCCAAATACAGTGGTAACATAACTCAGTACTCCAATTTGTATATACTGGGATCAGAGTAGCCCTCTGGCCACAGCAGAGCTTGTGGGCTGCTGAGAACTTGTGTCCAGCTGGTAATTCTCAAATTCATTTCAGTCACAGCTTCCCAGCCTACAGCCCCCTATCTTGTAAGTTTGAGCAGGTCTTTTAAGCTTCTTGGAGGCATGTTATCCTGGTCTGCTGATTTAAGAACATCCAACTTTAAAAGCCGCTATTTAACATCTTTCCAGGTTACTCTCGGATTAGAAACTATTGTGTTGTCATCAACACTTGATATGCATGCATCATTGGACTTATTCCCAACTACAGGACAGAAATATTTATTGAACCCTTTTGCCTTTTCTGTATGATTATTAATCACTCTTTCATTTCCAGATAGCCTTTTAGGAAAGGCTACTTTTTGTTTTGGATACAGTGTATTCTACTTATATGTGTATTAGATAAGTACATCATTGGCATAATATAACCCATGATACTGGTCCCTGATTTCCCCCTCTCTTGCTTCTATTCTAACGAACATTGGTTATCTGCATACTGATTAAGTGCTTAAACCAACTGAGTGCATAAAAATGCTTCAGCCTCACTGTATACTTTGTAATACATTTGCACTCTGCTTTGCTGCATAGCTATGACACCAACTAGAAGCCATCACTTTCACAGCAGCTTTGAATTGACAAGGTCCTATCCTGTCAAGGCCGTTATTAGAGACATAAAAGAAGAAGGGGGAAAAGGTGCAATTATGTCTTTGTGCAGTGTGAAAAACTGAACACAGACTGTTCCTGTCATTAACCCAGATTGCTTACCCTTACTATGGGTAAGCACATAGCCTTTCTTCTGTCTCCTCTACTGACTATGCCCTTAAGCAACTTAAGTTGTATACTTAAAAACTCCTTATATTGTCCTTAACTCTGCTAGCCATAGATTTCTTTTGGTAGCCTTTTTTTCTTTCTTTAACAATTTCCTACAAATTCTACTTTCCACTTGATAGTCTTTGATGTTAACACTCCCCCTCTCTCATTTCCGCTGTAATGAGAGCTGTATGTTGACCATTGTAGCCTTCTGTCTCAAATGTGACATTATGGCTTTTGAGACATCTACTTTCTGAGCATCATTCACATTTGGCTGCTTAAATTCTTTTTCTGAGTCAATTTGTCTCACGACTCCTTTCAGCTTTATGAGATTGACCCTTTCAAAGCTCCAAGAATATACATTACTGCCCTCTGTCACTTTGTCCCCTGCCACTTACCCATCCCTTTACCATACCACTACCAGTGTCTCTATTGCTCCGCTTTTCCCCTGCCCTTCTATGACAAACTAACAGATGCAAATACCTCTGTGTACTTGAAGGGGTGTGGCACCTCCATTTGCACAGCTGAGTCCTGATCTCTTTAGTACAACCACAATAATAAGTCATTATTAATAATCTCATGGGGACCTCCCTTGGTCCAGTGAAGCACTTACCCTTCCAAATTTCCCCAATCTTCTCACTTTTCCCCCCATGACAAGCATAGAGATGCTTCTTTTACACCAGGAGTGTCAACATATGGCAACATGGATGTTCTATCTGGTCCACCAGGGTTACTAGAAGTTGGGGGAGTGGGAACTGCTATAGAAGTCAGGGCCCCATTGGCAACAGAAGTGTAAGGGCTGCGCTGCCACAGATCAACTCTCCCTGCAGCTACCTGGCCCATCTCCGCTTGGCCCCACCACAACTCCCAGCCCCACAGTGGGCCCACTGCTGCATATGCTGCAAACACTACAGATTTGGCCTGGGAGAGGTGCCATGATTTGGATCTGGTCCAGTGTGAGTTTAACACCCCTGTTTTGTATCATTAGGGGGTTAATATGAGGGCATCAGATCTGAGTCTGCAATCACCTAGAGTCTCATTCTATATACCTCAAACTGCAGCCCAATGCAGACATGGAAGCCTCAGCAGCACCACAATCTTGGGTTATTTGGAGAACAGTTCCTGGGAAATTTTCAGTTGCTGACAACTGGCAGCTCCTTTCTACTGACAGACAGAGCCACAGCTTTTTGGATGTGAAAATCCTCAGTTGAATCTCTTTCTGGAATGGATTCTTTATCCCTTGGGTTGGAAGTCAGGAACCAATGCAAGCAGGGTGTCATGTGCTGCTGATACCACAGGGGAACAGGAGAGGGTAAAAGCCAGTATTCAGCTATATGAGCAGGAGAAGATACATACAGCATGGTTAGGTTTCAAAGGTATGCTACTGTCTGTGCCCTAATGCTAACCTGTGAGGTGTGAGATGCTGAAAGGATGTTCCTGAGCTGTTAATGGTGTTCTCAGAAATAAGGACTGAGATGTGGGCTGCAGGCTACTTCTCACTGAGCTGTGACTGAGTATGGTCAGTCTATCATTGCAGAACTGCACTTCTGAGTAGCTGTCCTTCAAAAGTGAGGTAGAAGACTCCGGTTGTGCCCAGTCCCCTGTCTCTGTCAAGGGTATCTGAGTATCTGATTTTGCTGAGGATTTAAAAGAACTCTAGGGAAGTAAGTGGCATGGGTGCTAATGCAAGGCACAGTCCACCTTGGCTTAGGGTTTTCTAGTTAGCTGCTATGACACATACTACCACAACAGCATATAATTAAAAGAACAACTCCTACTATTAAACAACACATCCTGAAAATTGGGGCTTCTTTTAGAAATTAATAGCAATGTTAGGTAAAATGCCAGGCCAGTCCAGACTTCCTCCCTCTAGTCTCACTCTTCAGGGGTTCTCATAATTTCAGGGAGCATTTTTGCTCAAGGTGTCGCCATCAGGGCTTGGTATTTCATTAGCTTGCTGTATTTGCAATGGTTACAACAATTAAAAAAATCTGAGACTATTTTCAGAGTGAGAATTGAGGCCAGCTCCACCCTAGTAAAAAAAGGTTCCTTTGATGGGGTCTGAATATAACTGTGTCAAGGGATTCAAATGTCGAAAGAATGAACTAGCCTCATGCCTGGCTCTCCTGGAATTAGCACCTTTTGTACAGGAAAGTATTATTTTGTGCAGTGGGGAATATAGTCTGTGACAACAGCAACCTCTGCATGGGGTGAATCTATTCTATGAGAAGAAGTATCTGGTCTCATGCTTGAGTGTATGCTTAAAAGTCATCTGTGCCTGTTCTGTGCCAACACTGATGTTCAGTGTTACAGTTACAAGGCAAATGTTTCTGGAGTACCTTGTCTTTGATGAGAACTATCCGCACAACCAGAGTTTGTCCTCTTGAAATGGACAGACTTTTGGTGAGGAGATTCCCAGGCCTTTCTGAGTACTGTTTGGGATATATATTATATAACTAATTTCATTTATTGCATATAATTGAATCCAGATCATTCACATCCAAGTGGTTCACAACCTGCTGCTTGATGCAGCTTTTGCTTCAAAGGCTGCTGGTTCTCCACTCAGCTGGAATTCATCAACAGTTTCACACACACCCTTTGCACTAAATATCCCTGCAAACATCTAGGGCACCTTCATGGTACTACACAGCTGTTTGCTGGGGCACTGTCTGCCCCTGATACTTCACAAATCCTCATTTTCACTGGGTGGTGGGTAAGGAACATAGCTTTACAAAGTATCTCCATTCTGCTCTACTGCTAGTGGTTTAACTCTGCTGGTATAATATCAGAGATGCAGCGACTTCCTTCGTCAGATGTTAGCATATAAAGTTCAAATCCACCCCGACTTCAAACTAACATGCCCACCTACTTCTCTCTGGCATAATTATACAGGTTTCCCTTGATTTATGCGGGTTCTTTATATATGAATTTGCTCTTATGCGATGAGCATATTTAGATCTATAATTCATTATGTGTGAGGTAAATTCACTCTTATGCGATCAGCATAGATGTCCCCCCACCCAAGCAGGTAAGTCTATGGGGGGAGGGGAAAGGGTCATGGTCCCACTCACCCCAACCCCAGCTGCAGTGGCCTCGGGAACAGCCGACACCAGCTGCCTGCACCAGGGCATGACACAGCCCAGGAGCAGAGGTGAGTGGGGACAGGAGGAGCACGGTGCAGCCCAGCGGCTGCAGGCCGCTCACATTGGCTGCTCCTGGGGCCACTGCAGCCAGGGCTGGTGTGAGTGCCACTCTGTTCCCTCCGCTTTACTGCCTTGTGCAGCCCCCAGAGCAGCACCACTCCCCACCCCCCTTTTCTACTCCCTCCCTCACCGCCATGGAAACCTATCCCTATTTGTTACATTGTAAAGTGGGTTCGCTTTATACAAATTTGATTTATGCGCTGTTCTCCAGGAATGCATGTACAGCATAAATTGAGGAAAACCTGTTCCAGAAGATATAGCAAGACTTCTCTGTGTAGCTGTAAGCTGTATATATTTGGAGTTGAGAGCCAGAGGGATCATTGGTTCATTTTCTCTTCTAACATATGAGGCACTGTGGCTTAGCTGGTTAAAGCACCTGCCTAGTAAGCTGGAGATCCTGCGTTCAAGTCCCAGCAGTGCCTTAAGTGTTAGCTTTGGGGGTTTGGACTTCTTGAGGTCACTTCCAACCTTGTGATTCTGTCTGACCTTCTGCAAATCAAAAGCCCTTAAATTTAACCATGGTACTGCTGTCTGTAATCATGTGTTGGCTAAAGCATACTTTCTAATAGTATATTTGATCAAGCTAGGAGACCTTAAGGAGATTTCACTGCTTAGCTAAGTAGCTGGTCCCATTGGTGAATCTCTAGAAGTAGTAACAAAAACATTTTTTTAAACATCTGTTTGAATGCATCTGGCTTCAGCTTTCAGCTACTGATTTTGGTTCTGCCTTGATCTGATAGATTAAAAGCCCTTGAGTACCCAGTTGTTTTTTCTCTGTAAAGGTACTTCGGTGCTGTGACAGACTTGCCTTTTATTCTTCTTTCTGGTAAACTGCATTCATGATGCCCTTTAAGTCTCTTACCATCAAACGTGTTCTCCAGCATTTGAATCACGTCTATGGCTTTTATCTGCACTCTCTCCAGTTTTTTCAGTATCTTTTTGAAAGAATGGACATCTGAACTGTATGCAGTATTCTAGTATTGCTCTCATCAGTGCCAGATGCAGAGCTAAAAATGACCACCTGGCACTTACTCACCCCCACTTTATTTTTATAGCCAAGAACTATGTCAACCCATTTTTGGCACAAAATTACTTTGGAGCTCATGCTGAGGTCCTTGTACACACTGGGTGCATCTACATGTGTACTTTACTGTGCAGTAGACTAATTTGCTGCAGCGTAAAGTGTCACAGTCTACATGTGCGATATTATTAGACCTTAGCAAGTTAATTTTTGCTGTTGTAAGATAGTACTGTTAGGGACTGTAGTCTTATGGTGGCAAAACTAACTGCACCTAAACACACATGTAAACACTGACCCAAGCATAAATTGCATCCATTCAGCCCAAGCAGCAGGGGGCTAGACCCCTCCCTGCCACCTAGCCACATGGCTCTGCTCTTTGGGCACTCTTGTGCCACAGCCATCCCCTCTGCTGCCCAATGCCTTGACCCCAGAGCCCAGGGATGACCCCCCACACCTGCTGCCAGCCCAGGGCTGCTCTTTCCCAGCTCAAACTGCTGCAGTCCCAGATACACCTGTAGATGCTGTGCCCAGGAGCTGTTAACTCCAGTGTGAACTGTACCAGAGTTTATTGCACCACACTAACTTGGCATGTAGATGCACCCACTGACCCTTAAATACTTCCGAGTCCTTTATTGCCTTCTGGGATACAAGTTTCCATTCTGCAAGTATGGTTGTACTTCTCCCTCAAACCCAATGTATCACTGTGTATTTGGCTGGATTAAACCCTATTTTTAAGGAACGGACTCAGTTTACTTGCAATCCAGATTACAATCTACTTGCAATGCAGGGTTTATCACTTAATCTTTTGTCTACCTTTATGCCAGTTACAGAATCTGAGAAGTGAATTTCTCTCTGCTTCCAGTTCACTGACAAAACAGTTGAATAGCATCAAGTCCTGTCCTACAGAATCTTGCAAGAAATACCCATTCCCCACCCAAAAATGGGGACAATAGCTCTGCCCTATCTGTCCCCAGAGGATTGAGAATGATAAGTAAAGAATATAAGGTACTGGCAAGGACCCCCAAAAAGTAGTTCATTAGATAGCCGTAAAGACAAGCCTACTCACCAAAAACAACTTTCCCCCCAAAGTAGTGCCCTCTCCTGATATACCCAGAATTTGTCTTTTCACTAGAATCTCTTTCTTTTGCTCTCACCTCTATTTCTCTTTATTTATCTCCCCCATTTTCCAGTCTTTTTCCTAGGCAGAACATGAACTTGGAAAAGTTAAACTATGGATTGAATTTCCAGGTCATTGGAGTAGGTTCAAACTCAGATGAAAGAAGTTAGAAAGCACATGCTAGTTAGTTATCTGTGAGCCATAATTCAAACACTTTGTCCTACTGGAGCTTGGGGAGTGATTGAAGCAAAGTTTATAGCTAATTGATCTGCTGATTGGTGGAGAAATTACATGAATTATTTATTGAGTGAATATTATTCAACCATCTGTATAGCTGGTCAGTAACAGCAAACCATTAGCTGTAACACAATTCATTGTTTAACTGATGGATTTGTCTGTGGACAAATATAATTCATGTGTGTCCCTCACAAACCTGAAGATCACTACAGATTTCCCTTTGGGCCTGCTTAGGGAGGTTAATGCTTCTCTTTAAAAGTGAGGTGCTGTAAATTGCTACAGCTGTCCTAGCATCAATGAGCCAATTCTCACAAGGTGTTAGTTAATCATTTCCACTGGTATCCAATGGGACCAGATCCCAGGCAAGAGTAAATTGGCTATAGTTCTGCTAATTCCAGTTGAGTTCTGTTGGCTTCCACTGACTAAGGATTTGCTCCTCTCATTGCATTTGTGGCCTCTTGTGGCAGATCAGAGACTGCAGTCTTTATTCAGAAATCATCATGCTAGCCAGGGTCCTTCCTCTGCCGGGAACTGGGCCCGACTCAGGGCCAAGTTCCTTTCCCTAATCCTGCTGTGTGCTACTAAGGAATTTTGATCTTAAATGGTCAAGTGAGAGTTCCCCTGGCAAGGGAACTCTGCACAGCCCAGGTAGAGCCAGCTGTTATCCTTCACTAACATTTTCTCACCTTACCCATTCTCAGCTGACACAGAGATTGCATGCTCTGGGTTGAGCTAGGGTTTTACTAGCCAACTTTCTGTTCTTCTTTGCCTGGTGACTGGGCTTGAGACATGGGGAAGAATCTAATCCTGAACTGTTCAGTTTTGCACTTATGTTTGAAGCAGAGATGTGGAGAAACTTGATACTTCTGCACAGAGCAGAAATCAAAGTAAAGCACTTGAGAGCAAGATGTTGCCACAGCTGTGAGTGC
Source organism: Alligator sinensis (assembly GCF_000455745.1). Lineage (NCBI taxonomy): Eukaryota > Metazoa > Chordata > Crocodylia > Alligatoridae > Alligator > Alligator sinensis. The sequence continues at coordinate 700,563 of NW_005841832.1, read as the reverse complement.
AGTATACAAGGCAAGCTGGTGATGGTCCCTATCACGTGCATGCAGGACCAGGGAGCAGGCAAACTTCTCCCTGTTTCATCCTTAATAAGACCAACTGGAAACTAGCCCCACCCCTCACTTCTTATAGTGAAAAGCACATTTTCCCTGGCAAGAAACCAAAAGAAAGAGAACCCACAGGACTTGGTAAACAAATGCTTTCTATTCTAAGAGCTGCTAGAAAGTGGAAGCAGAAAGGGCAGGAGTGTGGATTGCAGCTCCAGGATGGGCATCATTCTTCCCATCTAGGATCTCAGGCTCACAGTGTCTGGGAAGAAATCCCCACGCAGCTATAAACATAGATAAGTTTATGGATGGGATGGGATGGGATGATAAGAGCAAGAAGCAAAAAGGGCTGGGAGCTGCCTTCTCTCTGAGGGACTGTCACATTGCTCTTGCTTTTAAACAGAAGTCTTTGTTGCATTCTTTCTGCGATGGTAATCTAGGGATCCCGGTGTTTTCCAGAACCCTTTAGCATCCAGGGGAGCAGGAACTTGGAGAAGAAACTGCTTTGCCCATGAGATTCATGATGCAAATCTTCAAAGGCAAGAAGGCTGCTTCTCCCTGCTCTCAGGGGAGATGTCACGTCTTGAGGCCAATGAATCTTCACCTTGAATCCAGAACTATGTGCTGGCACTCTGCCTTTATGTATTGCCAGAGCCTAGTTTCATAGTAGCTAGGGTCAGGAGGGACCTGAACAGATCATCTAGCCTAATCCCCTGCCACAGGCAGGAATGAATGCTGGGTTCACAAGACCCCAGACAGGTGATCGTCCAACCTCCTCTTGAATTTGTCCAAGGTAGGGGCGAGGACCACTTCCCTGGGAAGTTGGTTCTAGATTTTGGCCACCCTAACTGTAAAATATTACCTTCTGATCTCTGGCCTAAACCTATTCTCCATCAGCTTATTACCATTGTTCCTTGTCACCCCAGGTGGTGCTGGGGAGAAAAGGGCTCTACCTATTTGCTGTTGATCTCCCCTGATGAGTTTGTAGGCAGCCACCAGGTCCCCCTTCAGCCTCCTCTTGCTGTGGATGAACAGTTCAGGTCCTTCAGTCTCTCCTCATAGGGCCTGTTCTGCTGCCCTCTCACCAAGCAGGTGGCCCTCCTCTGAACCCT
>NW_005841832.1:684799-699165 GCF_000455745.1 Alligator sinensis | reverse complement strand
GAAGTTCTTCCTAATGTCTAGTCTAAATCTGCTCTCTGCTAGCTTATGGCCATTATTTCTTGTAACCCCCGGGGGTGCCTTGGTGAATAAAACCTCACCAATTCCCTTCTGTGCCCCCATGATGAACTTATAGGCAGCCACAAGGTCGCCTCTGAACCTTCTCTTGCGGAGGCTGAAGAGGTCCAGGTGCCCCAGTCTCTCCTCATAGGCCTTGGCCTGCAAGCCCTCAACCATATGAGTGGCCCTTCTCTGGACCCTCTCCAGGTTATCCACATCCCTCTTGAAGTGTGGCACCCAAAACTGCACACAGTATTCCAACTGTGGTCTGCATGTTCATCTTGGAGTCAATAATGACTCCAAGACCCCTTTCCGCCTCTGTGCTTTCAAGAAGGGAACTCCCCAGCTTGTATGTATGCTGTGGATTCCTTCTCCCCAGGTGCAGCACCCTGCATTTGTCTACATTGAACCCCATCCTATTCTCATCTGCCCACCTTTGTAGTCTGTCTAAATCTAGTTGCAGCCTCTCTCTCCCTTCAAGTGTGTCCACCTCGCCCCACATCTTAGTGTCATCAGCAAATTTGGACATCTTAGTGTCATCAGCAAACATCAGCCTCATTCAGAAGTTCCTTATCCATCCCCTGTGCTTCATGTACCTAGGGGGATTGAGGGTGAAGGGGGTTCAATCCCTGTCCTCTTCCACCAGACCCTGTAATATTACCAACAGACAAATGGTGTTCTGGTAATGTTCTGGGAACATAATTTTGGACCCCACCAAAGATTTGGCCCTAGCTTATGCATTATATTTTGAGTCCCTTCCTATTCACCCAGTTTGATTCACTTTTGTGTGTCACTGCTACACTGGGAACACAGTAAAATAAACAGGTTAGCTATTGCAAGTAGCATATTCCCTCAAGCCTACCAGCAGTTTATATAAAAGGGAGAAAAAATATTACTGGTTGTATTACACTGAGGCTGGGTGGCTGACAGTCTAAAGTGCCTGTGTATAGGAATCTTAGCCATGAAATGTAAGCACTGGGAAAAGGAACCTTAACTCTGCCCCAACTCTCTAAAGTAGCTTTTTTTTAATGATGGTCTGCAACTGTGATGCCAGTAACTTGGATAATTCTTGAGTTTCTGATTTTCAGCAGGTTCCTCTTTCCTTTTCCTTTCAACAATTATTACTTGTCATGTTTGCTGACTGATTATTTGCCCATTTGTCAATTTATATGCCTCAAGGCAATAGCTCTCTTGATCTTGATTCTGAGTTGTGAAGCTTTCTTCTTATTGTCCCTAGGCTTACAGGCTTATAGGCACTCTCTCCTTCACCCACAGAGTTGGTAAATTCTTTTATCCAGGATCAAGGCAGTTAGCAGCTCTGCTGGTGAAGCAGGCAGATGACATACCCTTCCGAGATGAAGAGCTCAATTTATTTCCAAAAGTAATGGGGAAATTGAATGTAAAATCCTAATGTTAACACAACATTCATGTTGTGAGCTCAAGGAAATTCCAGAGGCGCTCTGGATATTTCAGACATGAAGGCTGTTCCCATAGTATTAATATAACAGTGCCACATCTATCCCTGTCTTTTTGAGCGTGAACCTTAATCTATACTTAATCACATAAAGTACCTTGTGGGCACTTTAGCTGAGCTAAAGCTGTGCACCCACCCATAAGTATTCCAATGCTGGCTTCCAGGTGCTTAGCTTAGCCTTAACACTACATTACCACTAGTGTTTAAGACTGTAATACACCTTGTGTTGTCCATGTATTCTGTGGGCCAGAAGAAGTAATTCAGATAGTGAACCTGGAGTGGAACAGATACCTCTGCAATTGAGAAGTTAGTATTTTTGCTTATCTGACTCCCTGTTACCATTGAAAGCTGCCAGCTTCTCATCTGGGAGGAGAGAAAGTTCAGGAAGGAAACCCCTGAGATGCTCAGACATTAAATGTCAGTGACTTATGCTTGGTTACTGCCCCCTTCTGACAAACCTCTCTCCTTCACTCAAGGATCCTTGACAAGTAGCTGAGATACTCTATCAGTCATATAGAGAGTACTACTGGCTTGGGTACTTTAAGGCCCTCTCATCTTCTGCTGTTAATGAGCTCATAATTGCTGTAAATTGAAAATGGAGAATGGATTGACTGCTTCTGTGAATCTGTTTAATTATGTGACAGTTTCCTAGTATTGATGAGGATCTAGACATTGCAGAAGTTGCTTTTACACAGCTCTGCCAGTGTTCCTCAACCTCCAAGCCCCACTGTTGTTCTAGTCCTTGGTGATAGCTCCTGGTCCTTGGCACAGCTCATGGCTGCACTCCAGCTCCACTTGAATTCCATGTGTAGCCTTCTCTTGTCATTGGTGCCAACTTATTGCACTGGTCAATATTTTCTGATTAGCACAAGTGAAAGCTAGGATGACATCTGTTCACCTCCTCGTTCGAACCTCACAGGCTAAAGCACTGATTCACAGCACCTGTCAACCTTTCACAGCAATGTTTTCATATCATCAGATAAACCTGAGGGTAGCAGATAATTGACTTGGGAAAAGTTTGGCCTTCTAGCTGTAGGCTTGCTGGTTCTCGGGCAAGTCCCTGTAGACCTGCTGGTGTTACAATTGTGTAGTTCCATTGGGCAAAGAGCCTTGCTAGAGCTGCTGTCTTCCTTTTGCTGCTGTTTCACAGGAAAGTGCTTATGTGAGAGCTAGGGAGTTGCTTTCTGCTATATTTGAATCTCTAGCTCTCCCAGGAATATCCCAGGGACAGCAAGACTATAGAGCAGTGAGGCTGTGAGAGTTACTCTGGACTGAGGAGGTGAGTTGCTTTCTAGATCAACTTGTAGCCCCCCTCTGCACTGGTTTTAGAGTAACAAAGATCCTGTCCCATGTTCTTATCTTGGTTGTGGCTCCAAGCCCTGGGTCTGGAACCTCATGCTTCCGTCTGTCCCATGCATGAGGAGGGAGGGAGTGGACAGAAGAGGCATGTGGTTCCTAAATGCAACCTCCCCTTATCTCTCTCTCTCCCCATATTGCATTCATGGGGGAGGGTGGGGCAAGGGAAGTAACTCTTTCATGTCTGCAGTAATTAGCTCCTCCGGTCCTCTTCTCTTCCCAGCCCCAGTGGATGTGGGATGCCTTAGGCTAACATGTGTCTACAGCTGGGTGGATTTTTTTTTTTTTTTTTTTTTTTTTTTACAGTAGAGTGTTTTTCATTAAACAATGCAATTCTGGGGCAGCTAGAACAATTTACAAATTTGGATCAAATACACTAAACAGCTTCAGCTGAAACAAATGTGTCAGAATGCTTTTAGAAACGTTACAGGCAACTTATTTTGACATTTGCAAAGCAAATGATTTCAGCATTTCCAAAACATCTTGCTTTTGGGTATTTGAAATAAAAGCCTGTAAGCTATTTGGGGCAGAGCTTGTCTTGTTCAGTCTGTACAGTCTCCAGCCCATGGAGTTCTGAACTATGACTTGCACTTGCTGGAGCAATGATAATAGGAACAGTAATTTACAGCTTCTGATCAGTGGTAGCTCCCTTACCTTCACCCAGTGGTAATGGTACTCAACACAGGCTGTGCAAGTTTTGAGTTTAAATCTACCCTTTACCTGAGGAAATTTAAAATTACATCATGCATCTCTAAGAAGAATCATAGAAAATTAGGGGTCATCTAATCCAACCCCCCCTGCTCAAAGCAGGACCATCCCCAGCTAGATCATTCCACCCAGGGCTTTGTCAAACTGGGCCTTAAAAACCTCCAAGGATGAAGATTCCACCACCTCTCTAGGTAACCTGTTCCAGTGCTTCACCACCCTCCTAGCAAGAGAGTTTTTCCTGTTATTCAACCTAAACTTCCCTTGCTGCAACATGAGACCATCGCTCCTTGTTCTGTCATCTGCCACTTTTTTTTTTTTTTTTTTTTTTTTTTTTTTTTTTTTTTTTTTTTTTTTTTTTTTTTTTTTTTTTTTTTTTTTTTTTTTTTTTTTTTTTTTTTTTTTTTTTTTTTTTTTTTTTTTTTTTTTTTTTTTTTTTTTTTTTTTTTTTTTTTTTTTTTTTTTTTTTTTTTTTTTTTTTTTTTTTTTTTTTTTTTTTTTTTTTTTTTTTTTTTTTTTTTTTTTTTTTTTTTTTTTTTTTTTTTTTTTTTTTTTTTTTTTTTTTTTTTTTTTTTTTTTTTTTTTTTTTTTTTTTTTTTTTTTTTTTTTTTTTTTTTTTTTTTTTTTTTTTTTTTTTTTTTTTTTTTTTTTTTTTTTTTTTTTTTTTTTTTTTTTTTTTTTTTTTTTTTTTTTTTTTTTTTTTTTTTTTTTTTTTTTTTTTTTTTTTTTTTTTTTTTTTTTTTTTTTTTTTTTTTTTTTTTTTTTTTTTTTTTTTTTTTTTTTTTTTTTTTTTTTTTTTTTTTTTTTTTTTTTTTTTTTTTTTTTTTTTTTTTTACAGTAGAGTGTTTTTCATTAAACAATGCAATTCTGGGGCAGCTAGAACAATTTACAAATTTGGATCAAATACACTAAACAGCTTCAGCTGAAACAAATGTGTCAGAATGCTTTTAGAAACGTTACAGGCAACTTATTTTGACATTTGCAAAGCAAATGATTTCAGCATTTCCAAAACATCTTGCTTTTGGGTATTTGAAATAAAAGCCTGTAAGCTATTTGGGGCAGAGCTTGTCTTGTTCAGTCTGTACAGTCTCCAGCCCATGGAGTTCTGAACTATGACTTGCACTTGCTGGAGCAATGATAATAGGAACAGTAATTTACAGCTTCTGATCAGTGGTAGCTCCCTTACCTTCACCCAGTGGTAATGGTACTCAACACAGGCTGTGCAAGTTTTGAGTTTAAATCTACCCTTTACCTGAGGAAATTTAAAATTACATCATGCATCTCTAAGAAGAATCATAGAAAATTAGGGGTCATCTAATCCAACCCCCCCTGCTCAAAGCAGGACCATCCCCAGCTAGATCATTCCACCCAGGGCTTTGTCAAACTGGGCCTTAAAAACCTCCAAGGATGAAGATTCCACCACCTCTCTAGGTAACCTGTTCCAGTGCTTCACCACCCTCCTAGCAAGAGAGTTTTTCCTGTTATTCAACCTAAACTTCCCTTGCTGCAACATGAGACCATCGCTCCTTGTTCTGTCATCTGCCACCACTGAGAGCAGTCCAGCTCCATCTTCTTTCAAATCCCCCGTCAGTCTCCTCTTCTGCAGCATGTCATACCACCATGCTAAAGGGCATCGTAGGGCAGGATTGCTTCTGATCTCCCCTGCTACTTCTGTTCTACTTCATGAGCTGCTTAAATATGGAGCAGGAGAGGCAATGGCTTTAGGGACAGGTAGTGCGGGTACTATCCTGAGAGGCAGGAAACTTTGGAATGAAATCCACTCTGTCTGACTCTGCATAGGGATTTGCTTCTCTATAAAGAGAGGTTTTTTTTTCTGGGAAATGAGAAATGGCAAGCTATAAAAAGAGGCCTCTGTTAGAAGAGTCTAACTTCCTCAGATGTTAAAATGGCCTCCAAATGCAAACAGCCATGTTCTTGCTATAACAACAATCAGGAACTAGTGCCTCAGTCTACTCAGACAAGGGTGGAGGTTGAGTCTATAATGTTTTCCTACAAAATTGCGACTTGTGGCATTCTATGAATGCTATGGCCTTTACTAGCTTTTTTGCTAGGTTGCGTGGAACTCATTGCTATAGAGGCATTGTCTGAAGCCTGAGCTCCAAAGCCAAATGGCTTCTCTTTGGATAGATTGCATATGCTGCAGGCATAACCTAAGGAGTTAGAGAACTGCACAATCACAATATCCTTCAATTTTAAGTACACCAGCTGTGGCCTAATATCATGAGGAACCAAATAGCCAGTCTGCGAGTGGACATCAGCTTTACATTCTTCCTACCCAAGCTGATTCAAAGCATTCAAGCCGCTCCTTTACGATGCTATTTCTCAACCTGTGGGTTGTGACCCAAAAGTGGGTCGCAAGCACGTTTCAAAGGGTCACAAGCTGTGGCAGGGCAGAGGGGTGGCAGGAAGGTGCCTGCCCTTTCCAGCAGGGGAAGGGGTGAGAGAGAGCTGCATGGCTGGGCTGGCAGCACCAGGGGCTGGTGCCCTTGTGGGGTGGGGGTGGGGTGACTGGGAGATGCTGGGTGGGAGGGGCCATGACCAGGCTGCCTGGCACAACACGGCAGCCCCAGCCCTGGGGCGGGGGGGAATGGGGACATTTCTCTCCTCCTCTTCCCACCAGCCCATGTGGGGGTTGGACTTGCTTCACTGTCACCTGTATGGGCCAGAGCCACTGAAGCCACTGTGGTCCCCCTCCAGCAGGGTTGGGGGAGCAGGGAGCTGTGGGTCAGGAGTGAGGGATGCTAGCATAGCCTGGGGGTGGGGCAGGGGACTGTGGGTCAGCAGGGCCGGGGGTATGGGTTAGGACAGGCCATGGATTTTTGCAAATGGGTCCCAGCAGGAAAAAGGCTGAGAACTGCTGCTTTATGGGAAGGCTAAAATAATCCATTTTCTCTGGAGCTGTGCTGAGCAAATGCCCCGGCTTGTGGGGTAGGGATAGAGCTGGACTCTCTGGGAAGCAGTACAGGTAGAATGTCATGGAAAAGTTGCTGTTTCAATTTTAGCTTTGCTCAAGAAGTCTGTAGAAGAAGCAATTTTACTGAGTTTTTTATTAAAAATAAACATTTATTTAAGCAGGCCAGCCTCCCACACATGACAGTAGCAAGAGTATGCTCAGCAGTACCCTTGGGGATATCAATATCTCATGGAAACAGATGCATTTGCCAACATATGGGCTGAGCTTTTTGGATTGTAATATAGCAAGCAATCCATGTGAGCCTGAATTCCTGTTCAGAGCTAATTTGCGAGCAATGGGAACTTTGGCTTTTATTTATTCTAACACTTTGAAAGCTTCCCAGCATTCCTTTTTCTCAACCATCTGTATTTAGTTTCACAATACCCGGCAGGAGATCCAGGTTTGCTTTGTGAATGGGGTGATGGATGTCACACACACACACACACACACACACACACACACACACCCCCCCTCTTCAGTTTTCCTGTTTTGGTTGGAGTTCATATTATTTTGTGTGTTCAATTGTTGCGAAAGTCTCACTGGTGCAACCATCTATGTTTTGGTGTATTTCTGGTGCCTCTTTCTATTTTGTATTTAGATATCAAAGCCAATAATTTGGTATTCAGTACACACAATCCACAGATTTGTCAAACTTGACATTAAACATATCAAACAGAAAACTATATTAATAGAATGTTAAGATTGCAGAATCAAGCACCCAGAATTTAGGAAATGCCAGAATATAGGTTGCCTCATCAACCTTAATTTGCTTTGGATGGCATTTTCCTTGTATTACAGCCTCTAAGCAGATGATAGCTGATCACATGCCATTTCCCACACCCCACCCAATAAAACCTATGCCTCATTAAGTGTGCAGAATATTGAATATGTCCCTTCTATGGAAAATGTCATTTCTATTTCAGAGAGATAAGTAAATATTTTTGCAAGCAGCCTAAGGGATTTAGACATCTATTTTCCATTAATATTAGTATACTAGCTGAAACCTGCAAAACCTTTGTGATTAAATTTTTATGGCAAAAGTATTTCTTTAAATAAAGGATTTTTAGTTATCCTTTGACCGAATACTTCAACACAATCAAAACTTCTCACCCTCAAAAAGGCTACATAAAGCTAAACACAGGCTCAGGAATATAAACACAGGCTCCCATGTCTAAACACAGGCTCAGGAATATAAATACATATTTTATCAGAAGTCTGACCTTGTGACTTGTTTATAGTCATAGAATAAGAGAGGCCTTGTACACATGACTAAGGGCCATTGCACACATGAAGAAATTGCCCCTTTTAGTAGTTTAATTACCATTTTTAATTGTGTGACAGTGTATGTGTTCGGTGGCATGTTACAATTAAATTTCGTAGCACTGCACACATTCGGCAGCATCTTACAATTTAAATCACATTTTTATGTAGCAAACTAAAACACATCCCATGTATTTTAGTTTGCTATATAACAAATTACAGTGATATTCCTCATGTATACAAGGGCCCTGTCTGGAGAAGGCAGTGGGGATGGTGCATGGGGTGCTGGAAGCCTGGGTGTGCTTGGGGAAGCTCAGGCTGGCTGCCAACACATGCAACTGCGCTCCTACTGCTTTCCTGGGACAGCCAACCCATTCTCAGGTGGTCCCAGGTGGCTAGGAGGTGGCAGGGATGGTGCATGGGGCACTGGAAGCCCCGCCAAACCCAAGCTTCCTCAAGCACGCCCGGGCTTCCAGCACCCTCTGCACTGGTGGACCTAGCATATGTTGCCTGTGAGCTGGGGATGCACCTGCACAGCTAGCACCCTGCCCAGGCAGCCCTGGGGGGCACTAGTACTGCAGAGGGAAGCACACCACCCCCCTGCTCCCGCACCTAAGGGGGATTCACTGCCCAGTGGCAGCTTAGGCGGGCAGGCTCCACCAAGGGTGGGGGGTGCTGAGGTGCCTGAGCTTTTTTTCTGCTTCCAGAGCCTGCCTGCATCTCCCACAGCTGGGGGACAAGCTGCCAGTGGGTTGCGCAGCCCCTGAGGTGCAGGGGACCCCGGTGCTTCCCTCCACAGCGTCAGCACCCCCTGGGCAGGGCAGGCTCCAGTGGGGAAAAAAAGGTTTGGGCCCCTCACCTCTTCCCCCCTGCCCCCCACAAGGCAGAGCCTGCCCGTTCCATGGAAGGGGCCCCCCAGTGCTTCATTGCAGCTCTGACTTGCCGGCATATCTGTTTGAAATGCTTCAGGATCTATAATAATAACAAGCTTATGCTATCTGTCCAGAGCACTCTGACTAGTTGTTTCAGTAAGCATTGTGACTGGCTGCTGAGACAACCAATCGGAATGCTCTGGACAGACAGAGTAAGCCTATTATTATTATAGATTCTCCTGGGCTATCTAGGGAATCTGAGCTCTGAATCTGGAATCAGGCACAATTCAAGGCATTCAGGTCTTTGGTACAAATTGGATCCTAAGGGCTGTGCGCCAAAATCTGGCTTCACTGAAGTTCACAGGCAAAACTTCCATTGATAGTATCCAGAGTTAGAGAAGGATTGGTAGGTGTCCCAGTAGCAGGGTTAGGCTCAGAGCCACTAGGATTCCCAGTGTGGGTGGTGGCAGCTGGGGATCTCCTGGCTCAATTTAGGGTTGGAGTTTTGGTACTGTCCAAGCTAGTTCTCATGGCTGGACTGCTACTACATGTCTCCTGCCTGGAAATAAATTGGGGGCTACTGGAGTAGTCTGAGCTAGGGTTGGGGTTTAGAGGATGAACAAAGTTTTAGACTGTGTTTTGTGGCTGGAGCAGGTAGGGCTCCCAAGCTAAGTTTAGGGTACTGGAATTCTTTCAGTGGGACTGATGTCTTAGAAAACTCAAGAGCTTTTCTGCTTGGTGCACTAGCCTGTAAGAGACCCCTGTGATCACATCTACACGGTGCAAGATGCCATCTTCATTTCTTTTAAGAGTTTAACCTGACACAGAGGAGCTGAGTACATGGGGGCCCGATGGCCCTGGCCCCCCTTGGGAAGAGGGCTGTCTCCTGAAATGCGTAAAACTTTCCACATGTTCATCATCTTAGGCCGTGCATGGCAAAAATAAGAGTTAGTGCCTATGATGGTTGGCACTAGATTTATGACCCAGATGCCTTGTTTCAGGGGCAAAACCCTCAGACCAACCATGATCTTTCCATTCGATAATATGTAAATTTATTGATGCACAGTGAAAGCAAATAGAATTGCTTGTATTATTTTTATATATCTACCAGTCCTAGGACTGTCATCAGAGTCAAGGTACGACTGGCCAGGACACAAGCTTCACTCTGAGGTTCTCTCTTGAACGTCAGATGTCAGCAGGCTGGTGGTTGGAGGCTGAGCCCCACCCCATGGGGTGGATGAGATGGGCTGGTGGTGTGCCCTCTGTCCATGGTGCCTTGCATTCCCCTTTTGGGGACCCTCTGTCCATGTGGCCTTGGGGACCCTTTGTTGCTCTAAAGTCCCTTCTTTTGTATTCTTTCCCTGTCCCGATGACTCTCCATCTGTAGCTATTGTTGATTGGTCTTTCTGTGGTCGTTGTACTGTCCACATTCTGTCCTGTCAGCATATTCCTTTGTTGCACAAGCCCGTCACATGTACACATCCTAATTTGGGCTTTCCGGGACTTTCCCTAATTTGGTCTGTTCTCCCAAAACCAGAAAACTCAGGTCCCCACTTTGGGGTGTTGTGAGCTGGTGCCACCTTACCTCACGTTGTGGAACAGTGTAATATGCCCACAATTTCCCAGGCTATGTGTATATCTGTTGGCCTTGTTGCTTGCCTGGGTTAAACACCTTGTCTGTCTTGAAGGCTATGAAACTGTGCAAGAGCCAGGCCTTTAGAAATCAATTAAATCTTGGTACCACTTTATCCATGACTTGAAGACAAAAACTTCCCAACAGTTCCAACAAACCTCCTTGCCCTCCCTTTCCTGTGTGCTGAGCTGTTGCTCTTCTGATACAGAGTACATGCAGCCTGAGCCTTAGAGTAGCAGTGGCTAAAGAGGCTTTGATTGGACAGAGCTTTTTGTTGAGGACATTCTCCTTTCTCTCTAGCTTTTTTCCCAGGTGGCTCAGGGTCTTCTAGATCAGGGGCGGGCAATTATATCAGGTGGAGGGCTGCTTAATGAGTTTTGGCAAGCCACTGAGGGCTGCATGACAGGCAGTCAGGGCAGATATATATTAATTTTCTACATTTAGAAATTTAGAATTTTCTACCGCAGGCTGGATAGAATGGCCTGGCGGGCCGCATCTGGCCCGCAGGCCGCATTTTGCCCACCCCTGTTCTAGATGCTCCATCGGCTCTGCTGCACCCCTGTACTTGTACACACACAAAGTATCCCAGGGGCCCATTCTGGGAACACTTGGAGGTAACATTTTGCAGCATGATGTAGCACAATAGCGCTGTCAAGGGGGAAGGACAGGACTCATGTCAATAGCGTTATTCAGCTGCATGCTTCACCTACTACCTGGCCAGCTTGGTGCTCCACTTAGAAATGAAGTAACCTCCTTCAAACCCATTGCAGTTCAAACATAACGTCGAGGAGAACTTCCTGCCCTTTCTTCATGTCCCTTTCTGTCATTGTCATAGATGCAATTGCAGGTGACTTGCTTGGAGAACAGGCTTTTCCCTTTTCTAAAGCATCTATGCCCCTTCTAGGCACTGGACAATTATCTAGCAAACCAGAATAATGTGCTTGGTTGTTGCATTCAGATCTGGAATACAATGTTTCTTTTCAGTTTGCTAACAATTTTGTTTCCTCCTGCCCCCAGGATAGCCAAACAAGTACAAAGGAAAAAGTCTGTGCAGCCCTATATTCTGGTCTCCAGAATCCTCTTACCTCAATCTCTGTATCTGCTGTATCTTATCTGCCCCCTTCCCCTGCAGAAACCCCATGAGGTTTAGCACTGGATCCTGATGTATTTTCAAACTGCCATCATCTCCTAGCCCCAGTGTGGACACCTGCCTCTTACAATTAACATCCCCTGTCCATGTTCCTGAAAGGCAGCTCTCAGACTGACATCTTGGACTTGCAAGCAGAGCTGAGCCTGATCTACCTGCAAACCAGAGCCAAGATAACATATTGGGTTGTATGCCATCCATTGTGGCTGTAATTCTGTGCGAGGACACTTACATGGGAAGTGAAGTGTCCTTTTTAGATTGAATTTAAATGGGCACAAAATAATCCCTATTTTGATCAAAATTAGACATTTCTGGTTTAAAACAATGCCTGCACACACATTTTGGTGAGTGATTCACTTTGTGTAGACAAATTCTTGGGAACAGAAGAAATGCTGGGAAATCATATTGATTGATGGACCTCCTCAGAGCAACTTTTGGAAATGCCTTTGTAAAGAGCTTGGGTCAATTGATCATTATTCCTTTAATGTAGTTGAGAGCCTGCTGTGAGCATGAATTGGTGATGCTGCTCTGTTCTCACATATCGGGCTGTATGTTCTCTGGACTGTTCCTTATTTTGGGCTGTGGGACTGATTTCATGTTTGTACCTAGACCCCTAAGAGTTTAAACATCTTTATTCATTTCCTAGCAACCTTCAGAAGAGTGGCATCTGTTCTGATTTGAATGATGCCCAGACTTTGTCATGGGGTGTGGAATGCCAACAAGGAAGGAGGATGCCAAAATAAATGAAGTTTGTAATTAGAAAAGGTACCTTTGCATATCTTGCCATGAGCCACCAGTCCCTGATTCATAGATTGTTAGGGGCTGGAAGGGACCTTGCAGATCATCGGACCCAGCCCCTCCCCTGCTCTAGGCAAGAAGACACCTGGGGTTAGGTGACCCCAGCAAGGTGACTGTCTAGTCTCCGCTTGAAAACCTCCAGGGTAGGTGACTGCACCACCTCTGGAGGGAGTTTATTCCACAGTCTGGACACCCTGATTGTGAAGGAGTTTTTCCTGGTATTAAGCCTGAAGTGGCCTTCCAGGAGTTTTGTCCATTGGTCCTGGTCTTCCCCAGGGGTGCCCTAGTTGTCAGTAGGGGAATTTGTTCCTTGTGGTGGTCACAAAGGGAAGCAGGTAGGCATTGGAAGTGGATTCAGCATCCAGGCTTGCTCCATGCCCAATGCTCCAACAGTTACTGAAATGTCTGTGCATAATGTTGAGAGTCTGCCTGGTCAAGAATGTGGATGATTCCAGTGGGGTGTAGCACTGGAGCAGATAACTGGGAGTTTCACTACACCCATCCTCCACTGGTAGAAGGCTCTTATCCTAGCAGGATAAGCTATAGCAGCTTCTCAGCAGCTTCAGGTACTTCCAGAAGAGACCTGGGATCCAGGACTTGCACTGTGCTATTTGATGGTCTCCCTCCTCACTCTACACTATCCCGAAAAGAGCCTTTGATCCTCTTTACCTGCAATGCCCCTTTGCCCACCCTGGCCAGACCATTCTTTACTCTCCCTAAGGTGTTTGCCTGGAGCATGTGTAGGACAATCTGCCAGCCTTTTATCCTTTGTCCATTTTCATGGGGCCACCTCAGTTATTCATCCTAGCTGTTTCTCTTTTCTCAGAGCTTTCCAACACAGGGAAAATCACCAGCCTAGTTATGTTGCTTAGTGCTTCAGTCTGTACAGATGGACTAAGACCACACTGTTCTATGAAGGCCTTCCTTGTCTCTTCAGCCCTTCCTATAGGTTAGCTCAGGCTTGCTGGAGGACTTTCTGCTCCACAAACTGGCTTCTGTGGTTGCCATTCTTAGGCACTTGAATCTCCTCCATATGTTGTCTAGAGAATCTGGGTGCTTAAGTCCTAGGAGTGGACTGCAGTAGACAGCAAGGATCCTAAAAGAAGTGCACCAGTGCTCGGCATTGCAGTACCCTAGATAATTTTGTGGACCTAGGTCTTAGCTTCTGTTCCCCATTTGTAAAACAGGGTGAATGTCACTGCACTGTCTTCCACAGAGGGTATGAGTTGCAATGTGCTCTGATAACAATGGAAGGTGGGTTGTGTAATGCCTAAGACAGACTGTACCGGTTTACCTTTAGTAAAGCAAGAGGTGGAGCTAATGCTGTGGGACTCTCCTAATATGTACAACAGTGATAGATTTGTCTCCTTGTGAGTCTAAGATGTTCCTGGACAGGAATTTGATGAAATGCCTGAAGAAAGGCTTTTTGGAAGGAGAAATTGTTCCAGCTGTCTTAGCTGTCTGAATCCTGTTCTGTTTTGGCTTCAACTACTAAGCCCTTTAAGCTTGGATCAGATTGATTGCAAATGCTCCTATGCGAGAGATTGCAATCTACCTGGGGTAGAATAATTTAAGTTCCCTAGAATTCTGTGGCTGGGTAAAACTGCTGATAATTAAATTTGGTCTTCAAAGCTATGTGAGCCATGGGAAATCATTCTTTATTTGGTACCTTACCACTTCACTTCACTGGTGAGGTCCAGCTGGGACTTTGGATGGTGAACGTCATGCAGAGACAAATAATAGGCCTCCTTTTGGTGTGATGTTCATGCTTGTAACTACCTTTTCTTAATTATAGTTTTCTTCAAGTCTATACAGGCTGAGTATGAAAGACACGTAGAGGTAGCGGGTCTGGTGGTGTCAATTGGTATGTTGTCCTGCTGACCTCTCGTGACATTGCTTTGTACCATTTCAGAGATCTGGCCCTGGAAGTTCATCTATTATAGCATACTAGCCAATTGCCCATCTAGAATGACGGGGGGAAGGGAGGGGGGGAACGAAGCACTGCCACCTACCGGCCTGCCACCGCAATGCCTCTGCCCCCGCGCCCCCCCTCCGGTCCAGCTCTGTGAGCACCCTCCCACCCCACGCCA
>NW_005841832.1:650941-684660 GCF_000455745.1 Alligator sinensis | reverse complement strand
GGGAGTGAAGCCAGAGCAAGGGGCGAGGCCAGCACTGTGCTACCAACACCCCATGCTGCTGCCTCCCAGGAATGGGGTGGGGGGGAAGCTTGCCCCACCATTTCCTCTCTCTCCCTCAGCCAGCACCCCAGGTGTCACTGCCACCTCCAGGGAGCAGGGCCGGGGCGGGGGGGGAAGAGGAGTGGGGGATGAGGCCAGAGGTGCGCTGCCACCTCCTGCCTGAAACACTCTTGGAGCACTCTGGTTGTTTCGGACAAAACCAGAGTGCAAATAAGGCGTTACAGGCAGACTAAGGTTTTATAATATTAGAATAGCTGTAAAAGAAACATTAACTAGAATATTCTCCTCCTGCATGAGACCTCTTAATGAATGGCTTTGATTATATTCCTAGATTTATTTTTTTTGTATATTGACCACCACTGGTTAAAGGGCAAGATTGAGGGCTCAGAATGTCTAGTTCTTCTGGGTGGCCTTGAGGAGGTTAGCTTACCCCTTTGTGCCTCATCTGTAACCTGGAGATGCTGATGTCTCTGATGCTGTAATTTATTAATAGCTGTAATTGTTGAGAGCGCTGCAATGTAACTCTGAAGTCCACCAGGGCCAGGATAAGGGTTGAGAGGAGGATGCTACATATGCCCACACTCTAATGATGCACTTATCTTTCCAGCCAGGTTTGGAGAGAGAATTGTCTGGACTTAATAGATACTGTTTAAATAATGCAATAGTTTCCCTGCTTTCCCACACTCTCCCATGAGTTCCCATTGTCCCTGTGTATTCTTTTGCTCTTCGGTTAGGATGAAGGATGGGGTATTAGATATGCTTAACATAAGAGATGGGGAAGTTCTTGTTTTGGTTAAGACAACTTAATTGATCTTAAAGATCCTGGAAAGGCCTTATGCTGCTCACAGTAGAGTTTGCCTCATGGGTTTAATGTGATTTTTGATTTAGTTTGATTACTCTAGGGAAATCCTCTGGACTAATAAAAGCAGCCATGGAGAACTGGCATTGATAATTTCAAATTCCACTCTCAGCCTGAGACAGCACAGCCTTCCAGGGTAAAAGAGAACAGCGGAAAAGGTAACATACCTGGATTTAATCCAGGGTAAAAGAGAACAGCGGAAAAGGTAAAAGACCTGGATTTACCCAGCCTCTGTGCAACAGACGATTAATGTGGTTGTTGTTAGCAAACAATGAGCAGTGTGGTTGAATGACAGGTGACCTATAGGGGATATGCCTTCACACAGGTATCCCCAGCTCATGCATATGAGGAACAGAGATAGGTACATTGGCAGCTGAAAGGGTTAGAACATCTTAACAGGAATCGGAAGCAGCTTCTTCGTGAATGTGGTTCTCCACCTAGCACTGTGCAGTGATAATGTAACATTGCTGACTAGTAGGGCTGTGCAAGGCTTCGGACCATGCTTCGGACCCAGAGATGCTTCGGACGCTTTGGTGTCCAAAGAAGCATATCCAGATCGAAGCACTGGCTTCGTTAGGCTTTCTGAAGCAGTTCAGAGCTTCTGAACCACTTCGGAAAAGCTTCGGAGCCACTT
Source organism: Alligator sinensis (assembly GCF_000455745.1). Classification (NCBI taxonomy): domain Eukaryota; kingdom Metazoa; phylum Chordata; order Crocodylia; family Alligatoridae; genus Alligator; species Alligator sinensis. Next base: position 683,107 of record NW_005841832.1, on the reverse strand, counting down.
CGGAGATCCGGCCATAGGGTATAATGGAGAATCGATGAAGCATCTATAACTTTGTTGTTTTTTGTCTGATTTGGATGAAACCTGCAGGAGTGGTAGCCTCTGCTGAGAGCATTAAGCCTCCCAAGTTTCAAGAAGATCAGTGTAGGGGTTTGGGAGTAACTGCACCCCAAATTCTTGAAAGCAAAACTCATGTCATGTCTATGTGTTACACCACAGGGGGGTTAAAACTGCAGGAATGGTAGCCCCTGGTGAGGCCACAAAGCCTGCCTAGTTTCAAGAAGATCGGTATAGAGGTTTGGGGGGAACTGCACCTCAAGCTGCTGACATGCAAAACTCGTGACATAGATGACCATGTGTGCATTAAGGCGCAATGGGCTGAAAACTGCAGGGGTGGTGGCCCCAGCTGAGGCCACAAAGCCTGCCAAGTTTCAAGGAGATAAGTGCAGGGGCTTGGGGGGAACTGCACCTCAAGCTGCGGACAAGCAAAACTTGTGATGTGGGTGACACTGTGTGTGTTAAGGCACAGCAGGATGAAAGCTGCAGGGGTGGTGGCCCATGCTGAGGCCATGAAGCCTGCCAGCTGTCAAGGAGATCGGTGTAGGGGGGTTCTGGGGCCTTGCACCCCTAGCTGCTGACAGATAAAACTTGTGACATGGGTGCTTGTGCAACTGACTGTGTCTGTCCTGGGGCAGTTGATTGTCTGTATTGATTATTTCCTCTCCTTAGTCAGTGGTTTTGTAGGTATTAATCCTTGCTCATTAACTCATTATGTAGTAACTAGCTGCTGTGTATTGAGCTGGTCCTTGAGTGAATCATGATTAATTGGTAACTGGTAACACAGTAGCTTAGCAGCCAGGCCTGCAGTAGTCCCCTCCCCACACCTTGTGCCCCAAGACAGACACAGTTACACAAGCACCCATGTCATGAGTTTTGCCTGTCAGCAGCTAGAGGTGCAGGGCCCCAGAACCCGCCTGGCACCTATCTCCTTGCCAGCTGGCAGGCTTCATGGCCATAGCAGGGGCTACCATCCCTGCAGCTTTCACCCTGCTGCACCTTAACACACACAGTGTCACCCATGTCACGAGTTTTGCTTGTCAGCAGCTTGAGGTACAGTTCCTCCCAAACCCCTGCACCTATCACCTTGAAACTTGGCAGGCTTTGTGGCCTCAGCTGGGGCCACCACCCCTGCAGTTTTCAGCCCATTGCACCCACAGGGTCATCTATGTCACCTGTGTCACGAGTTTTGCTTGTCAGCAGCTTGAGGTACAGTTCCTCCCAAACCCCTGCACCTATCACCTTGAAACTTGGCAGGCTTTGTGGCCTTACCAGGGGCTACCACCCCTGCAGTTTTGACCCCACTGTGGCTTAACACATACACATGACATGAATTTTATTTTCAAGAATTTGGGGTGCAGTTTCCCCCAAACCCCTACACTGATCTTCCTTAAACTTGGCAGACTTCGTGCTCTCAGCAGAGGCTACCATTTCTGAAAGTTTCATCCAAAGCAGACAAAAAACAACAAAGTTATAGATATTTCATTGATTTCCCCATTATACCCTATGGCCGGATCTCTGTGGCGGCTCCAAAGCTCGGAGCTGCTTTGGCCAGATCGAAATGGGAAACCGATCCAGAGCTCCAGATCGGATCCCTGGCATCTGAAGTGGCTGGATCCAAAGCTAGATCAAATAGCTGCCTACTTGCACAGGCCTACTGACTGAAAGACAACCACATCCAAGGTCCAGAAGCTGGTGTCAGGGACCAAGTCAGGAGGCAAGTGGAGCCCATGGGTGAGCCACGGCTGGAATTAGTCAGGAGTGCAAAGCCAAAGTCAGAAGCCAAGGTCTGGAGCTAAAGTCAGTCAGGGTTGCAGGACTGAAGACAGAAGTCGAGGTCAGAAGTCAAGTCAGGATTAAGTCATATTTTCTAAGCAGACTAGGGGCACAGCAAGGAAGTCTGTTGCCCAGACACTTGCTTTTGCCTGCTCTGGGCTTATATGTGCCTAAGTGGGCAAGACCCTCTTGTAGCCACTGGAGATCACTCAGCCTAGTCCCTGATCACTTCTAGTGAGGACCTGGGGGCAGTTCTTTTTGCTAGGCTTAGGCTCATTACATTATGCACACATGGACTCCTTCTTATTCTTGACTCTCCAGCTCCTCAAACCCTTAATTCATTTTTTTTTTTCCAAAATGAATTCTAAACAAAATGGGTTGGATCTCAGGCAGCTCCACTGACATCAGTCAATGAACATCAAATGAGGAGTTGCACCAGCCCTTTCAGAACTTGATGCTTCAAAGCAGGCAGGGAGGAGGTAGCCAAGAGAATGAGAGATGGAAAAAATGTCCTAAGTGTGCACTGGCTTGGGAAATGCCTCATGGGACAGCAGCTATATTTCCTGTATTTTCCTGGTGAGAGGGCTGGTGCAGCTGTCCGCTGGAGAGAGAGGCTGACACTAGCAGTGCTTCCTGGAAGTGGCACCCATCTCTTTGGGTGCTTTAGGTACAGACAGTAGTGCAGCTCCTGGGTCTAATTCATGACACTTCATAGAAAACACCATGAGTTAGATTGATTCTGCCAACCCAACAGATGCTAGCTGTTGGGTTGAGAGGATGGATGATCAAGCTCCAATTTGGAGCCAATTCAGGGAGAGAGGCTCTGTCTCTGCGGCCTCTTCCCCTAGCTCCGTTCCCCTCCCCTCCCCATTGTGTCTCAGGATGGGAAGGGGAGAAGGCAGGGGAAGGAGGTTCATTCTGGGGTGGGGTCCAAACCACCACCCATACTCTCTAGCACTGGCTGGGCAACCCCCCAAATGAGCTCCCTCCGCTCCTTTCCGCATTTCCCATTCTGAAAGCAGCAGTGGGAGCAGGGCTGGGCTGCATCAGTCAAGCCCTCCTCCTGCCGCACGCAGAAAGAAGTTGATGAAGGTACTCTGCTTTGGAGTGCCTTCATCTGAACATTCATGTAATGAGAGTTCACATTGTCACGGGATCAGGCCCCATGCACTTATGTTTGGTCATGGCTGTAGAATGCTTTCAGGAACCAAATAAGGCAAAAATTGTCACTTCTGTCTGTGCTGTTTCATTTTCTGTATGAGGCTATTGAATCTGTTCTGTCCCCCTTCACTTTCATTAACTCCTTCAAATGCTAGCTACTCATTTTATTGTTAATACAAATAGAGAAGGGGTTTTGTTAACTTCTATTTTCCCCTCTAAATTTGGATTTAGATTAGGTCTTGCTATGGGTTTGATCAATTCCAGTATCTCTATCCCAATAAGGATCAAAGAGCAGGTGTATTATTCACCTGAGAATTATACAAATGAGAGGTGCAGGCTTTTCAGACCTCTGTGAATAAAGGCACTTGTGCTTTAAAATACCCTGGAAACAGGAAACAAGGCCACAAATGATTGCAACCAGTCAACATTTTTAGTTGGGGGGGCAGAAAGTGTTTTAAAGAAATCAAAATATATGATGCAAACATGCCAGTTTCTTTGATGCTTTTATTTTAGAAAAAGGTAAGAAGCTGAAATGTTAGATATTTCTTTCCTTTTATTTCCACTTTTTCCAGTGGGATTTGTTTTTGCACCTATTATTTAAAAATTCTGAAAGAAGAAAGTCAAGCCAAACACTCCTACCCTTCCCCCACCCCCCCTTTTCCAGGCATGCTTACCTTTTTTTATTTTCCAAATTGCTCTCTAAGCCATCCACTGAGATTTGAGCTGGTCTATAGAAGAGCCACTTCCAAAAGCAGAAAGGTCGAGAATGCAGATGAGGCAGCTGTAGTGAACTGCTGCTTTACCTGCATGTTACAAAGTGCTCAAGTAAAGAGGAGTCATTCCACTCTGCTTATGTGCAGACATCTCTGAAGAGAATGTGGTAAGAATGAGAGGATATACTTAGGGCAGTACAAAGGAGCATGGTCAGGGGCAATGGAAGGGAATTAATCTTTCTTTCTGCTTCCTTTGCTTATTTCCTGGATTGGGCAGGTGAACACTTGCAAAATAGGAATACAGTTTTACCTAACATTTGCTCCCAGATGGGGACAGGGTAGAAAAGTGGCCAGTCCATCTTCATGGCAGATGAATGAACCGAAAAAGACAAATTAGGAAGCAGTGCATTGCCCTGCTTTTTTTTAACTCCTTCCCCTCTTCCTTCCCTCCCTCCCTCCCCCCAACACACATTTGATCTTAATGCTCCTCTCTACTTCCTTTGTGCTTTCTAGACAGAAAGGAGGTATAATTTTGGCTTCATGGAACCTATTGGTAAAATTCCAATTGATTTCAGTGAGGCCAGGATTTCATGGCCGTGGAGATGCAGTTTTCACAGTGTCTGAGTCAGCCAAAACCAAGGTGCATTCAACACAGGGCAAAAACCTGTGTTAGTGTCAGCTTGGACCCAGTTTGCCAAACCTTTGTGGTTTGACTGTCACTGCTAAAGGATAGCCATGTCTGAAACGCTAACCCCTGTGGGTATGTAGGTCTGCATTATCTCATTGCTACATGTCAGGGAAGCTGATGCTGCCCCAGAGGGAAATGAGGATCACCACTGCATTGGCTAAGTGATCTTTAGGCTTTGATGCAGGGGGAATGGGGAATGTCATCTGGGAAGCAAAGCTGCCTCCACAGCTCAAGGAGCAAAATAGCAAAAGTGTATGTGTAGACAGATGCAGACAGACAAACAGATATTATTTGTGGTGGGAAGAACAGCAAATTACAAGCAAATGGTTCAGAATACCTGCCAGGCTACTTGCTGTGCAGAAATAGCCACCTGTGGGAGAGTCGGTGAGTGCCAAAAAAGTGTGATGTCAGAGCTAGGGTGGCCATCGTAGAGGACAGTTTGGTTGTCCTCTATCCTCTATTGATATAAGACCAGCCACCTTTATGTCCTCTCTTCAAGAAAAAAATAGAGACCATAAAGACATCAGGTTTTGTATCAATGGAGGACAGAATAGCAGAAAACAGGAATGTCCTCTATGATGGCCACCCTAATCAGAGCAGATGTGGGAGTAGCTCTGCAGGCCAGTCCTGCAGCAGATGGGCTATGAGTTAGCATTAGTGGGCCATTAATAGTGTGCTAGACATGACAATACCTGGCAGAGCCAAGTCTGTCTAAGTCCAAGTGCAGTGCCTGGTGCATGCTGGCTGCACTAAAGTGTAAGTAGGTGAGAGGGAGGTGATAGGATAGGTTTGTTGCATACTACTTATTTTTACATGCATCTCCTGCATGTTTGCACCATTCTCCAGGGACTAATGCACTGGAGAGGGAATGACTGGGCCCTGAAATGTTTTGATGAAGTTCTCCCACATCAATTAGAGGGGCCAGACCTAGCCTGAGATGGGAAAATGTACTTAGCAGTACTAGAAAAGGGTTGATCAATGATTATACCATGTCTGTCCATGCTCTGTTGGAACCTATCTTTACAGAAGCCATATCTGGCACATCTGTTACCTTCTTCTGTGCTGTAGATTTTTTGTGTGTCTCATCTATTTTACCATAGGCAGCACAGGTAACAACTAGGAGTTCAGGTTCATAGGATCATAGGAAATTAGGACTAGAAGGGAGCTCACAAGGTCACCTAGTCCAGCCCCCTGTTCAAAGCAAGATCATCCCTGACTAAATCTTTCCAGCCAACTGTCTATCTAACCTGCTCTTGAAAACTTTCAAGGATTGAGATTCCACAGTTTCTCTAGGTAGCCTGTTCCAATGCTTGACCACCCTCATAGTCAAAACATTTCCTCCTAATGTCCAACCTAAATATCCTCTGCTGAAGCTTGAGGCAATTGCTCTTAGTCCTGTCTCCCACAGGCTCAGATAAGAGGCCATCTCTAACTTCTCTGTAATCGCTCTTCAGATATTTGAAGACTGTTATCAAATCCCTCCTTAGTATTTTCTTCTCTAGACTAAATAATCCTAGTTCTTCCAGCCTTTTCTCATAAGTATTGCCTCTCTAGCTCCTAATTATTTTTCTTGCTCTCCACTGGACTCTTTCCAAACTATCCACATCCCTCTTAAAGTGTGGGGCCCCAAACTGCATGTAGTACTTCAGGTGAGGCCTCACCAATGCTGACTTGGAGCAGAAGAATCACTTCCCTTCATTTGCAAGTGACAATCCTGTTAATATAACCCAGTATGCTGTTGGCCTTTTTCTAAAAAGAGCATGTTTGTTGGCTCATATTCAGTGTATGGTCTATTGTAACCCCCAGGTCTTTCTCTGCAGTACTGCAGCTTAGCCAGTTGTTCCCCAGTTTGTATTTGTATATGCAATTATTTTGTTCCCAGTTGCAGGACTTTGAATTTGTCATTGTTGAATCTCATCTGAATGACTGCAGACTATTTCTCCCAGTGGTGTAATAAGCAGAGGTGGGCCCTGGGACAAGCCCTGTGGGAGAGCAGGAGAGGAGTGCAGGATAGGCATGCAGTTCTGAGAGCTGGGGCAGTGGGGGGTATATGGGTTGTGAGGGAGGTGGGGTGGGGGCAGCAATCTTACCTGTGCAGGGAACTGCTACACAGTCCCAGGTGAGCTGAGCTGCTGCTGCCACTGCATATGCTCTGCCTGCCTTGAAAGTGGCAGCAGCCAGGGTCTGTTTTGGAGTTCCCAGCATGGGTATGCTACCAGGGTATAGACTCCTGCAGGGATGAAGAGCAATTCTGGCACCCAGGGCAGCTGCCCCCCTTGCCCATTGTTATTACACTACTGATTTCCTCAATCTATCTAGGTTGTTCTGGATCCCAACCCTACCCTCTGATATATGTACAACTCCACCTAACCTGGAGTCCCAAATTTGATAAGTATTCACTCAGTCCTATTTATATTCTAGTCATGGGACAGTTTGGGGGATTTCAGTAAAAAATTCAGCTCAAGTTAAGCCTGGGGGTAATAAAATGTGATTGTTTCTGTTGAGTAATGAAAGGGTAAGAAAACAACATTAAGTATGCATCATTTAAGGGGTCACCCTAATCTAACGATAAGTTGGGTGGAGAACTGTTGGATGGGGACCGAAAAACTTAGAAGGGAAAAGCCTCCTTCTGGGAGGGAACTTCAATGAGTAAGAGTGCTATAAGATTATCTGCATTGCTGCTCAGTGTCTGCAGGCGTTGCACAGAGGTGGCCTGAGACAACTTTGTGGTAGATGACAGTGCAGCCACAGCTGTTGCTGAAAGTACAGCAGGCAGCAATAGAGTTGTAGAAATACCAGTGAGTACTTCCTGTCCAGCAATCAGTACTATAATCACTACAGCTAGGACAGGTGGTAGAGACCCTGGAGCGGATCAGATAGTGCTTTCCTTATGGGCTAGAGATGGAGCTACTAGAGCTTCACACTCCATGAGCCCTGCAAAGCACTGAGTAAGTTTGCAGTGGAGAGGAGGGAGGATGGAAGCAGCCATTATAGAAACACATAGATCTGTGGGACACTTGCACCACAAGAGAAGCCCACCTGGAGGTGGAGAGCTAATTTAATCAACAATATTTGTATGAATCAATTATTCTGCACCTGCTTTTCTCTCCAATAACACTTTTTTTGCTTTGTAAATCAGTCTCTGTTTGTGAAGGGAAGTGCTATACCCAGTGGGTATGTCTTTTCCCAGTTGCTGAGTGGGGACCTCAAGCTGGTATTTCATAGATTTCATAGACATTAGGGCTGGAAGGGACCTCGGAAGATCATTGAGTCCAGCCCCCTACCCAAAGGGCAGGAGTCAGCTGGGGTCATAGGATCCCAGCAAGATAAGCATCCAGTTTGCTCTTGAAGGTGTTCAATGTAGGCGCTTGAACCACCTCCGGTGGCAGGCTGTTCCAGACCTTGGGGGCACGGACAGTAAAGAAATTCTTCCTTATGTCCAGCCTGAAACGGTCTTGTAGTAGTTTACGACCGTTTGACCTAGTCGTCATCCCTTGGGGCGCTCTGGTGAACAAACGTTCCCCCAGATGCTGGTAGTCACCCCTGATAAACTTATAGGTGGCTATCAGATCACCCCTGAGCCTGTGCTTTTCCAGGCTAAAGAGCCCCAGGGCTCTCAGCCTGTCATCATAGGGTCTGCTTCCCTGACCTCTGATCATGCGCGTGGCTCTTCTCTGGACTCTCTCAAGCTTCTCCACATCCTTTTTGAATTGTGGAGCCCAAAACTGGACGCAGTACTCCAGCTGCAGCCTCACTAAGGCCGAGTACAAGGGGAGAATGACTCCTGGGATTTGCTTGAGAAGCATCTATGGATGCAAGCCAGCGTTTTGGTCACTTTACTAGCAGCAGCATCGCGTTGCAGGCTCATGTTCATCTTGTGGTCAATGATGACCCCCAAGTCTCTTTCTTCCTTAGTGCTAGCCAGCATAGCACTGCCGAGCCTATAAGGATGCTGCGGGTTTTTCTTCCGAAGGTGGAGAACCTTGCATTTATCGGCGTTGAACACCATCAGATTCTCGTCCGCCCACTTGCTGAGCCTGTCCAGGTCAGCCTGGATCACCCGCCTGTCTTCTGGTGTGGATGCTTTGCCCCAAAGTTTGGTGTCATCGGCGAACTTGGCCAGTCCGCTTCTGACTCCAGTGTCCATATCATTAATGAAGATGTTGAAGAGTATGGGTCCAAGGACAGAGCCTTGGGGGACCCCACTGGTCACAGGACACCATGATGAGTGACTTCCATCAATTACTACCCTCTGGGTCGACCACAGAGCCAATTTTCCAGCCAGTGGATCGTGGAGGACCCAAGGCGACAATTGGCCAGTTTCTCCAAGAGGCGATCATGGGACACCAGATCGAAGGCTTTTTTGAAGTCAAGATATATGACATCAATCTCTTCTCCCTTGTCCAGGTGATAGGTCACCTGGTCGTAGAAGGAAATGAGATTGGTCAAGCAAGACCTACCCGCAACAAACCCATGCTGGCTATCCCTTAAGATGTTGACGTCTCAAGTATCTCAGTCTTCTGCTATAGAACACCTGTAAATTATATCTTTTATCAACACATGGTGCTAAAACTGAGAGCAGTGGGAAGCAATGGGTAGGAAGGAGAGGATGTCTGAGTCAAAATAAAAAAGGAAGAGCACAGTGTTTTATAACTCTTCAACATATTCCCTTCTAGAAGCTGGCACTTACCTCAATATCTCTATGCTATCAGCCAAAAGTTGAGACTTACTGATAAAACTCATTTCTTTCCCTGCAGGTCATAAATGCACATGGGACAGAAGCTGATTACTGGGGCTGATTAAAATGTTAGCTAAAATGGTAAAGGTCTCTGTTATGAATCTGAAGGTCCTAATTCTGCTGTTGAGCCACAGGGAAGTCCATATAGTAGAACAGGATGAACTTTCTGAGGTACAGGAAGGGGATTGTATTTTTTGGGGGGAGGGGTTCTGTTTTGCTCTTTAAAAAATCTTATGGCATTAAAATATGGGGTGGGGGGGCGGAAAGCTAAACAACACCTTGCATTACAAGAGCATTAAGGAGGATTCATGTAGGAGGATTTGGAGAAGACATGTTTAGGTGCCAAAGTCCAATTTTTAGGTGCCACTGGCATTCACAACCCTGAACTCCCAGTCCTCCAGGCAACTAAACCTCCTCAATGCCCACGTTTCTTCTGGTAAAATCCACAGGTGCCCATCTTTCTCCTGCTGGCCATGCACACAACAAGTCTCCTTGCAATACCAAACAGCTGGGTTCCTGGCTTAGACCAAAGTCCTATTAAGATTGAAAATGGTCAGCCTCTGTCTATGTTGCTGTGGGGTCTCTTCTGGCAGAGCAACTCTGAGCATAATCTAACCCCATGCCAAAGACAGAGGTGGTTGAGGGGCTGCCTACCTTTTTATTCAGTTGTTAGAGGATTTATGTGGGAATCAGAAGACCAAGGTTGGGATTTAAATATCTCTTGTTCCTGAGGAGATCTGAACCTGGAACTCCCTTCCCCTTTCAGGTTGCAGGAAGCACAAAACCAAGGGGAAGACTATTGGTTTTTAGCACCAAGGACAGCTCCTCAGTAGGAAGGTTTAGTTTGGCCTCTAAAAGGATCCTGACAAACAATGAGCTTGATTATGTTCCCCATGAACACACTGGGAGTTTTGCCATTGACATCAGTGGGAGCAGGAGCAGTGCCAATATGTCTGTGTGGAGGTAGGAGGCTTGCAGGCAATAAAAGTCAACTCTGCCTGGGGAAGTTTTTGCTTTGGCAAACATTCTCACCCCTACAACAGACCTTTTGAAATCTGCTGCTGCCCCTGCTTTCCCCAGGTCTACAGACAGATTTTATTTCAGGCAACCAGGGTACATTAATAAAACAAACCTAAACATGCAAGCTGGGAAGAGACAGCTGATGCCACAAAAGCAAAAAATTAATAGCAGCAGCACATACTCTGAGCTTTCCAAGAAAGAATTTGTATTCGACTTCCAAGGGGATCAAAGGGAGAGCAGCAGCATATTTCTTCTAGTGACTAGGGTTCATGCTGGCTGTCCAGTGCTCCCACAGAAGATGCGAACAACCACTGACAGATGCACTGGGAAAACTATTGGGTAAGGAGATGTGGCATTGGTAAGGAGACCCTGCCATTCAGATATCTCAATTTTTGAATGCTTATTAACTGCTTGCCAAAATTGTTCTAATGGATGATTTCCTCCCCCTGTTTAATTCTCAACCCAAAAGTGAGTCATATGGAAAATAACTGTGACTTGGAGAAAGCTACCACTTGCTCTGGGAGCTGTCTACCATAAGTACTTGGATGTACACTCCACAACTGTAGAGTCTTCAGTTTTTTAACTTCATAATCTCCCTGTGAGGTAGGGAATCGCATTATCTTCTGTGCACAGATGGGGATCTTGGGCCCAGGGTCAGTCAAGATGTAGAGAAGTAGGGATTTCAATTAAAATCTCAGAATCCTTCCTAAACCTACCAAACTATTCCTCCTGTACTAGTATGCTCTAGTTCTTGATATTATAAGTTCAGATGGTATCTGTTTGCAAAATAAGGCTGAGGCATTCATTCCCTACAACAGAGCTGTCCAACTGGTGGCCTGTGGGCTAATTGCAGCTCACAAGGGGTTAAATCGCTGCCCCTAGGCCCCCACCTAGCTGCCACTCCTCCCATTGCTCTGGCTGCAGTAGCAGCCCAGGGATCCAGGCTCCCTCTCCCTCTGGCTTCCCCTTCTTGCCCCTGCCCCAAGGGACAGGTCAGTGGCAGCACAATGAAGCCTTCAAAGCCAGGGGAGCACACAGCATAGGGTGCCTGAGTGGTGCAGTGTAGTGGGTGAGCTTGTGACTGGGAAGCTAAGGGTGAGCTTTGGCAGAGGGAGGAGCACAATGCAGCGGGGGGCACCTAGGAGCACATTGCAGCAGGAAGGCATAGGTAGCAGTAGAGGGTACCCAGATGTATGGTGCATGGGGAGTTATGGGGAGCAGCAGCAGGGGAAGGGGAGTGCTTGATGTACCAAGGGGGTACCCTGGTGCACAGTGCACCATGGTACCCCATTTTACCCTCCCGTTTTACCCTCCCTTCATACCCTCCCGTTTACTCCATGAATGGAGCAACGGGAGGGTATGAAGTGCAGCGGGGGGAACCCAGTATGTGGTGTGGTGGGGGGCGGGCGGAGCAAGGGTCCCTCTAGTGTGGCCTGATGGGCATACGGCCCCTTGCCATGTAGAAGTTGGACAGCCTTGCCCTACAGGAATCAATGCCTGGAATACTGTGATCTGCGTTGTGCATGGTGTCAGGTTGGACAATCACAGCACTCTTTTCTGGCCTTAAGTGTGCATGTGTGTGTGTATGTGTGTGCGCACGTGCACATGATGGAACAAAAACTGAACCAGGGAAAAAATGTCAGGCAAAAGTAAGTGCTGATAAGTTACTGATTTTGCCAAATAAATGCTGAGCATATTGATGGAAAAGAGTGGCCAATGAAGGTATCTGTTTGCAAGGTGGGAAGGACTGATCATTTGACAATTAATTGCAAGGGTGGAGGGGGGGGGGGAAATCAACACATGAGTGTTTCAACCACTTGCAGTTACAGCCGAGGGAAGATGCCATGTCAAGTGTGTGCATTTATTTCTCTAAAGTGGGTACAAGAGGTATTATTATGTGGAATCCTAGAGAAGTCAGAGCAGGCCCAGGACAGGACTAACCATTGATTTCTCCATGTAGGCCCTCAGTGTCCAACCTCACTGAGATATGACTGGTGCATAACCTTTATACTGGCCTCTTAAGTGGGGTGAATGTCACCTCTAATGGCTTTGTTAATAGCATGCTCTATCTCAAGTGCGCTCACTGTCTGGTGCACAGGAGGAAAGCAGTGAGCTGTATTTTTATTTATTTTTTTTGGTTACCATCCCTGATGATGAGACAACACCCTTCTCCTTTTTTCTTGCCTACACCTAATTATTGAGGTTTTCCTTTTCAGTCTCTTCCCTCAGTAAGACCATTATATAGTTGCATATCTATCTACACATAAGAGGGGTCTGGGCAGTATCATAGAGCCCATATTTCTGAAAAGCTGAGCAGGGCCAGGAATCCATAGTATAGACACAATACATAACAGCACAGGCTGCAGAGCCTATTATAAATACAATGCAAAACTTCCCTATAATGGTCCTTTTATGCTTCAATGCTTAAAAAGGGAATGCATTCAGAAAGCTTAATTAGATGGAGGAAAGCACTATTAATTCAGCCTGCCTTGGGTCTCTTGCACTGTTTTCAAACAGTGCTGCAATTCTCTTGACTTAGAGGAGTTAACTCCAGATATACTCTGGCATAAGTGACAGGAAAGCACTCGTCTGTTGAAGCAGAGTTTCCAAACATTCCCATTCCTGATGAGGCCACGTTAAGTCATGTCGTCATTATTTTTTGCATGTACGCCTGTGAACACATGCATATATGTTCTTAGTTTTTTGTATATAGTTTAATGCAATGCACCCTCCAAAATTCAAATATATTGTCTGGGATTTTTCAAGGGCCATAAAGGATTTGCAGACCCAATTTTCCTCTAAAATCACTAGTTATATTGAGCACCCATCAAGCACCCAAGCATGTTGCATGAAGAAGCAACCATTAAGAACTGCTTTTTCTAGTTTTGACTGTAACTAAACTTGAGGTTCCCCAGAGGAAGAAAAGCTAAAACATGTTTCCTTGCATAATAATGCTTTCAAATGTAAAGGATGGCTGATCAGAAAAGGCATTGTGGAACTCATTTTACTTTTTGTCCTGATTAAAACAAACAAATGCTAATCTTGAGCTTCATTATGGAAACAGTGTCCCTTGCTCCTGGATTGCAAATGAAGTTGCCTCTGATACAGAACCCTGTACCCAAGTATTTGTGTGTTCAAAACCAACAGGGCAAACATGATGTTGCTTAGTGATGCTTGCAAAGTGGAGTGATCATGTTTGGGGACAAGAAGGTAAATGGTGCAAGTTTCAACACAGTACAGTATCAGAGACCCTTGGACAAATGCATTCCACATGATGCTAACTCATGAAGTTGCTTACTGAGGCTCAAGTCTTTATTCTGAATGAGGATGAGAAAAGGCTTAAGCCTAAGTCTTCTGAAGCCTAAATAACTACCCTCCTCATGGGGTTATCTCCAGAAACTCCATTGTGCACCTAAGAAGCCTTTCTTGTGGACAGTTTTGTTGAAATTGGCACATTTCCTTGAAAGTTTGGGTTTCACCAAATCAGCATTTTCCAGTGAAAACTGTCCCATCAGAAAACTCCTGATCAGCTCTATGCATGCTCCTTTTTTGGAAATTCACTAATTCAGCCATCCTAATAAGAGAAGCCTTTCCTGCAATGAGAAGAACTCTTGGGGAAATTTGTGCAACTCCATCATTAACCACAGCATGGTCCTTGCTCTCACTTGCCACTTCCTTTGACTGCAGGATTGTTTCTACCTTCAGAGCAGTGAATGAAAAGGATCATTGATAAGAGAACTGGAGAGGGTAGAAGCTGACAAAGCAGACCAATGTCTTATGACTAAGAGAGGGGAGAGAGCCAGGAACAAGTCAAGCCAGCCAGAAATACAGAATCATTATTGTGAGCTAATTATCAAGGAACCTGTCTCCAAGGTGAACTGAACAGAAAGCTCCAGGAAAGATAGATACCTGATGGGCAACCTCGTAGCTGTAGCATGAGGCTCTTGAGACATCTTAACAAACAAATCATTGGCAGCCTCATATTGAGAAGGGCAGCTAGAGCATTCACCAAGGGAGAAAGCAAACTGTTCTGTTGCACTATCTCTCTGGAGTGAAAAGATGAGATGTGGCTGCCAAGCACAAGATTTGAACAGCTAATATGAGTAACCACCAGAAGAAATGAGCAAGGAAAGTGGTTGATTCTCCATCTCTTATTGGCTTCATATTAAGGCCAGATACCTTTTTGGAAGATATATTTTAGCAAAACATAAGTTATTAGGCTTGGCACAGGGGTAACTGGATGAAATTATTTGGCCTCTGATTTTATACAGGAGGTCAGTCTGTGTGATCTAGCAGTCCTTTCTGGCCTCAAACTTTATGAATCTACAAAAGCAAAAAAGACCTGGAAGTGCCAGACACTCCATAGACAGAGCTCATTTGAAATGTATTAATTGGGGCAGGGTCTGGGACAGTGATGGGGCAGAAGTACAAGGAGAAGTTATCTGAGATGGGATGTGGGGGATTTTTCATTTGCTGTGTTGGGCTGGGCTCTCTTTAAAAATGGCAGGGAGCATCAAGATCTCTGTCAGACAGTGATAAATCATGACTGTACATGCTGAGAATTTAAATATGGCCCTCATTTTAAGTGATTTATATTTGGGCTTCTCAATTTTGTTGTTTTAATCTTGGGTGGAACAGCTCAGACCACAAAGAGATTTACTAGCTTCATCCAAATCGCCAAGGCTTTTAGGTTACAGATTCATAGATGAGTTTAGCTTGACCTACCCACCTGATCCCCACCCATCCAGGCTGTGGTTCTGTTCATCAATATACCAGGTGATTACATCTCCACTGGAACAGGATGGTTGCCAGCAAGAAAGCAAAAGGCTTTTTATGTTTGCCTTGCAAGTGAAAGGCTGAATCTGCTGCTGTTGTGCAGGACTCCTTCCAGAACGCGTTGCTTTGATGTTAATGAATTATATAGTGCAGAAGCAGCTAGGTGCTTCATATAGAAATTGCAAACAGATGTTATGTGAACTAAACCACGCAGTGGGTAATGTGGGAGGATGCAGTCATTGCAGCTGATAAGAATCACTGCTGTTCATAGCAGTAAAACATAGATACGGGTAATTTCTCAGGGGTTTATAAGGGCTAGTAATAATCCAAGGCAATATGGAGAGAAGCCCCAACATTTGAATCTGGCAGTATTACAAACCTGAGATCTGGGGAGAACAAGGTTGGCCATGGTTGACTAAGATAGGGCTGCTCAGGGAAAGGTCCATACTGATCACTTCCCTGCAGTGGGTTATTCTTGCTGTGAAGCGCTCAACTGTCTGGCTAGTGAAGAAACTGTTGCTAATGTAGATTTTCTTTTTTGGACTGAGTTTTATGGGCAAACCAGAATAGACTGACATATAGCTCCCCCCCCATGACTGCCTCCTCATAAACTTGAATTTTTTTTTCCTGAATTCTTAGCTGGGAATGTTAATGTAGTGGTTGAAAAGCTCTGGCATGTGGTTTTTGGCCAAAAAGATTTTCAGGTTTTTAATGGAAAGTGAAAATGTTGGAAGCAAACAGAGACTTTCTGCAGAGACTTAAATTTCATTAAATATTCCTTCCTTCAAAAAAAAAAAAAAGTGTTGACAGAAGAGTTTTGACCAGCACTAGATGAAAGCAATAGGATGTCTCTTAAACCAGAGCACCCTCATAACAGCTTCTGAAAATCTATGGATTCCCTGGGAACTTTCAAAGGGACCGCCTGCATTGTCTTTGGTCCCACTGCTGGCCCCTTACTGTTTTTCCCCCACCCCCTTCCACCCTACCATGGCTGTGCACTTGTAACATCATTTAACATGAAGTTCCCCTACACAAAGGGCTTCTGAGAATTCATGCTCTTTACAAGGGATAACGCAGGGAAGTGGATGATGTGGTTTAAAGTGGGGGTGATGTGCATTTCTCCCCATCTACCCTCTCTCAGTGGCTCTGTAGAGAGGGGACAACAGAGCAGAAGCAGCATTCCCTACACCCCATGGAAAGTGGAAAATTATTGCACAATGAGGGATTTCTGGGTGTGGATGCCAGTGGGGAAATTCAGCTTGATGTCACAGCACTACAGCACTTGGATGCAGCAGCAGAGTCCTGCCAGTAATTTGGGTATCAGATATGTTGTGAAAGCTTCTCTGTGATACAGAAGGGCTGGCTGGGGGAGCCATACAAGTTCTCTTTTTGACTGATCTTGGGCTGGTACAAAGGCAGAAGCTGGGTTTGCTAGGAGGGACTTAGAATGAAAAGAGCCTAGATTTGGTGTACATGTCCTGCTTTTTAGAAACGCAAGCAGCCAGGTGGAAATGGTAATGTAGATCATCGTATCTATTTCTGTCCCTCTCCACCCCCAGCGATGCCCCTTTTTAATTTGCCCTGATCAGGATTTGGAGACTCCCCACTTCTCCTTTATCTGCAAGATGCATCCTGCTCAAAGCTCTTCCTTCTTGGGCTAGTGGAGCAATCTGTGCTATAGCCACTCTCATTCCCTTGCTTCAGTTTATTGGAAGTCATTGCATCTCTACTTCTGCAGCTCCTTGGCCAACAGCCAGGACATCTCCCAGTGCTGCTGCACTCTTCAGAGCCAGCCCACATGTGGGAGTGAGTGCTCCAGGATAGAGAAGATAAATAAGAATTTGAAACTTCACAGAGTATTTTAGCAAATTCCATTTTTCTTTCCCATTTTAAATAAACCTATAAAATCTGCCACCAAAACCCATTTTTGATGCTATAAAAATGTACAGTGCCATAAATTTGGGTGACAGGTAAATGGCAGAGTGCTTCACTTGGCGAACAGAGTCACACCACAGGAAATTCTTCCCATGCTATATGTTCTAGTCTGCCTTGTTAATCAGTGCCCTAGCACAGAAGAACTAGGGTACCTGGGAACAGACCATAAGCTGAGTCACCATTGATGGCTCTCAGGCAGCTAGCTGGAAAGTGACAGGGCAAAACTGAATAATCCATTTGCAAACATTTCAGGCCACTCGACTACTATTCTTGCTATTGATTCAGGTGCTCTTTGCTTTTCTGTAGGACCTTGCAACAGAGGCTTTATAGGAGGCCCTGTGGCCTCCTCTTGTGATAGGATGCCTTAACATCCTCACTGTAAAGACAGAATAGCTGAGGAGCCATGAATGAATTTTAAAAAACAAACACCAAGCAATTCCTCCCAAGTGCAGGAGAGTTTTGTTATAGACTCCAGTAGGGCCATTACTGAGCCTTTGTGAGAATCCCACCTGGTGAGGTGAAGGGCAGGATTTTTAAATATGGCCCCCTAAAGATAAACAACTCTATCAGAGGGCATCAAAAACAGTGGCCTGATGTTTCAGGTTTACTGAGTACCCACAAACCCCATTGCCTTCAGTGGGAAGTGCATGATCTCAGCCTCTGAAAACCAGACCAGTGATTTAGATGGATAAACATATACTTCTGTGTTGAACTTCAGGCTGTCAGTTCATACATTCGGACCATTTTGAGTTGCCCAAGATCTTATAGCAAAACTGTTGGGGAGCTGCTTGTGCAAACCAGTATTCCTGACCTCTGCCTTCCCCCTTCATCTAAGGAAACTCCTATAAAAATCACCGTGGATTACAGTAAAAGACACAGGACTATAAATAGTATAGTGAGATGCATGTTGTATATGGGGGAGGGTGGTGGGTGGATGGATAAATGAGAGATTGTGTATAAGGATGGATAGAGAGGTGGGTAGGTAGAGAGAGGGGGTTCTGTGTGGGGGATGGATAGATAGGGGGTTGTATGGGAGTTGGGGAGATGGCTGGACCCATAGTGGGTTTACGAATGGGGGTGGATGAGTAGGATGTGAACTGGTATGAATTAAATAAGATCTAATTAAATATCTTTCCTAATGACACTATTTGAGATTGCAAAAACTATAGTTAACTTTTTTTATTTTTTCATATATTCATTCAGGTACCATAATCCTGACAGCTGGAAATTCCATAAGAGTAACATAATTTAACATACTCACTCTCTTCTCTGACCCCACAGAGGTCTGTACATCACCTTGACTAATCTCTTCTCCAATACATTTACTATTTAGCTGGTGCCGAAGGTTTGCAAGGTGCTGTACAAGGAACGGGCAGCTCCCTGCTCTGTCGTTGAACTCCCCCAGGTACAAAAGGCACTTGGTAGGTTGTAAAGTGCCAATTAGGGGAGTGAGTATATTCAAACCTCTGGCTGTGGCTCATAATACAGTCAACCTATTCTTGTTCTCTACTACTGCTACTCTAGCCTCATTCTCATACCTCTGCTTTTCCAAAGTCTCATATCACAGAGCTGTTTTCCTGCCTGGGGCAAACATTATTTCCAGGTGGGTTATTGCGAAGCAGTAGAAGGATTAAGACTATTGGGTGCTGCTGAGGATACTTATGCTTATCATCCTGTGAACTCCTTTTTGGGTCCATCAGAATTCCCCAGTGGCTTTTCCCTTCCTGGAACAATGCCATTATCCTGTCAATTGCTTGGAAACCAGAGATAAGCCCATAATTTGCATCAGTATTTGACTTTAAATCTTCCTGTCATGAGCCAATGTATCTTTCCAGGGGCACACATCTGCCCACTTCTGAGCAGCCAGGATTAGGAGGGGCTGAATCTGTATATAGAGTCAGAGATCAGAGGAAAATAGGGCTGGAAGGGACGTCAGGAGGTCTGGTCCCCATGCCCTGACTAACTACACTCAGTGTTGGAAAGCTCTTCCTAATATCCCAGCTAAATCACCCTTGTTGTCAGTTCAGACTATTAGTACTTGTATTATCTCCTGTGGTCATAGAGAGTAGCCTATCACTAGTCTTTTCATAGATTCCATAGATTTCATAGACCTTGGGGGCTGGAAGGGACCACACGAGATCATCGGGTCCAGCCACCCTGCCATAGGCGGGAAGTCAGCGAGGATTAAGTGACCCCAGCAAGAAATATATCCACCTGTTTTTTGAAGGAGTCTAGAGTAGGTGCTTGCACCACCTCTAGGGGGAGTTTGTTCCAGACCCTTGACACACGCACCGTAAAGAACTTTTTTCTTATGTCTAGTCTAAATTGGCCTTCCTGGAGTGTATGGCTGTTAGACCTTGTTATCCCTTGGGGAGCTCTGGTGAACAGCTGTTTTCCCAGGTCCTGGTGCACCCCCCCTTATGTAATTGTAGACTGCCACCAAGTCCCCCCTGAGCCTTCTTTTCTCCCAAGTCCCTCAGCCTCTCCTCATACAGCCTTCCCTCCAGGCCTTGGATCATATGAGTGTCTTGCTATAACCAGGGATCCTGGTTTTCACCGATAAAAGAATTGCAAATTCTTTGATAAAGAAACCACAAATTTTCTGATAAAACCTCAAAATACATGATTAAAATGAAAACCCCCTCGCTCCTTCTCACAGCCCTCCCATCCCTGCTGGTGCCCCTCATCCCCCACCTGGGGTGGCCCCTGCCACCCCAGCCCTGCTGGAGGGGCCCCCCAGTTGCCAGGGCTATGAGGCCAGGGACCTGGGTCCACAGACCCCTGCCCCTGCAGAAGGGGGTGGGTGCTGCAGTGGAGAAGAGCATGGAGCCAGACCCTCCCCCTCCAAACCCCTGTCCCCTGCTTGGGCAGGGGGGAGGAGCCAGCTCCCTGCTTGCACTCCTTGGGGGCAGGGGGCACCTGTGCCCCCCAGATCTGTGTGCAGGGTTTGGGTGGGGGCGGGCTCCCCACTGCAGGCTCCAGCTCCTCTTCCCCTCCACAGCCCAGTGGGTGCAACCCAGCACTGCAGGACAGAGCGGGGCAATACAGGAAAGCTGCTTAATGCTGTGAGCTCCACACTTCCCTGGTGATGAGTCCCCAGCATGTACAGCTACAGTGAGGAGCAAAACCCCATGCCGCTGTCCCCGCTGCAGCCACATGTGCACTGTGCCCTGCATCACATCATTCACAGCAGCCGCCAATGAATGATGTGTTGCACCTGCCAGGCTGCGGAGGCCCCGGGTGAGGGCAGCAGGGCAGGAGCCTGAGCCCACAGCAGGCAGCCCGAGCCCACCTCCACCCCACGCAGAGATCTGGGGGTGTGGGTCCCCACTGTCCCCTGGGAGTGTGTGCAGCAGTGTGGAGATGCCCCCCAACCCCGGGAGGAGCTGCCTGTGGCCCCATCCTGTTTCCCTACTGGGGCCCTGTGGCCATGCACTGCATCCCCAAGCCCCATGCACCCCCCGGCTGGCCAGCATTCCCAGCCCCCGCCCTGCCCAACCCTCTCCCTCCCTTCCTATGTGGGCCTCAATCTCCTGCTTCCACTTACCTGTTGGAACTGCTCTCCAGGCTGCCTGGCAGCCATATACATGCACGTGGCATCCCCTGCCTCACCACCCGCCTCCCGCTCCCCCTGCCTCTTTGCAGGCTGGAACCCTGCCAGCTTGCAGAGAGCTCTTTGCAAAACTGCAAAATCCATGGGCTTGCAAAGGAGCTCTTTGCAAAACTGCTAAAATGAAAAATCTGCGTTTTGCTCCGGTAAAGGAAGAAATCCGTGCTTTTCTCCTTTTTTCCATGGGAAACGGAAAACCCGGATCCCTGGTTATAACCACCATTCATGTGTTTGAAGACTATTATCAAATCCCTTCTTAATTTTCTCAATAAAAAAAATCAAACCACTGCCTATCAGACCTTCTTTTTCCCAGGTTTAAGCAAAGTTTTTTCATAGATGATATTTTCTTGAAGTTGTAAGGGGGGGGGGGGGGGGGGCGCTGTTATTTTGGGCAGAGAGCTGCTTACTGAGTTTTGGCAAGCCATCAAGGGCCACATGACAGTCATCCAGGGGCAGATAAATATTAATTTTCTAAATTTTTTAGGGGCCCTGTGGGCCGGATAAAATGGTCTGGCAGGCCGCATCCAGCCCCCGGGCTGCATTTTGCCCACCCCTGTTGTAGAATCATTTGTATCTGCCATCTGTCCCAATTCTAACCTGGACAACTGCTGCCCAGGTTTATGTTTGACATAAATTCTCTGGGGTATTTCACTTGGATGTAGGGTGCTTCTGTCATCCATGTCCTAAACCATTGTACCTTTTTGGGGGTTTGAGTAGAGTCCCTGACTTGAGAGTCTGCTGTTTGATTGGTGGAGCTTGTCCACCAATCTGGAGACAGCAAAGGGAAGCAATGCCCCACCTTTTTCTGAAGGGAGCGGGCACGGAGCAGCTGCA
Source organism: Alligator sinensis (assembly GCF_000455745.1). Lineage (NCBI taxonomy): Eukaryota > Metazoa > Chordata > Crocodylia > Alligatoridae > Alligator > Alligator sinensis. The sequence goes on along the minus strand of NW_005841832.1, from coordinate 661,802 downwards.
CCTGAATCAGAACTGCACCAGCCAGGTCTGGAGAACTTTGGGGGCGGAGCCCCTGAAAAGTATAAAAGAGGAGCGTGTTCAGCAAGCTGGAGAGAGATGATGAGGGACGGCAAGGAGAGAAGAGCTCCAGAGACAGCCGTCCTCGGGACCCTGCCTGAGCTTCAGCAGTGTGTGGATCAGTGCATGGGGAGCTGGCCCTGGGAGCAGCTCATGGCTGCTTGGGCCTCACCCAGTGCGCAGGTTGGCACATAGCTAAACCGCCTTGGAAGCAGCTCGCAGCTGCTTACATTAGCCCCGGCCCTAGGCCAAGTGACCAGAGCCCTGCAGTGCAGCTCCACCTTTAACTAAAGGAGCCCCAGTGCCCAGAGCAGGGCCCAGGAAAGGGAAGAACCCCCGGAATGAGTCCAGGGAGTTGGAACCTGCAACTGCTTGGCTCCTGCGAGAGCAGGGTGCTCAGTGCAGGGCACCAGGCTGTGGAGGAGAGCCGAAGGCACCGCTGGGGAGAGGCTCTTGCAGGATTGGCCACTGGTGGATGAGTCTTGACTTCTTCAGAGAGGAAGCATGAGTTGCTGGGAAAGCGGGTCCTGCTGGAGAGGCTGACATGGGTAAGGAGGGTCTGCTGCCTCCAGCCTCCTTTGCAGGAGGGCCGTGTCCATGTCACAGGGCTCTAAAGGGGAGGGGCTTCAGGGAAACCGCTCGTGGAGGTGCTGAGTGCACTCCCTATTTTGAGGTTGTCATTGCATTAAGGGCTATATAACTAGGGGTATACTTTAAGGGGGTTTGTATGGTTTATGTGTTTTAATGCCTCAATGTGTATATTTGTATTGTTATTTGTGAAGGGTTAAAGAAATGTTATTGTTAATTTACTTGGGTTATGTAGGTTAATATCCCTGTGTGTTAATTGTGTTGTATAGGTTGTAAGTTATTGAGTTCATCTTTGGTATTATATATGAATTGTAGAATATTATATATAGTATTATATATTAAGCCTTGTAAATATTCTGTTTTATATTAAGTGTCTGCAATTTATTCTTGTAATAAATTGTAGACAGGTACTTGGCTTCAGCTTAGCTCTATAGAGAGGGGAGGAAGCTGCTCTAGTAGCTGACCACTTCCTCAGCACCCTGCCTGACCACCACCACTGTCATTGGAGGACAGGGCACGCTCCCTGGGCTCCACCATTGTATACTGTTGCTATGCACTATTAAATGTCTGCAGCACTCCAGCATAGAAGTGGCTGCATTTCTTAGTGAGTCGCAGGACTCCCTGTGCATGTATGAGAGCAGAAGGAATTGTCACAGCATTTCTGGCATCTATGGAATAGGGATATCTGAATTCCTGTGAGAAACTGATTGTCCTTCCCAGGCCCGATTTTAAGCTTCCTATTTTCTGGGTTATGTATCTGAAGTTTTAGTCCAGACAAATTATAGTAGAATAGCCTGTCCCAAGTGGGACTAAACCTTCCATTGCTTTTCCTCAAAGCAGTACCCATCATTTTGAACAACCCCACCCAAGCAGCTGAAGGATAAAGATCAATTAAAAGATCCATGGTAAATATTTTGTTTAAAAGAAAAAAAAAAAGACTATTTAAAATCTTCAGAATCAGTACAAAAAGAGCATGCACTTTGTCACAATTACATGTCTCTATGGTTGACAGTAAAAATCCCTTCCAGCTAGCAAGATGGAGAGCTGTTGACATAACTCAGTAGTTATGCAGGACGTGGCATGTGGGGCCTCAGGTCTCTGCATCACACCAGGAGGTCAGAGTTACCACCACATGGTATGGACACTGAATTCAGGTCAGGTTGGGTAAATGGAATTAAACTGTAGTAGCAAGAAAAGGGACTGAATGTGGAAATTTGCAAATATTAGCAGTATTTCTGTTGTTGCTTTGGTGAGGGGAAAAACAAAATTCAGTTGAGGTCAACCTGAAACTTTTAAATTTTAATCTTTAAGTTTGGCAACCAAAATGAAATATCAGTTATTCTCACAGCTTCCTGACCCCAAGTAGTGTAACTTGGGGTCAGGAAGCAGGGCATTAGCTCCGGTGTGTACTTGGAGTGTCACAATGCCATAAATGCTAGTGTCCTCACCAATGCTAACACCACGAGCATGAAGTGTTGATTATTCAACATCAGCTGCAGTGGACAGGTCATTGCGTGCACCTGCCTGATGTATGTTTACCAAAGCAACCGCTATACTCCCAACTATGCCAAGGATGAAAGATATGTGGGGGCCAGAGGAAGCGCTTCAAGGACACCCTGAAAGTGAACATTAAGAAGCGTGGCATTGAAATCACAAATTGAGAAAAACTAGCCCAGGACAGGGCTACATGGCAGTACCTTGTGAGAGAAGGTACATCTCACTTTGAGGAAAATGGTCTTGCCTTGGAGGCACAAAAACAACAGAACTGGAAGGCAAGAAAACAAGACCGAGAAATCCATGGTCCAACCTTCCCTTTAATCACCGCTGTTAGCATTTGCCGGAGTTTGTGGCTCTAGGATTGGCCTTCTTAGCCATCAATTGACTCATCTACAACCCTTCATTTGACCATGGGAGTGATCATCCTCGACCATGAGGAATTGTTGAGGATGACTTAAGTGCCTGTCCGTACCGCCCTCCCTAAGTCTGCTCCAGCACCAGCAGCCTGGATAGAACCTGGATGGACATCAGATGTAAATGATTCTACCACTATATGATCTATTTAAAAAAAACATTTTCACTGACACAGATCCAAGCTTTTGGTGGTTCACTTGAAATCCTTGCTACAAAGGTGTAATTGGTCATGTTTACAACCTGAGCCAAGCCTGCTGCAGGGGGAGGTGTCAGGGGAGTCAACTTTACACACCTAAGGGTGGGGGCAGTGGAGCTCAAGCAACCTCATGCTCCTGGAATAGGTGTTAGCATGGTCAGCACCAAGAGGGTTAATGCACTCCTACAGCAGCTGCCAATGAATAATGTCATCAGTCACATTCAGAAACAGTAAATTTGGTGGTGAATAGAAATGGCATGTGCAGTAAGGAAAGCATCTGCTCCTTTAATCCCCAAGCTGCTGGCCATCCTGACACTTCCTCCAGCCTCACTGTCTCTGGCTCCAACCCCTGCCCTGGCAGTAAGAAAGGCATCAGTTAACCGGGAGGCTGCCATTCTAAGTTAGTGACCTTCTACTCACCCACCCCAGGTTACGCTAGTGCTTGCTGTAGAGGCACAGAAGATCCTGATCTTTCCCTTATTATAAAGGGGCAAAAGAATGAAATGGTGCCAGGTTGCCTTAACTTATCAAAAAAGCAGCATTGTGCATCCCTGAGAGCGCTGTATCCATCTGGAAGTTCTCTGGAGAATGAACTGTATTAGCAATAGCATGGAATTTGTTTCCTGTTCCCAGCATTAATTGTTCAGAACATGAGGCACAGAGAAAAAAAGAGTCCAGCAAACAAATCGGATTGAAAGGAGTTTGCTCTGCTGTCCCTTGCATGCACAGATATGTAGCAGAGGGTAGCCTTGTACCTGCCATGGCCTCACATTCCTTATTAGGAAGGCAGAGAGCATAAGACTGGATTCCTTCAGCAAGAGTCAATAATGTGGGTAATATACTCCCTCCTCATTAATAAACTGCTGTCCAAGCAGCTGTGCATTCAGATCTAGCAAACTGCCAGCAAAAGCTGAGGTGCAGGAGTATCCTGTGATCAGACCCTGTTTTATGACAGCATTAAAGAACAGAGTTAGCAAAACTCCCTTCTTTGTGCATGCAGCAGATGCAGAAGTAGTCTCCACAGGGTGACCCACTGACCCACTTTGCTTTCATGGTTTATGAAATTGCACCATCTGTCAGGAAAGGGCACAATACTGCCCTCTGACCAACACAGTAAAATTCACCTCCAACACTGGTCTCTCAAAGTGCCCAGACCTCTCTCCATTCCTGGCTCTAACATCTGCCCCTCTGTAAACAGTGCCCCCAGTCTTTCCTCCATTGCTTTGTCTTTGATCAGTGCCTGCCTTCAGCTCATATTGGACATGCTGCTTTGCCTCTCAGCACTGACATGCAATGGGGTGGGATTGTGTCATGCTCATGGCTCCTGTTAACTTCTCTAATATCTGCTATAACCATTTGTGTGTGGAAACACCCAACAGAAGCTTTGTCTTTTTGCTTTGCCAACCAGTTGACTGTGATTTTTAACTGAAATCTGCACTTTACTGCTGAGTTGACTAATTAGCTCCACAGTAGAGTCACCATCTACACATGCGCTGGTATTAGGGTGCAGTAAATTAATTAACTCCACCATAAGATAGTACTGCCAGGGACAGTATTATCTTATGGTGGAGTAATTAAGTGAGACAAAACACGTGTGTAGACTATGACAGGGGCTGGCTGGGGCATGAGGGTGCTAAAGTCTGGGGACTGCCTGCCATATGGCTCTGCACTTCAGCACTCTCATGCTCTAACCTGCCCCTCCACTGCCTGTCACCATCACCTGGAGCCTGGGGCTGACCCACCAAGCTTGCTGCCAACCCAGGGCTACTCTGCCCCAGGTCAAATTGCTTCTGTCTCAGGCGCATGTGCAGACACTGCCCTTGGGAGCAGCTGACTCCGGCACAAACTGTACCAGAGTTTACCCTATCACCTTAAAAGCAGGTGTAGACGCACCCAGTGTGTGATCTTGGTTAAATCCCCTAACTTGGGTCAGTTTCTGTATATGTACAAATAGTAAGACCTACTTATTTTACAAAGCAGATGCGAGAATGTATCCAAAAAATCTATTCTATTAAATAGGCTATTTAAAAAGGAAATTTGATGTTGAACAGCTAATAAAACTAAGCAAGATATCTCCCAAAACTGCTGTTCTGTGAAAGATTCTATTTGTTTTTAAACTCAAATTATAATGAAGCTGAAATATAATTTTTATGAAATGATGCATAAATGTCTGAACAGAGGAAAAGGTCCAGCTAGTTTTGAAAATAAGGAGTAGGGGAGCCTCCGAACTTTACAAGATAGTCTGACATAGACTGGGAAGCAACTGGCCTTGTAGCTCCAGCTCAACCTGGCAAACAAGCTTTATCTCACCCTGCCACTGCAAGTAGTGCTTTGACAGAAGACCAGGCCTGGCCTGAGTCAGGGTGGGTGCTATTTCTGTTGCAATCTTTTTTCTGCTTTTCCAAGGAGTTCTCTTTCATCGATAAATAATTGTTTCCCTATTCTAGAGAATTTAACAGCAGCAAAATGTTATGACACCAGGCCAATGTTCCTAGCATTTGCTCAGAAAGCAGGAATCTGCTCAGTTGTCCCCCAGCCGATCACAGTGGGAGACCACCAGCTAAGCCACATCTATAATTTTAGTAGTCATAATATAAAAACAATTGCTTTGTCTATGCTTATATTGCTAAGCTGCTAACCACTCATTTTCCCCAGAAGGAGTGCATTGTCAATAAGTGGTTTAGTGTGTGGGCAAGTGTGCAGCATGCTTGATTTGTAAGTATTATGGGCCAAACATGATACCCTCAGGGCTGTTTCTCTAGCCTGTATTCTGACAGTCCACTCTTTGTGATCCTGTATGGCTGTTTATTGGCTGAAGTTCTCAAGCAAGAGTTGCCCAGACTTCAGCACATCCTGAATCATCTCCCAGATCTTTGGGACTTTGGGTGGTGAAGTGGTCCATAACCCATGATCCTCCATCCATATGAAATGTAGGTAAGTATCTTTGACTTCAGGTGGGTCTGGAATCCTAGAAATAGCATTCATTGGAGCAAAGACGAGATGTTGCATTCAAATGTCTGCTTCTTGCTTCTATTGGTGGCTGGGGTTGGGAGTAGTCTGTCTTCTACTGGGAGGAATAAATGGAAGAGTTAATATTTCCCCTTTAGTTGGATAACAAGTTGTGACACCAGGTTATATGGTAACAAGATTTTAGCTTCTTTCAGACATTGTTTTCCATTGTGTTAGCCTGGTTCTCAGGGGATTGGGGTTCAGTTCTCTGCTTTGCCATAGACTTCCCGTGTGACCCTGGACCAGATCCTAAGCAATTTCTAAGGTAACTAGTTTAAGGGGTGACATGCCCCCAAAATGGGTGTTTCAGGAAAGTGATCCAAATTACTAAAAATGGTGGTGTGGCTACACTTTTGAAATGTGCCACCCCACCCACACTGCTAGGCGGAGCTGCCTCACATGTCTCAGTTTCCAGGAGAAGCACATGCACAAACAGGAAGGGCTGCAGCAGGGGCGGTCTGTCCTGTCACGGCCACTTCCCAATCTACCTCCGCATGAGGTAGGCATGGCAGTTTCACCTGGCACCAGTGGTGGCATCACCCTAGTTGAGGACCACTGATGTGAAATGAGGCAGTACAATAGTAGTCCTTGACTGGGATGCTGCCAAATTCAGAGAAGCTATGGAAGGGTGTCCTGAACCTAAAAAGGTTGAGAACCACTAGGCTAAGCACTAGGCAGGGACAGCCTCAGGCTGGAGATACAGGGTATACATTGCACAACATGTTTGAGAATGAGACACATGGGAAATTAGAAGTTGAGTCAAAATCTGTTGAGAGAGACTGAAGGGAGCTGGAGAAACCAGTCATAGGCTGGCCATGAGAACACAGTGGGTCCATGATAAACATACCAAAGAAAGACTGGAGGGGCCATCTGAGAAGGCAAAAGAAGGAAGGGCTGTAGAGACATATGTAAGTACTGTATTTTCCCACCCCTTTAGGGAGTGATCCTCACTTGGGAGCTGTGTGCAGACCTTGCAGGAAACAAAACAGTCATTCAGTTTCTGAAAGCTTCGCACACTTGTATCTTCATCTTTCTTGTCCCCAAGGGAGAATGGATCTCACAGGGCCATGTTTTCTGGTTGGTTTGTTTGTTTTGTGCATGTCTCTCATTTCTCGGTTTCTAAAAATCCAAATCCTACCATGCTGTTTGCTGTGCTTCTCTCATCCTCTTTTATTAGGTGAACACTTTCCAGGTCAGTCTGGCCCATACCCTTCTTCTGCATACTTTTGCCATGTGCAGTGAAGGTGCTGCCTCTGGGGAGGCAGGTTGGGGGGTGGGGAGGGCAGGGTGAGAAGAGAGATGCTTTGGTGGAGCAATGTCCATAGGTCCCAAGGCCTTCAGCTCCTTCTCAAACTATTTCTCTTGTGCATGCAGTTGTAGTGCCTCAGTCTCTGGGGGGTGGGAGAGGTGCATGGAGTCAGAGAGGGTAGCCATGGTCACTTGCCAAAACCAAAATGGCCAACAATCAGGCTCATGCCAAACATGGCATACAGATAGTCCAGTTTCAGGAACTCTGGTTTGCGGGGAGGCAGTCAGAGAGAACTGAGAAATGATAAGGGCTTAGGAAAAGTCCAGTGGCTTGGTAAAGGTCCAGAGGGCAAGGTGGGAACAAGTGACACACAAAAACCCCCCACTTTTACCTACTAGCCTGCCCTGAGGGGTCTATTCTTGGCTGATGTATCTGCAGTGGTGAGCCTACATAGAGGAGTTGTGGTTGGACCTCAGAAATTTGGCAAGTTCATTGGTAAAGTCCATGAAGGTGTTGCAGAGCACTATCTTGTTCAGTTCCTGAGTTCTGTGCCACTTCATATAGACATGGGAGTCCCTTGGCAGCATAGTCTGGCTAGTCTTGCCTATGCCTCTCTGGTAATTTCAAATGTCTTTAAAAGGGAGGCTAGTATATGCTCTGCCCCAATCTAGAGATTTTTTTTCTAAACTATCTGCAGAGGCAAAGTGCTCTGCTATCATGTATGCTCTGAGTACACCCAGGTTATTGGCACTGGGTGGCCCCTAAACTCCATCTAAGCCTGCAAAGTGGGCCAATCAGGAGGGTGAAAAGGCCTATGTAAGAGTACTGGATGTCAGAGTACCTTTGGGATTGTGACCATATGTGCACAGAGCTTGTGAATTGAACATATGGGCATCTATTTTGTGTGTGACAAAACTAGGCATGTTAGCAGGTTTGTGAGCACCAGAGTGAGGTCAATCTGGACCTTACTTAGGGATTTAGATGCCTATATGCCATGTAAGTCCTGTTTAAATGCCTGCAAAGTCATGGAGGATTTGGCCTGTAGTCTCTCTGGGCCTCAGTTTTCCATTGGTAGGAAAAGGATAATAGCATTCCCCATCACACTGGCCACATCTACAAGAGACACTGACTGCACAGTAACCTGTGACTATTGAACGGTAGCGTTGTGTGGCAGGAAACGTGATGTGATGTTATTGCACAGTAGCCATGAGCTACTGCACAATCAGTGTTACAAAACAGTCTTTCCTCTGCACAACTGCGCAGTAACTCCAGTTACAGAGCAGTCATTTAGTACTTGTTTATACAGTGACTTGTTTAGTACTTGGTTATACAAGTACTAAATGACTACACAGTAATGACTGCCCAATCAGCATCTGGGTTCCTGTCAGAGCAAACACATTAAGGGCTAGGCCAGGGGCAGGCAATTATTTTGGGCAGAGGGCAGCTTACTGAGTTTTGGCAAGCCATCAAGGGCCGCATGACAGGCAGCCCAGGGCAGATAAATATTAATTTTCTAAATTTTTTAGGGGCCCCACGGGCTGAATAGAATGGCCTGGCGGGCCGCACCTTGCCCCCGGGCCGCATTTTGCCCACCCCTGGGTTAGGCAGTACCATAACAAGGAAGTTTGGCACCCGGGGCAAGCCTGCAGCAGCAGCCCGCCCTTGCTCCACACACAGATCCAAGTCTCTTAAGTGTCTACTCCCTACAGATTAGGATTTGGATATTGGAGAATATATCAGGTTTATCCTCTCATTCCATGGCTTTCAAAGATCAATGCAACGTAGGCCCTATATGAAATTTGACTTGCCATCTTTAAAACTCACCAGTGGTCTGCTCTAGGCACCTCCTGCTCCCCCCAGCTGCTGCCAGACATAGGAATGGATGTCTGGCCAAGTAGTCTGTGCTCTAACTAAACAGAGAGAGGATACAACTAAGTCACTCCTGTAACTGCTGCAATCCTCTTCAGAATGAATTGGTGCGCTCCCCTCCTCCCCATTCCCTTCCTAAAGCTGTGTGCAGTGCACCTCCCCTCCATTGGGTATAAACTGATGAAACAGAAATGTAGTACAGAGGAGTTCAGTGCATCCAGGGAGAGTGCCTTCTGGTGCTACTGCGCTCTCCTACAATAAACTGCCAGTCACTGGCAGGATATTCTTACCTGTGCTGTTTCCTTTAGCATACGGCATTTCTCACTCATGTCTCTCTCTATGTAACTGTTTGGGTACATGATGAATCTGAAAGTCAAAACCATTGTCTCCAGACAGGGTAGAGGAACACAGCAACAGGCTCTGAACAATCTCAGAACATCAAGTCTTAGAAAGGAAAATGCCTCTAATTCATTCAAATACAGTGTCTGTCAACACTGAACCTACCCCGCTGCCTCATTCTTCCATTCCTTTTATGTGTCAGCAGTAATTACATTCTCTTTGACTGATTGTCAGTGCTACTCCAGCCCCACAGCACAGCATTGACAGGGTGTGGATGGAAGAATTAGAGTGGCTAATTAGAGTCTCAAAAACACTGTTTTTGAACCTCTGCTCTAGAATTATTTGATCCTTTCAGTAAAACAAAGGATAAGGGAGAACCAGGTGTATAACTGTTTTGGACTTTCAAGAATCCTTCAGTGAAGTCGCTCACAAGAGGCAGTAAAGGGAAATTCCATATTTTCTTGCTTACCCTACAAATATGGCATGCATCTTGTTTGGGAAGGCAGAATGAAATAAAAAGATTTTTTTTCCCCACAGACATGGTCAAAATCTGACCCATGGAGCAGAGGTAGAGCTTACCCTTCGGTTCACTTGCCCTCCTTGTCCTGCTCAGCTAAGAGCTACTGCCAGTTCAGCAGCAGCTGTGAGAGGGTTAATTCTAGCTCTGATGCTGAACAAAGAACTCCGCCCCTGCTGCTTGTGGCCCAGGAGACATGGGAAACTAGCGGCAGCCATTACATGCTTCTCCATGCTTCTATTCCAGTGTAGCAAATCAACTTCCCAGCTTAAGATATGCATCCCAATGTTGGAGAACTGACTTCTGAAAAAAGGTAGGTATGGCATGCAAGAAAATAGTCCCACATATAATAAGTGAGTTGTAAGTTGTTGTTACAGAAGGCATTTTTTATTTGATCATTGATTAGCACTGTTGTACGGAGGTGAATTTCTGCAAAGAGGAGCATTGATAGAACTGGTCAGGAGATTTCTGAGGAACCAGTTTTTCACTGGAAAATGCTGATTCCTTGAAACCAAAATACTATGTGGAAACATTAGTTTGAACAAAGCTGTTGGCAGGAAAACGTGTCTTAGGTGAAGTGAAGCAAGGAATTTCTGAGGAGCTAGAACATCACTTAACCATAGGGATTCACCAACAATGCAGGAGACCTAGGTGGGAGTCCTTGCTCTGCTTCTTCCAGACCAGGAACTTGACCAGTCTTCCATATCCTGGGCAAATCCCATACCAAATAGCTACTAGGCCTGTGCAAAGCGGCTGGTATTCACTTTGGATTCAGCCAATTCAGGGGACAGTGATTCAATTTGGCGATTCAAATCATTGTCCCAATTTGATTCGGTTGAATATCTGAATCAGCCAGGTCAGGCCCATCTCCCGCCCCTCTCGCAGTCCAGCAATGGCTACCCAGCCCACCCCAGCTCCCGGCACTTGGGGAAAAAAAAGCCCCGGCTCAGTGGGTGCTGCCAGGCAGGGGACGATCGCCGCTGCCCCACACTACATGGGGGCTCTGCATGAGCCCCCCGAAGTCCCGAGGTCGCTGCAGGAGGCTTTTCTCAGCTTTTTTTTTCCTTAAAGGGCCAAAGCCCTGGCAGGCAGGGCCCCTGTGGGGGGGGGCTGGGGGAGTGGGGGG